>NC_133126.1:63754574-64073574 GCF_048418815.1 Hemitrygon akajei | reverse complement strand
ACCAGATGGTGGGAAAACTATTGGAGAGGATTCAAAGAGACAGGAACTATGAGCATTTGGAGAAACACAGTTTGATTAGGGATAGTCATCATGGTTTTGTAAAGGACTGGTTGTGCCTCACCAGCCTGGCGGAGGTTATAGTAGACGCGTTGGTAATCATTTATCAAAACTCTCTAGACTCTGGGCAGGTCCCGCCAGATTGGAAGACAGCAAATGTCACACCACTTTTTTAAAAAGGATGTAGGCAAAAGATGGGCAACTATAGGTCAGTTAGCTTAACTGACTGAGTGTAGCATAGCAAAATTTGCTGATGACACTAAACTGAGTAGAAAAGCAAATTGTACTGAGGATGTAGAGAGTCTGCAGAGGGATATAGATAGGTTCAGTGATTGGGCCAAGGTCTGGCAGATGGAATACAACATTGGTATCCACGAGATCATCCACTTTGGAAGGAGTAACACTGGACAACAAAGATTTTGCTTCCTGACTACTTTTAGGTGTATCTTACGAATTTTGGGCTACTGATCATGAAAATCGCTGTGAAATTTCCCTATCATGCACCACTTTTTAATAAACTTATGTTTATTATTTCAATTCATAATTCAAGTCAATTAAAATGTTGCCTACAATGTAAGCTGGAAAGTTTCCTATCTTGTCCAGGCATGCTTGGGCATGCTTAGGTGGCACGGCTGCTGCATGGCAGGGCAGGTTTTAGTAATAATTATTGGGTTCAGGATTGTAAGGATGGAATTTGCTATCACCAGGCACAAAGATTTCTATGAAGGATTCTGATATTTGAGACAGATGCTTCCCAGAATAACTGATGCCAAGATTAAGGAAAGCATTTTTGTTGGTCCAAAAATCAAACAGGTCATCAAGGACAGGCAAATTGAAGAATTTCCAGTGGGACCGGAGAAAATCACATGGAAGGCATTCAAGGAAGTTGTTGAAATTTTTCTCGGCATCTACAGAGCACCAAACTACACGCAGCTGGTTGAAAGCATGCTTCAAGCATATAAAACCTTGAAATGCAACATGTCACTAAAGATTCATTTTATGCATTCCCATTTAGACTTCTTCCCTGCAAATCTCGGTGCTGTTAGTGACGAGCATGGTGAAAGGTTTCACCAGGACATTGCAGTCATGGAGAAAAGATACCAGGGCAACTGGAATCTGTCAATGCTGGCGAATTATTGTTGGACACTTAAGCAAGAACCCTCAGACACTGAGTACAAATGAAAATCATTAACAAAACATTTTTAACTTAGTTGAACTATTGCAAAGCATCAGCACCATTATGCAATTAAACACATTATATTCAATAAAAGTTCATTTGTTATTTCTCCAAATTCCTACGTGATACAAGTATTCTGAAATTATATTTGTGTTCATCTTCAAGCAGTCTATCATAAACAAAAAAATATTCTGAGGAAGCAACACTTTTGAAAAAACTTGTTGTCCAGTGAATGGTGAAAGATTGCAGCATGCTGTTGTGCTTGTTGGACTTGGGAGTGCTTGTTCATGAATCGCAAAAAGTTGGCTTGCAGGTACAACAGGTTATTAAGAAGGCAAACAGAATGTTGGCCTTCATTGCTAGAGGGATTGAATTAAAGAGCAGGGGGGTCATGCTGCAACTATACAGGGTACTGGTGAGACCGCACCTGGAGTACTGTGTGCAGTTCTGGTCTCCATACTTGAGGAAGGATATACTGGCTTTGGAGGCAGTGCAGAGGAGGGTCAGCAGGTTGATTCCAGGGATGAAGGGGTTAATCTATGAGGAGAGGTTGAGTCACCTAGGACTATAGTCTCTGGAGTTTAGAAGAAGAGAGAGGATCTTATAGAAACATGCAAAATTTTGGAAGGGATAGATAAGATACAAGTAAGGAAGTTGTTCCCATTGGTAAATGAGACTAGAACTAGGGGACATTGCCTCAAGATTCAGGGAAGAAGATTTAGGGCGGAGATGAGGAGAGACTATTTTTCCCAGAGAGTGGTGAATCTGTGGAATTCTCTGCCCAGGGAAGCAGTTGAGGCTTCTTTACTAAATATATTTAAGAAACAGTTAGATAGGTTTTTACATAGTAGGGGAATTAAGGGTTATGGGGAAAAGGCAGGTAGATGGAGCTGAGTTTACGGACAGATCAGTCATGATCTTATTGAATGGCGGGGCAGGCTTGATGGGCCGGATGGCCTACTCCTGCTCCTATTTCTTATGTTCTTATGAATGAATTCTTTGAGAAAGTGGCAAAACAAATCGATGAAGACAGAGCAGTGGATGTGGTGAATATAGATTCTAGTAGGGCATTTGACAAGGTTCTCCATGGTAAATTAATTCAGAAAGGCATGGTCACGTGATTCAGAGAAACCTGGCTGTGTGGATTCAGAATTGGCTTGCACACAGAAGTCAGAGGATGATAGTAGATGGAAAATATTCTGCCTGGAGGTCGGTGAAGTTGGGGTTCCACAGGGGTCTATTCTGTGAATACTGCTCTTTTTGATTTTTACAGAAGACTAGGTCTAGGAAGTTGAAGGCTGGGTTAGTCAGTTTGCAGAAGAAATGAATGTTATTATGTTGTGGATAGTGTAGAAGGCTGTTGTAGGTTACAACAGGACATTGACAGGTTGCAGAATGTAGGAGAAAGATGAGACTGATCGTAGAGTAAATTCACCCAACATCGTGGGCCGGAAGACCTGTATTGTGTTGTAGTTTTCTATGTTCTCTGCGCTGTAAGCCTACAAATATCTCCTCTCTGGTCATATGAATTTTCTGCAAAGAATCTCCAAAACATTAACTCTTCCAGTTAAGATGGCACTACCAAATACATGTGACAGCTCACTGATAGTTAAAAAGACAGGAAATTTGTCTAAAAACATCACTAAAATCACCTTTTCTGAGGTACGTTAAAACAGTCAACTGATCATGTTCCATTTAGAAACCCCTGTGACCCTAGGTTTTTGCTTTTTACTCGTGGCCCCTACAAAATCCGGCATGGCCCCCTTTGAGAACCATTGATCCATATCAATGATCTGGATGATAATGTGGTAAACTGGATCAGCAAATGTGTGGATGACACCAAGATTGGGGATGTAGTAAAGAACAAGGAGAAAGTCAAAGCTTGCAACAGAATCCAGAGCAGCAGGAAAAATGGCAGATGGAATTTAATGCAGACAAGTGTGAGATGTTGTACTTTGGGACAAACCATGTCTTACATGTGAGCAGTAAAGGCATTGAGGAATTTAGTAGGACAGAGGGATCTGGGAATACAGGTACATAATTCCTTGAAAGTAGTGTGACAGGTAGATAGGGTCATCAAGAAAGCTTTTGGCACATAGGCCATCATAAAGCAATGCATTGAGTACACAAGATAGGATGTTATGTTGTAATTGTGTAAGACATTGGTGAGGCCTAATTTGGAGAATTGTGTTCAGTTTTGGTCATCTACTACAGGAAAGATGTAAATAAGATAGAAAGAGTGCAGAGAAAATTTACAAAGATGTTCCTGGGACTTGAGGACCTGGGTTATAGCGAGAGGTTGAATAGGTTAGGGTTTTATTCCCTAGATCAAAGAAGATTGAGGGGAGATTTGATAGAGGTATAAAGTTTTGAGGGCTATAGATAGGGTAAATGCAAGCTGGCTTTTTGTACTAATATTGGATGAAACTACAATTAAGTCATAGGTTAAGGGTGAAAGGTGAATTGTTAACTTCTTCACTCAGTGGTTGCTGAGAGTGTGAAATGAGCTGCCAGTGCAAGTGGTGGATATGGGGTTAATTTCAACATTTAAGAGAAATTTGGATAGGTATGTGGATGGGAGAGGTATGGAGGGCCATGGTCCCTGTGCAGGTCAATGATTAATAGTTTGGCACCAACCAGATGGGCTGAATAACTGGCCTTTCAACCCATCTAGTGCCACGTGGTCCCATTGACCTGCACCCAAACCACAGCCCTCCATATCCTCCGATCCATGTACCAATGTTATATTATAGTTCCAGTGTGGGAGTAGATTATTTATTTTCAAACATAATAATCAGCAAGTATGTTGAGCCAGACAGTAGGTTGTGAAAATGCAGTGGAATTCATACAGTGGCATGACAGTACAAGTTTCTAGCCACTGTGTTCATTCTATTTCTTTTTCCAAAGAAATGCTTCTAAAATAAAACCTCTGAGGTAAGGATGGGAATTAGCTCATTTCATGACTAAAAACATAAGCACTTGCTATTTTGATTTTGAAAGCATGCCACAGTTTTGATCCACTAAGTATAGGTCATCCCCTGATTATGAATGTCTGACTTATATATATCCTATAGATAGAAATGAGCGCATTTGAACTCAAAAGTCTGACTTTCATTCACACGTTTCTTCCTACAAATAGAGGTTTCCGATGTGGACCTTAGCTCATCTCTACAACCAGTTGCATCTGCCTCAGTACAGTGGAAGCATGGCTCCCATAACATTTGATTTTTTACATACCTACAGACATATTTTCCAACTTATGAACAAATTTGACATGGGAATCTGAAAAAAAATTCAACCCATCTGTAACCCAGAGGTGACCTTGTCTCAATAAATTGAATATTATTCTCAATGTAGGTAACTAGTTTGCAAGTGTGTTGTTAAAACATGAAGGCATTCAATTAAAAATCTGAAAAATGGATGTTAAATTAGAAACACAGAAAACCTACAGCACAATACAGGCCCTTCGGCCCACAAAACTGTGCCAAACACATCCTTACCTGAGAAATTACCCAGGGTTACCCATAGCCCTCTATTTTTCTGAGCTCCATATACCTGTCCAGGAGTCTCTTAAAAGACTCTATCATATCTGCCTCCACCACCGTCGCCAGCAGCCCATTCCACACACTTACCACTCTCTGTGTAAAAAACTTACCTCTGATATCTCCTCTGTACCTTCTTCCAAGCACTTTAAAACTGTGCCCTCTTGTGCTAGCCATTTCCGCCCTGGGGAAAAAGCCTCTGACTATCCACACGATCAATGCCTCTCATCATCTTATGCACCTCCATCAGGTCACCTCGCATCCTCCGTCGCTCCAAGGAGAAAAGGCCGAGTTCACTCAACCTATTCTCATAAGGCATGCTCCCCAATCCAGGCAACATCCTTGTAAATCTCCTCTGCACACTTTCTATGGTTTCCACATCCTTCCTGTAGAGAGGTGACCAGAACTGAGCACAGTTCAACACGTCTGACCAGGGTTCCATATAGCTGCAACATTACCTCTTGGTTCCTAAATTCAATCCCATGATTGATGAAGGCCAATACACTGTATGCTTTCTTAACCACAGAGTCAACCTGCGCAGCAGCTTTGAGTGTTCTGTGTAGTAGAAGTAACCATTCCTGCCCCTGAGCCATCCAGGTCTCTGTAATGGCCACAACATCACAGCTCCAAGTACTGATCCACGCTCTAAGCTCATCCGTTTTGTTCATAATACTCCTTGCATTAAAATAGACACATCTCAAACCATTGGTCTGAGTGCATCCCCTTTCAATCACCTGCCTATCCTCCCTCTCGCACTGTCTGCAAGCTTTCTCTATTTGTGAGCCAACTGTCTCTTCCTCCATCTCTTCAGTTTGGTTCCCAAACCCCAGAAGTCCTAGTTTAAACTCTCCTCAATAGCCGTAGCAAACCTCCCTGCCAGGATATTAGTCCCCCTGGGATTCAAGTGCAACCCGTCCTTTTTGTACACTCATGCCACAAAAGAGGTCCCAATGATCCAGAAATCTGAATCCCTGCCCCCTGCTCCAATTCCTTAGCCACACATTTATCCTCCACCTCACTCTATTCTTATACTCACTGTCACGTGGCACAGGCAGTAATCCCGAGATGACTAATTTTTAGTCCTGCTTCTCAGCTTTCTTCCTGACTCCCTGTAGTCTGCTTTCAGGACATGTTGTCATGTTTCTTTTTCAGCAGGAGGTAATTTTTCTGATCAAATCTACACTAGCTTTCAGAGCATCCCTATTAGTCTCATTCCTTCACTAATTTCCCTCTAACCTATTTTCTCTCATATACTAATCCGCACTGTGGATAATATATAGCAGCTAATTCACAAACGCTGTGTCTTTGTGATGTGTACATTAACAGGACAATTCTTCCAAGTTGTCCATGCTAATATTTATGCTTTTCTTGTGCCCACTCCTGCCTTTCCTCATCCAAAGCTATATATTCTGCAGTGTATAATAATAATAATGTTTATAATCCATCAAATAAACATAGTTTACACTGGTGATGATGATTAGGTAGCATTAGAATCAAGGCCATTAACAAAAAAATCAAAACATTGCGTTTCTACATCCAGTTGGGAGGCTAAGTCTAAGAACAAAATATCCTTATTCATCGTGCACCACTGACTTGAGCACAAAAATAATCCTCTTCATCAATGGCCCATTATTAGTGTTCTGTTAACATTTCAAGATTTGCCTGCTGAATTGGCAAGGATTAAGTTAGACCAGTCTCACTTAACTTAATATAAATGAAAAAAGGCAAAGCTGTTTGATAATTAACATCCACACTATCTGCAATAGCCATCTCAAGCTTCCATCTCAAGCATGTCATTTTAACTGTCCTTCCTATTCCCTGACTGATCTCTCTGTCCCCAGCCTTCTTCATTGCTACAAGGTGAACAAATGCCAACTGATACAACATTTCCTATTCCACTTAAGTAGTTTACAACCCAATGATATGAAGACTGAATTTTCCAATTTTACATAACCCACACCAGTGGTGTTCTTCACCCACACACACTCACCTCTACATGTCATTTTCTTCTTCCTCTATTCACTTTTCCCATCCCCACACCCCTTCTTTCTCCCTTACTTTGTTCCATCTGCCCAAAATCCCCTTTCCATCTAGTTCCACCTATCACCTACCAGCCTCTGTCCCACTCTAACTTTCTACTGTTATATACTGGCAATATTTTGTCTTGCCTCTCAGCCCCGATGCCTGATCTTGACCTGAAAGATCAATAAGGCATCTTTTGTCAGGTGCTGCTTTACCCAATGAGTTCTTCCAATACTTTTGTTTTTCTCAGCATCTATAATCTCTTTTGCCTTACACAGGGTAGAGACACTGAAGTAATTGCAAAGGAGCATTATAGAAGAACCTAATGCTGGACCCTTGAGTCTAAAGGAGTATGAAGTGGTTAAAGGATTAGTTTATTAGTCTGAGTTGACAAAGATGTGAAACATCTAGCAAGTTAATGTACAGTGTATCAGGAATGTGGAACCAAATCTTCTAAAGCACCACTCCAAGTGTTGTGATTTACAAGATAGTGGACCCATATAAGTTATTGTGGAAAAAAGAAACATTTTAGTGAATAATAAAGTGATCAGTGATTCAAAAAGGTTAAAAATAAAGATGTGATGTCATGCAGTACATAATACATAACGGGAATTAAGAAACAGCGAAATGTCATCAAAAGAAGCTTCATTCTTCTTCTGAATGCAATAAAGGATTTGGCCTCTGTCATAATAGAGCCACAAACAAAGTCTATTCAGTTAGATTGCAAGGTGGCAATGGTGGACAGTTCTGTACCTACTTTACCCGTGCTATCCTTGGCTCCGGCTGGGGTAATGGCTTGATTGGGGATAGATTAGATGAATGTTCAAGATTGGACTAATACACTGTAGCTTCAGGAGATCAGAAAACTGGAAAGTTAATTAGTAGCAGAAAATCAGCGTCTGGACCATTTGAGAGATAGAACGTGAACACTGTGGAGGATGAATCTAGGACATCAGAAGCTCTTGATTATGGCTTCAATCATTCATGGTGACCAAATGAAGTGAGATTGGTGAATGAGAATGGTCAGTGACTTTAAGGGAAATATTGGGAAATTTATCTTGACAATAACTAAGGCCTACTTTAGGGATTTTGTATTGTGAACTATGGTTATCAATAACCAGGTGTTTTCATCCTTTTTTTGCCATAGACCAATACCATAAAGCAAGAGGTCTGTGGACTCCAGGTTGGGAACCCCTGCTCTAATAAAACAAAACAAACAAATATATATTTCTTTCTCTCTTTACTATATATATATACACACACATACATACAGTAAAGAGAGAGAGAGAGAGAGAGAGAGAGAGAGAGCTCCAAACGTTAAACTGCTGAAATGTGCAATTTGCTTTCTCTCAATGTTTGAGTGCTTTGAGCAGTGCCATTATGACAGGTTGCCAGTCAGCACTGCTCTGTGAAAACATATCTTTTGACTAATTTCTTTGGCAATGTTCCAAAAGGAGTATTGCTCAAGAAATAATGGAGTTTGATGTATATCTGTCACCACCATTGACATTCATGATAAGTGCCCTGCAGAATTTCTAGAGTTATGTAAAGTGATCTGAAACAGTCATTATTGCATTTCATTCAGGGGGAAAGGCCTGAATTGTCAATTGTATTTCGCTAAAATAAACAGTCGGTTGAGCAAATTCCTTTGCTGTTAAATTTAATTTTTTTGCAAATACTGGCCTTGACCTCTTTCAAACGCAGATGAGAGCAACTTACTGATTTCAGGTTACAAACAATTATCATTATGAAAGAAAAACTTGTTTTTTTCGTATCATTGACAATCCTCAGGATTTCCCTGAAGGAGAGTTTGGACATCCAACCTGAGATTGACAGTACTGACAGATGTGTTGGGTTTCAGCTGACTCGGGTATATAGTTTGTAAACAGATCTTAGCCTGGATGAATTGGATCAGTTTGACATGATACTTTATCCAGTATTACCACACACATCCTGTCTTCTGGTGTTTCATGGTCAACAACATTTTTGAGATATTGTAAACACAAGAGATTCTGCAGATGCTGGAATTTCGAGGAATACACACAAAGTTCTGGAGGAACTCAGCAAATCAGGCTGCATCTATGGAGAGGAATAATAGTTGAAGCTTCATCAGGAATGGAGACAGACAAGAACATAGGTATTACAGTAGCATGGTTAGCATGACATTATTATAGCTTGGAGCGTCGGAGTTCTGAGTTCAATTCCAGTGCCATCTATAAGGAGTTTGCATGTTCTCCCTGTGACTCTGTTGGTTTCTTTTGAGTGCTCTGGTTTCCTCCCACAGTCCAAAAACACACCGTTTAGTAGGTTAATTGGTCCTTGTAAATTGTCCTGTGACTAGGCGAGGGTTAAATAGTTGGGTTGCTGGGTGTCACGGCTCGTTTAGCTGGAAAGGCCCATTCTGAACTGTATCTCTAAAGAACCAAAGTTTTAAAAAAAGAATGGGGAGGCTGCAGAAAAAGTACAAGCTGGCAGGTGATAAGTGAGGCTGAAGGTGGGTGGAGAGGGGAGGGAGATAAAGTAAGAAGCTGGGAGGAGATAGATGGGAGAGGTGAAGGGCTGAGAGAGATGGAATCTGATCTCAAGAATGAACAATGGAGGATTGAGAAAGTGGAAGGGTACCAGAGGGTGATGATGGGCAAAAAAAAGGTAAGAGGTGAACCAGATGAGAAATAGAAAAAAGACATAAATGGTAGTGGGAAATTGCCATAAGTAAGAGAAATTGATGTTTGTGCTCTCAGACCGGAGGCTACTCAGATGGAATATGAGGTGTTGCTCCTCCAAGGTGACTGTCCCTCATCAGGGCAGTAGAATAAAATGGAATATTGGAATGGGAAGTTGAATTAAAATGGGGGACCACTGGGAAATTCCACCTTTTGCAACAGATGGAGTGAAGGTACACAACAAAACAATTCCCCAGTGCACATCAAGTCTCACTGACATAGAAGAGGCCACACCAGGAGCACCAGGTACAATAGATAACCCAGACAGACTTGTGATGAAGTGTCACCTCACCAAGAAGAGTTTGGGGCTTGGAATGGTGGAGAGGGAGGAAGGTTTAGCACTTGTCACATTTGCAGGGGTAAGCGCCAGGAGATAAATCAGTGGGGAAGCACAAATGGACAAGGGAGTCATGTACAGAATGATGCCTGTGGAAAGTAGAGAGTGAGGGGAGGGAAAGATGTGTTTGATGGTAGGATACCGTTGAAGATGATGGAACTTACAGAGAATGATCTGTTGTATATGGATACTTGTGGGGTGGTAGGTAAGGACAAAGGGAATTCTCTCCCCATTATGGTAGTGGGAGGATGGGGTGAGGGCAAAGTTTTTGGAAATGGAGGAGATGCAGGTGAAGGCAGCATTAATGGTGGTGGAAGGGAAACCACATCCTTTGAAAAAAGGAGGACATTTTTTATAAATTAAATTGATTATGGGATATTAGCCAGACCACAAGAGTTAACTCACTGGCTTCTCATCAGAGTACCCATAGAATCTGGTAGATCCGTCTGGGAGAATAGGAGTGGTCTTGGTTTATTGTCTCATCCAAAATCTATCATCTCTCTGTTGCAGTACTCCTAGGTGCTAAATAGTGTTAGCACAGATTTTTATGCTCAAAGTTTCAAGACCAGGAGTCAGAGGTAAAATTAGCACCGTAATATAACGCCAGCTCCTTAGTGATAAATATTTTACAGATCACATGAATTACAGGTACAATTCAAAGTTTCAAAGTTCAAAGTGCATTCATTATCAACGTATGTATACAGAATACAACTCTGAGATTTGTCCTCCCACAGGCAGCCCAGAAACAAAGAACCACAATGGAACCCATTCATGAAAACACCAAACACCCAAAGCGTGCAAATAGCAAAATTCGAGCAAACAATACATGGAATATCAAACATCAAACCAGGAGTCCAGCAGTATTCAGTTTAGTTCAATTCACCACCGCACCACTTGCCCACTGCAGGCTACAGGGCCATTCCTTGACAAAACACCCCAGTCCACATTGATTACTCCGATCAAAATTGCTTAAAAATAGCAAGAAATAGAGGAACCAGAATCCAGAACATATGCAACATGAACTTCAGGGTCCCTCAAAACTAGTCCACAGCCTTGCAATGTGGATCCCAAGACTCCTGCACTTTCCTCCAACATAAGCTACCAGTCAAACACAGGCAGATGATGCTGAACACCCACCCATGCTCCACTCTCATCATCGTCGCAAGGACAGGAAGGTAGGCAGAGGTGGGTGGGGTGGCTCTGTTGGTAAAAAATGAAATCAGATCATTAGAAAGAGGTGACATGGGTTTTGAATGTGATTGCATTGTTCTGGGTAGAGCTAAGGAAAAAGCTAAGCTAAAAGACCTTGATGGGAGTTTTATATATAGACCCCCAAACAGTAGTAAGAATGTGGTCTACAAATTACAATGGGAGATAGAAAATGCATGTCAAAAGGGCAATGTTACAATAGTCATGGGGAATTTCAATATGCAGGTAGATTGGGAAAATTGTGATTCATGCACTGAAACATCTAGATCACTCATTTGCAGTCTCTCTGATCAATAATCTGGCTTTTGATTTCTCTTTTAACATCACACCTCCTCACGTTTAGCTCTATTTGCCAGCCTCATGTGCACTCATACAAACTATCTATATCCCATTACAGCATCACAGTACCCTTATCATAATGTGTCCTTCCAAATACTTTCATCAGCAAATTTGGAAACCTTCTCACAAGTCATTAATGCAGATAATGAACAAACGTGGAGCAGGAACTGATCTCTTCAACACTCCCCTATTTATTTACTTTCATTCTGAGGAGGATCCATTTACTCCAGCTTTGTTTTTAATGAGACAATCAATTTTCAATTCATTCTAACACATTTCCTCAAATATCACGGCTTTGAATTTATATACCATCCTTATGTGAGGCACCTTGTCAAATGCTTTTTGAAAATCTCAATGCATTATATTTATAGGTTCCCCTCTTATCAACTCACACTGTTCCGAAAATTCAATCAAATTTATCAGGTATGATTTACTTTTCATAAAAACGTTGACTGGATTTAATTACATTCAGCTTTCCTAAACGATTCACTTTTTCCTCTTTCATTGTTGACTCTAGCATCTTGCCAGATTAAAATAATTGCTCTTCAGCTTTATCCCATGTCTGAATAAGGGAATCCCATTGCCTCATTTCCAATATTCTGGTATCCTCCCTGAATTTAGTGAGCTACGAAAAGTTTCAGTTGAAGGGTCCACAATTTCTGTAGTTCACTGGGTCCTAGCAACTTGTCTACCTTTAGTCCTGTGAGTTTCTCCAATACCTTACCCCTTGTAATTAGGATTTTTGTGAGTTCTACCATATTATTGAAATTAGCCTGATATCTTAGGATATTAACTGTATCTTCTATGGTGAAGACTGATACAAAAATTAACATATCTGCTATTTCTTTGTTTGATATATTTAGTTCACCAACCTCATTCTCTGGAGGTCCCACATTTACATAAGCTGTCCTCTTCTATTCATACAGTATATTCATGAAAAACTTCACTGCTTGTTTTGTACCACAGCCAGGTTTTCTCTCAACATTATTTTTCTCTTTTCTTTTAAGCTTCTTAGTCTTCTGCTAGATTCTAAGAACTTCTCAGTCCTATTACTTCTCATTAGCCCTTGCCACTTTGCAATTTATCATTAACCTTTATCTTCTTTGTTAACCACAGATTGTGCCTCTTTCTCATGAAATCCCTCTCTTCGATGGGGGAAAATACACTCTTGCTGAGCTTTGGAGACCAGCTATCTAAAAATATGTCACTCTGCCTTTACTCTTAGCTTTTTTACCCAGTTCATCTTGGACACCTCCTCCCTTAAACTAGTGTAATTGCCTTATATACATTGAAGACCCTGGTTATGGGCCTCCTCAAACTGCAATTGGAATTCTATTACACTGGAGAATTTCATAACCTTGGGGAATCTTTAATCACCAGCTCTTAATAATTCCTACTTATTACATAAGATCAGACCAAAATAGTCTGTTCCTGGGTAGACTCGGCAGTGTACTGCTCTAACAAGCAATCCCTGATTCAACCTGCAAGCTCTTCTTCAATGATGCCTTTGCTGCCGGTTTGCTTTACAAAATTTCCCTTTGTAAATTATGCTGAGATGCATCCTAGGATAAGCTGGGATACATCATCAGTGATGTAACCTGGGGTCACCAGTGGTTTCAGGTATTTCAACATCAGACATCCTCACCCAGGCGACCCAGCCAGGACAGGTCAGGCCCCAGCTTGTGTTCCAGCAGTACTGGTCCATGGGTCACACTTCTTGATCAGCAGTCATCTGCAGGCTCACTCAACAGCCTCTGTGATAGTCCCGATGGCTCTTCTCTTTGCAGTCCTCATAATGCCAAGGGGAGAGTAGGTTCTGCAGTGCAAGCAGCCAGCAAAACCTTTACACCCCACCTCTGTAGCTCACAACGTGCCCTCCACCTCTGTCTCTAGCACTGCTCTACCAGCTCCTAGTATTTGGCCTTCTTACGCTTGAACACCTCCTCAATCCAGTCACCCTAAGACACTTTCAGTTCTGCCACTTCGAGGTTTCTGAGTGAATGACCATGTCAAGCCTCAGTGATGATGATGCAATGAAGTCAGGAAATGTTAATTGCTTGCCAAGATCGACTTTCAGTTGCCAGACAGATATCGTGACGAACAAGCCTTCTGGTGATCTGGGCTGAGGCTGTGGTTAGTCTCCAGCTTTAACAAAGGCTATGTGTTTTCTGGGATGGTGGAGGTGCCTGCTGTTGTTAATTGCCGAGGAGATATTTTCTCCCTCTGCATTCAGCACCTGGTCATGGTGCCAGAAGTAGCTAGCTTCTCCCAGGGCTTTTGGGCAGCTGCTGAGGATGTGTTGCAGGGTCCTCAGCCAGGACAGAGAGGATATGATGGTGCCTTGCTTTTGCTCCAAGCAAAATGGCTCGCTGGCCTAGGCAGGATGTCATACACAGCCTGGATCTTGAACCTGATGTGTTGGGGATTTGCCTGCCAGATGTTGGTCCAGGAGATCTTCTGCTTCAGCACACCCTCACACTTGTTCAAGCTCCCTGCTGCTCCATTCCTACCATCCTGGTGGTATACACTTCCTCTACAGCTGCTCACACCTTTTCCTGGACCAGTTTGTTTCTGTCCCTGCCCTGGGCCCTGTCGAAGTAGGTTGAAGATAAGCTGCCCAGCCCTGCCTGACCAGACACCACTGTCCCTATGCCTCAGACATTATCTCCACTGATCCCTGGCCCTTCTACTTCCTGTCTGACTGAACCTCAATGTCCACTGTTGAGACTATGGGGTCACTGGAATATTCCTTAATAATTGTAGCTCCCTTTAGATATGACCTTGATCTTTTCCTATTTATAGTCTCACTTACTGAGGGGTCACATTTTGGGGATCTATAGGATACTCTGACCTACTTCTTCCTTCCCCTGCTTTTCATGATTTCAACGCTAATTAATTCCACATCACCATCCACTGCCTTTGTAATATGACTCAGCACTGCTGTGGAATTTTACTTGATTGACAAGGCCATGTTACAAATCTTCCCCTAGCAGCTATATTCAGCAAGTCATCCTGATCGAAATTAAATACTCTGCTGAAACAATCCAAACTGATTTTTTTTTTACAAGGAAAGACACCCAAATTGGGTGAATAGGTAGTGCATGCTGCAGGTTGGGAAATTGTACATAAAAATCAACTATCTCCTAGTGGATTCCTGTAGCTTTCATGCTAACGCCATGCCTGTGCAAAAAAAGTTCAAACCCAAATCACACAGAGACTCTGCACTGTATAAGCAAGTCCCTGGCCCATTGCGTATACATTTTCAATATGTTCTTAAGTTCTACCAGCATCCATCTCATTTCCAGTTCTGACACAAGGATGGAATGTCAACGTAAGCAAAAGGTCTGTGCATACATACTCTGCAATTTGTTAAAAAGAGGAATAAGGAGATTGGATTATGAGGAAGATGACAGAAGAAACAGCATTAATAGTTTCAGCCTGTTACAGGGTGCAGTCAAATTAAGTGCCACTCTTATTAATGGCAAAGACTGACTAATGTAGTAAAATGGTGTACTCATGGCTAGTCCCAATTGCTGATGATACCAGAAATGGTGAATCAGAAGAAATTAAGGTAATGTATCAGTGGTCACATACTAACATTGAGTCATACACCCGTCATATTTAAGTGTCTGGTAGTTGATACAAGCTCTGACATGTGAATTTGTGGATTGTAAGACTGTTAAGTTAGGTTGAGCTTACAACCGAAAGTCACACACACCAAACAGCAGTTAATAAAAAAAAAATTAAAACTGTAAATGCTTAATATTCTCAGCAGATCAGGCTGCATCTGGGGGTAGAGAAACTATTAATATTTCAGGTAAAATCCCCATCAGAAGTGGGAAGTAGAGAAGACAAGCTCCAGGGACGGTGGGTTAGGGCAGGGGTATCCATTACAGGGTAAAACTAGGGTGCAATGGTGACCAAAGGAATAAATTGTAAACAAGATTATTTGGCTAATGAGTGAATGGAAGCACGTGGAGAGTGGGAGCATAGAGTAAAGAATGTAGGAGTTGTGAAATTGAGAGGTATGCCAGCATCTTTATTTTCTTAGAAGTTTGCAAAGATTTAGCTTGTCATCTCAAACTTTGACAAACTTCTATAAATGTGCAATGTTGAGTATATTGACTGGTTGCATCATGGCCTAGTATTGAAACACCAATGCCATTGAACAGGAAAGCCTACAAAAAGTAGTGGATACATCCCAGTCCATTATGGGTAAAGCCCTCCCCACCATTGAGCACAATTACACAGAATGCTGTTGCAAGAAAGCTGCATCCAACCCCCCGCCCCCACCCCACCACCATCAAGACTATGCCTGCTCCACAGGGATCAGTGTTGGAACCATTTCTGTTTACATTAGATGTCAATGATTTGGATGATGGAATTAGTGGATTTGTAGCTAAGTTTGCAGATGATACAAGATAGGTGAAGGGTCAGGTCGTGTTGAAGAAGCAGTTAGGCTGCAGAAGGACTAAAACAGATTAGGAGAACGAGCAAAGAAGTGGCAGATTGAATAGTGTCAGGAAATGCATGGTCATGCATTTGGGTAGAAGGAACAAAAGTATAGACTATTTTCTAAACAGGCAGAAAATTCAAAAGTCCTAGGTGTAAATGGACTTGGGAGTCCTCATGCAGGATTCCCTAAAGGTTAACTTACAAGTTGAATTGGTAGCGAAGAAGGCAAATTCAATTTTAACATTCATTTTGAGGACTAGAATACAAAAGCAAGGGTGTAATGCTGAGGCTTTATAAGGCACTGGTGAAACCACATTTGAAGAATTGTGTTTCGGCCCTTTATCTGAGAAAAGATGTGCTTTGAAGCTTCCCCGCCACCATGTACTCTGCTCAGATTCTGGGGATGACTTCCATGGATGGTCATATTCGTCCATTGGTTAACGTTTTCTTCTATAGTGATAATTTCTTCATTTTTCTGGGTTGAGCTTTCATTTAAGTTTAGTCATGTGTACTTCTTATCAGAATTGCATTCACTCCTGTGGAGTGCTAAATCCTGTTTCTGTTAATAAAAATATATCCTTAGAAGTTTTCTGACTGTTGTGTAAATTTATTATTATTTATCTTTTCTCAGCTCAGGTTGGTAAAACCTGAGATACAGGCATAGCCAAGCACGCTCTTTTGTCAATTGCTAGGAACTATCAAACTATTCTAGTGCTGTTTGGTATTGAAGCTTTCTGAAGATTTACATAGCTATTACTGTGTAGCCCTAATTGTTTAATGCTATTGTGTAGGTTGTTGTTGATACCAGTTGTAGATATTACTATCAGGACAAGGTATACCCTCTTCATGTTCCGAAGTCTTTTAATTTCCTCTTGTAATTCAGGATATTTCTGGTGTGTTTCCCTTATTGATTTCTGTAAGTTATGTGTGTTTGGAATGGCTGTATCTATTAAATAGATTGTTCTTGATTGTTTATCATGTAATATTATATCTGGATGGTTATTATGGATTGTCCTATCTGTAATAACTGATCGGTCATAATATATATTTGTGGTATTATGAGTCTAACACTGGATCAGGCTTGTATTTATAGTAAGATGATACTGATGATGATTATTATTTATTTTCTTTGTTTTTGTATTTGCACAGTTTGTTGTCCTGTTGGGTGAGGTCTTTCATTGAATCTTAGGGTTGTATATGGTGACATATGTATATATTTACCTTGATAATAAATTTACTTTGACATTTAAACTTTGAACATTGAAGAAGAAGTTGTGCTTGGTTGGTCAGGTTGAGAATGTCATCCACTTCCAGAGACATAAAAAAAAGAAAAAAAAACACATTTACATTAAGTTGTAGAATTCAACGTGCACAGACAGAAGATGAGGTGCTGTTCCTCAGACTAGCATTGGGCCTTATTGTAACAGTACAGAAGATTCAATCATTGCTTATTTTCAGGTTGGAAGTGAGTGAACTAGTAGAGACACTCATTCATTGCTGAGCCACTGAACAATTGCTCACCAACAAAGCCAGTCCTTCACCACACCACTGGAAGCAGGAAATCTTGTTGATGAGGAAACTCTGCTGCAGCAGTCCAGGATCTGCTGAGATTCTTCATCACATCAGGAAACTCCAATTGAGTAGACCCCCTGAAAAGAATAGTATCTCTGGTTCAATCCTGGATCTCAGGCTGTGATGAAATGGACTGAGAAGAGAAATTATACTACAAAATCTGGTAAATTAAATGACATAAAATAAATGCAAATGTGTAGGTCATGCTGCAGTGAGTTTCTTAAAGATGCACGAACTCAAAACTATCATAGAAATTAACCATGTAGATTCAAGTGTTGGTATTATATGCAAATGTTAAAAAGGGAAATGAGACTACTGGCTTCCCATTGATTTTTTTCTGACTATTGTTTCCTAACTAATTCCTATCCTTGTAAATCAGCTTTTGCTAAACACAAACAATTAGCTACAGTATGTACCTGTTCATGGCACTACTCCACAGGAAGGGGCTCGGCAGGCAGATTACAGTTCTGAACACAAGAGATGCTGCAGGTACTTGAATTCTTGAACAACACACACTGAAATGCTGGAGGAACTGAGCAAGTCAGGCAGCACCTACGGAATAAACAGTCAACCTATTGGGCCAAGCCCCTTTATCATGACTGGAAGGAGTCAGAAGCCAGAATAATAAGGGAGGAGGGGACGGGATAGGTGGAAGAGATAAAGAACTGAAGGAATCAGATAGGAGAGGACAGTGGACCATAGAAGAAACGAATAGAAGAGAGAAACAGAGGGAAGTGATGGGGAGGTAAAGAGAAGAGAGGGGTGAGAGGGTGGCTATAATGGGGAATATAAAAAGAAAGGGGAAGGGGAGAGATTACCAGAATTTGGAGAAATCAGTGTTCATGGCATCAGGCTGGAGGCTACTAAGATGGAATATGAAATGTTGTTCCTTCAACAAGAGATTGGCCTCATCATTGCAGTAGAGGAGAGCATGGACAGATATGTCAGGATGGGAATGGGAGGACAAATTGAAATAGGTGGCCACCAGGAGATCCTGCCTTTTGCAGCAGACAGATGAAGGCAGGATCTCCCGGTGGCTATCAAATTCAATTCTACTCTCCCTTTATCTCTTCCACCTAGCACTTCCCAACCTCTTACCTCATCTCTGTCCACCACCCACCCACGTTCTCACCTTCCCCCTCACCTGGTCTCACCTATCACCTACCAGCGTACAAAGTTAAAACATTGTGCATCAAAGTCTGTCTTACCAGCTAAAACCATTGCTGAAGGTATCAAATGTATTCTTATTGGTTAAAAAGAAGTATTATTTCTTTGCCAAATATCATCACTGCGTTCTTTATTTGTTTGTAGGAATAATTGTGCAATGGTAGCCTTCAGGGATTCATAAATCTGCTGATTTAGTGTTCTTCTACATAGAAAGTTGACACATTTTATTTTGTTGAAGGATGATATGTATTGATTATTTTAGATAATACACTAACATCCTGTGGTGAACTACATATACCTGTCTGGACACGCCCCCCCCCCCCCCCCACCACCGGCCTCAGTCTCCAGGATGCAGTGTGGTGGTCAATTGCTGCTTGTTCTTTCTTCCAGCCAATAAAAGCCTACATCTCACCTCACATCTCCAAGAGTTATTGATGGTGCATCAATTTTATTGGCTGTAAGTTTTAAAACATGGAAAGCATTTTACGTCCGGAAAAATTAGACCTTGATCCTCAAGACTCAGAAGCAGCTCTTGCCTTTGAACTCTGGCTTGCATGCTTCCAATCATACTTGGAACAGATTCCAGTGACTGAGCCTGCCACAAAGTACAAAATATTACTATCTAGAGTAAGTCCGAAAGTATTCTCCCTTATCAGGGACCTACCGACCTACCAAGGGGCACTGGACGCCCTCAAAAGACAGTACCTGTGGCCAGTGAACACCGTCTACGCAAGACATCACTTAGCGATGCGGCGACAGCGACCCGACGAGTCGAGCACCGTGTTTCTCCGAGCCCTACAGACACTCGTGCAAACTTGCGACTGCAAAGGACTGACGGCGGAACAACATGCGGAGCTGTTAGTACGAGACGCCTTCGTTACGGGGATCAGGTCAGTGTATGTGTGCCAGTGGCTGCTGGAAAACGCCGATCTTACCTTACACTCGGCGATTGAGACGGCCGACACGCTGGAGGCTGCTCTGCACAACACTGACGCTGTCCAGCCGCGCGATCTCCCGCCGGTTCCGTGGACACTGCAGACCCCGCCACCCGCCACTGCCAGTTGCGAGTCCACGAACTCCCCGAAACCGACCACAGCTGCTGCCAGTCGCAAGTCCGCACAGTGTTACTTCTGCGGACTCGAAAAGCACCCCCGAAAACGCTGCCCGGCCCGAGAAGCGATCTGCTCCAGCTGCGGGAAGAAGAGCTATTTCGCCAGGGTCTGTAAATCTGAACCACGAGCGGGGTCCGGCAGCGCTGCGTGTGAGGCATGGGGGCCACCATCTTGGTCACCACCATCTTGCCTGCCCGCCTCGTGCAAGGCATGGGGGCCACCATCTTGGTCACCGCCATCTTGCCTGCCCGCCTCGTGTGAGGCATGGGGGCAGCCATCTTTGTCGGCGCCACCTCGCCCCGCCCCCGACCCACGGGTGCTTACCGGGCACCAAGACGGCAGTTCAACACTGGCCTCCGTAACCCTCGACCAAAGCGCCCCACACCAGCTTGCAAGGTCAATGATGGACATCCTGGTGGAGGGACACAGGACTAGCTGCCTGTTTGACACGGGCAGCACTGAGAGTTTTATTCACTTGGACACAGTGCAACGCTGTGGACTCGTGACACGGCCGGTAAATCAGGGGGTCAACTTGGCTTCTGGGTCACATTCCACAGACATCCGGGTGGGTTGCGTAGCGACATTGGTGGTGCAGGGCACAGAATATCGGAACTTTGCGTTACTGGTCATGCCTCAACTGTGCGCACCTGTGCTATTGGGGCTGGACTTCCAGAGCCACCTCGAAAGTGTGACTATGGCATATGACGGGCCCCTCCCACCACTCACTGTCAGGAATCCTCAGTTTTGTGGGACTTCGCCATATACCCCGCTACTGACCACACACACACACCGAACCACACGTCCCGCCCAGCACCATGCCGACAGCTGCGCTACCGACACCACTTGCAGCCTCTCCACCCTCAAGATCCCTCCCCCTTCGCTGTTCGCCAACCTGACCCCTGACTGTAAACCTGTGGCAACTAAAATCAGGAGGTACAGCGCGGGGAACAGGGCCTTCATTCAGTCGGAGGTGCAGCGGCTGCTCAGGGAGGGGATCATTGAGCCAAGCACAAGTCCTTGGAGGGCCCAGGTAGTTGTTGTTCGGACCGGGCAGAAAAATAGTATGGTCGTGGACTATAGCCAAACCATCAATAGGTTCACGCAGCTTGACGCGTACCCCCTACCCCGCATCACAGATATGGTCAACCAGATAGCTCAGTACAAGGTGTACTCGACAATAGATCTGAAATCTGCTTATCACCAGCTCCCCATCCGTCTGGAGGACCGCCCCTACACCGCCTTCGAGGCGGGCGGCAGGCTCTATCACTTGCTGCACGTCCCCTTCGGTGTCACAAATGGTGTCACTGTCTTCCAGAGGGAAATGGACTAGATGGTGGACCAGTGCCAACTGAAGGCCACATTTCCCTACCTGGATAACATCACCATCTGTGGTCACGACTGGTCGGATCACAACACCAACCTCCAACGATTTTTCCAAGTGGCCAAAGCCCTGAACCTTACTTATAACAGGGACAAGTGTGTGTTCGGAACCACCCGACTCGCTATCCTTGGGTATGTCGTGGAGAATGGGGTCATTGGCCCTGATCCCGACCGTATGCGTCCCCTGTTAAAACTCCCTCTTCCCACCACCCTCAGAGCCCTCAAACGGTGCCTGGGCTTCTTTTCCTATTACGCCCAATGGGTCCCTCATTACGCAGACAAGGCCCGCCCCCTGGTCAAGTCTACCACTTTTCCCCTCTCTGCCGAGGCCCGCGCGGCCTTCAGCCGCATTAAAGGGGACATTGCCAAAGCAACGATGCATGCGGGGGACGAGACCATTCCCTTCCAAGTAGAGAGTGACGCCTCCAATTTCGTGCTGGCTGCTACCCTCAATCAGGCAGGTAGGCCAGTAGCATTCTTTTCTCGTACCCTTCAAGGACTGAAGTTCAGCACTCTGCGGTGGAGAAAGAAGCCCAGGCCATAGTGGAAGCTATTAGGCACTGGAGGCACTATCTTGCCGGCAAAAGGTTCACCTTGCTGACCGACCAGCGCTCAGTTGTGTTCATGTTCAGCAACCAACAGCGGGGCAAAATCAAAAATGATAAAATTTTGCGGTGGAGAATAGAACTCTCCACCTACAACTATGATATCCTGTACCGGCCTGGAAGGCTCAATGAGCCCCCTGATGCCCTACCCCGGGGAGCGTGTGCCAGCGCACAGCTCGACCAGCTACGGCAGATCTTTGCCACCCGGGGGTCACCCGATTTTATCATTTCGTGAAAGCCCGGAACCTGCCGTACTCCCTTGAGGACATCAGGACGATGACCAGGGACTGCCAAGTCTGCGCTGAGTGCAAACCGCACTTCTACCGTCCTGAAAAGGCGCAACTTATCAAGGCCACCCTCCCCTTTGAGCGACTGAGTAAGGGCCCCCTTCCCACCACTGATCGCAATGTCTACTTTCTCAACATTATCAACGAGTACTCGCAGTTCCCCTTTGCCATCCCCTGCCCCGACATCACTGCCACGTCCGTCATAAAAGCCCTGCGCCAGCTCTTCACTCTGATCGGATATCCCTGCTATATCCACAATGATAGAGGGTCCTCCTTTATGAGTGACGAGCTGCGCCAGTACCTGCTGGCTAGGGGCATTGCTACTAGTCGGACCACGAGTTATAATCCCTGGGGAAATGGACAGGTGGAGAGGGAGAATGCCACAGTGTGGAAGGCCACACTTTTAGCCCTTAAGTCAAAAGGGTTGCCGGTCTCTCGATGGCAGGAGGTCCTCCCCGAGGCACCCCACTCTATCCTCTCCCTGTTATGTACGTCCACCAATGCCACCCCTCACGAGCGCCTATTCTCTTTTCCCAGGAAGTCTGCCACTGGGACCACCCTACCGGCTTGGCTGACGTCCCCAGGGCCAGTGCTGCTCCGGAAACATGTGAGGAGCAATAAATACTCCCCGCTGGTTGAGAGAGTTCACCTTCTACATGCAAACCCCCAGTATGCTTACATGGTCTTACCTGATGGGCGGGAGGACACGGTCTCCGTCCGCGACCTGGCGCTCGCAGGAGCAGCAGACCACTACCCCGAACACTCCACGGTAACTATGAACCCTGTACCCAAGGTGACACCGCGCACACCGAGCCCTACACAGACTCCTCACGACACTCCTATACCGGGTGTATCGCACGCGCATATACCAGCCGCCTCGCACACGCATGAGGGATCACTGACGCCTAGTGGGCTGACACCTCCAGTTAGGCCGGAACCAGCACAACCACTGTCTCCGGTGCAATCACCACCGGCACCTGTGCAATCACAGCCGGTGCTACGTAGATCGCAGCGACAGATTCGACCACCTGATAGACTTAACCTGTAAATATACTTGTAAGAAACTTTGCCCCATGGGGACTCTCTTTTATAACAAAGGGGGGGTGAATGTGGTGAACTACATATACCTGTCTGGACACGCCCCCCCCCCCCCCCACTGACTGCTCCTGTGGCTCCTCCCACGGACCCCGGTATAAAGGCGATTGGGGACACTGCCCCGGCCTCAGTCTCCAGGATGCAGTGTGGTGGTCAATTGCTGCTTGTTCTTTCTTCCAGCCAATAAAAGCCTATATCTTGCCTCAAGTCTCCAAGAGTTATTGATGGTGCATCATATCCCAATTACTTAATCATGTTTGCAATGCAATTTGATGTTAGCTTCCAAGATGCTAATCAATCAAAATGAACTTATTTTGTTTGGTTTAACTGTGGTATAGTTTAGTTCCTCTCTTTAGTTTTTAAAGGAATTCAAATATCATTTGATGCTAGTGAAGTTGACAAACCAGTCTTGGGCAAAGGACATAGCTTCAGAATAAAATGTTATCCCCTTAGAAAAGAGATGAGAAGGAGTTTCTTTAGCCAGAGGGTGATGAATCTGTGAAATTCATGCAACAGCAGCTGTGAGGATGGTTAATAGGTTCTTAATTAATAAAGGTGTCAAAGGTTACAGGGAGGAGGAAGGAGAATGGGGTTGGGAGGGTAAAATAATCAGCCATGGTCAAATGTTGGAGCAAACTCAATGGACCAAATGGTCTAATTCTGCCTTCTAATTCAGCAGAATTATGTTCTTATGGATGTATCTGTAATGGTGCCGTCACCAATGGAAGTGAGACCAGCATGTTACGGGATCTCTCAGAAGGAAACGCTGGCACTCTCTGTTATGAATCTGGCAGGTTCACCAAGATATTGCTAAATGATTAGTTTTGGGACCACTACTGAATGTCAAGAAGCTGACAAATGCAACTTCTTACTTTCCAGCTTATTGTTAAAGTATGGGTCTTGACAAGATCTAACCTGTCTTTAAATAACAGGAGGTGCCTTTATCCGGTGCTAAATAATCATGAAATTAGGTACCCTGTTGAACCAATATGCCAATAAATAACAAGCTGAATACATGAATGAACAGACAGCACAAAGCTAGTGTGATGTGCTGCTGATTCAGGTTGATTGGGGTGGAGTAAATGTTTATGGTAATGCATTTGTGGGGCCAGTCAATTTTGTACCCTATAAATAATGAACAAGTAAGGAACACAGTTTGAAGCACAGCAAATATTATTTATGTAGACTGTTAGGTTCAACTCAAACTTCAAAGTGAATTTGTACACCTGGATAAGGGAGAATGATAAAACTTGCCCGCTGTCTAATGATCTTTAAATGGAGAGAATGTATGTGGTTGTCAAGCAAGTCAGTATACACAAAAGTCAAGAATCAGCAGGTTTTCAATTATTCTATACAAACTGAAGCAGTTATAAACTTTCACAACACAGTGTGAAAGTATTATTGGAAATAAGACCTTGCGGTATGAATGCAGTTTCCTGAGAGTGAAGACATGGGTAAATAGAGTATGCTATGCTTAATCAAGGCTACTTGAATTCTTAGAGGTTCATAGATTCAGCACAGAAACAGCTTGTCCATGCCAACTGTGATCCCATCTCTGTTAATCCTATTTGCTTGCATTAAGCCTGTGTCTCTATGTCTTTCTTATCAAGTTCCTGTCCAAATGCCTTTTAATCATTGTAATTGTATATTCATGTCCTTGCGATGATGGAGGTTCATTTTATGGAACCACTACCCTCTGAATGAAAAACCTCTGATCTCATTTAAATTTCCCCCATTTCAGTTTAAACTTGTGCCCTGTAGTTCTCGATTCTCTTGACCGAGGAAAACAAGTCTGATTATCTACTCCAAGTACTCCCTACATAATTTTACAAAACCTCCCTCAGGTAACCCCCCAACCCCTTTCACTGCACAGAAAGTAGTTCCAGCCTATCAAATATCACTTTCCAGAACTGCAAGGGCTGCCAAACCAACAATTTATACAATTGTAATATAAAGTCCCAACTTCTATAGTCAATGGCTCAGTCAAGCATAGCATACTCGATACCCGTGTTTTTACTCTCAGGGAATTGTATTTATACCCTAAGGACTTATTTTCCAATAATACTTCTCAGGACCCTGTCATTCATTGTGTATGTCCTGGCCTGGTTTAACTTTCCAAAGTGCATCATCTTACATTTGTCTGAATTATATTTCTTCAGTATTCCCTTGCCCACATTCCCAGTGACCTTTGACACTGTCCACTATAACATTAATTTTGGTACAGATTTACTAATCATGCCAACAACTTTGTCTTTCAAATAATTGTAGTATATAATGAACAATAAAGGACCCAACTCCAATCTGAAAATCTACCCTCACTACCGTCCTACATCTCCTACCTTTCTCACCTTCAACCCATGTAGTTATTTATTTTTATTTAGAGATTCAGTGCGGAACACGCCTTCTGGCCCAACGAGCCGCACCGCCCAGCAATGCATCTATTTAACCCTAGCCTAATCGCAGAACAATTTACATTGACTAATTGACCTACTCGCCGGTACATCTTTGGACTGTGGGAGCGTATTAGGAGGACCTGGAGGAAACCCACGTAATCATGGGTAGAAAGTATAAACTTTCTTACAGTGGGCACCGGAATTGAACTTGGAACTCTGAGGCCCCAAGCTGTAATAGCATTGTGCTGACCACTACACAACCATGATGCCCCTTTATTCTAACCTTCTGGACTAGCCTACCCATGTGGGACATTGCCAAGAGCCTTGCTGAAGTCCATTAAGACAACATTAACTGACCTGCCCTCATTGATACACTTGCTCACTTCCTGAAGAAACGCAATCAAACTTGTGAGACATGCTCTCCTTCAAGCAAAGCCATGCTGACAATCTCTAATCAGTCCTTGCAAATAAATCTGGTTCCTCAGAATCGCTCCTCCTAATTAAACGATGAACAATACGAGCACCATAACCAAAACCAAGTATCTTTTTTCCTTAGTTTGTGCTGTCGTTTTCACGATGTTTTTCCCAGCTCATTCAAATTGACCAAAGTTTGTATTGGCATCGTGCACAAAAAATGCAAAGCTCCCCACTGAAGTGATTTTCCCCTATCAGTAGATGAAGAAATTAACATTTCAAGTCACACCTTTCGTCTGTCAGGCAAGTAAAGATGAGGATTTTAGCTATCACCCTGATTGTTGAAAGAAGGTTTTGCACCAGAACTAAGAACAGTTTGTGAGATAAACAAATATTCATTCAAATCACCTTGTAGTCCTTCAGTTCCCAATGGCACTAAAACATTGCATATGATTGTCTTTAATTTTGTCCACTGGAGAAAAGTTTCAGTTGGTAAACTTCCTTAATCAACTGCAATATACTGTCATTAGATCTGAAAGTGTCCCTGTGATGCATAGAAAATTAAGCAAACCGTTCCTCACATGCATGAACATGATCTGTAGCTTTGTACTTTGCCTTACAACAAAATGTGAAATACTGGATTTACACACGGAAACTTCAATCAGCATCCTTGCGGTTATTTTTCTGTTCAAATGCACTCAACAACTTCAATTGGATTGTCACAAGAAATTGAAAAATTTCTTCCATGTCTGACTAATCACATCGTTGTGGTTAACAACCAATGTGCTTTCTTCAAAATCACATTTTTTGAAGGTTCTCATTGTTGCGTTTGTGGTACTGGGAAACTGGGTGACTGTAAATAACACACACGAGAGACAGGGGTGAGGAACAAACCTGCTGCTGTTTACTTCGCTTGGAAGTCATCTACCCAAAGTGCCCCCTCACATCATGTTCAGTGTGTAACACACAGGAAGCTGGACAGCAACATCATGAGGGTCAAATATACACGAATACACAACATATCCCTCCCCCACTTATCTTAAAGGTTTCTCACCTTCCCATACGCATAGCAGCTACTGAACTATTAACATTCAATGGAATAATCATCAGATTCAACCAACAGCAATGTTTTTTTCTTCTAATCTAGGGAAAGACGATAGACTGCCTCTATTCCCAGGTGTAACCTTGGGGATTATTCTGCCCCATGTGCTGAGGGTTAGTCACTAAATAAGAGATTCAATCTGCCTGGAGGCTGCCTGTTCCTGTGAGGGTACTAACCACCTGGGCATGATGCCAAAGTTATTTTATCTCTTGGTGGAGTATGTATAGATCTTGGCTTGGGTACTGCATATGATCTTGACTTGGGTGCTGCTTGGGTACCTCAGAAAGCACAGGTGATGGGGGGGGGGTGTACTAGCAGTGTCATTTGATCATAATGGAGGTTCTGCAGTCATTGTCTCAGAATTCTGTCCTATTTCTACAACTGGATCTGGATTGGTCAGTTTGTAGTTGGTTTTCAGTAGTCTCAAAAGTGGGCAACAGCTGGTCACCATGCCTTCTCCAGATGTTATGGTTACTGGTTTCTGCTGTGCATGACACAGAACCAGTTTGCAGGCATCCACTTCGTTCCAGAGATGTAGTTCCAGGCAAGTACCCTCTGTCCTGCTGTGAAACTTCGGTACTGTGCTTTGGCACATCTCTTTGCTTGTGTTTTCTGTTTGCTTAGCACGATCTGCTTTGTGTTTGGGTGTCTAAGCAGGTCAAGCTGGGTGTGAAGCTGTCTTTTTATCGTGCAGCGGCTGGAGTAATTTAGGTGGTAGCGTGAGGTGTGTTACGGTATGTCAGCAAGATGCTGCTTAAGGAATCCACTTCCCACTGAGGTCTTGTGGGCTTGTTTCATTGATTATACGAATCGTTCAGCAAGGCCATTAGTGGCTGGATGATATGGTGCTGACTTGATGTACCAAATATCATTTGCTTCCTTAAATGCCTTGAACTCTTCAGACAGGAGCTGTGGGCCATTGTCACTTACAAGCTGTTGAGGAGGCCCAGAATGGCTGAGGATGGAATGTAGCTCCTCAACGCATTTTTCAGATGCAGTGCTCTTCATGATGGTAACCTTGGGCCATTTGCTGTGTGGGTTTACTACGACCAAGAACATGTGGCCTTCTGCAGGTCCTGCAAAATCTATGTGGATCCCCTGCCACGGTTCTTTAGACCTTTCCTATGGATGCAAAGGAGCAAGTTGAGGAACATTCCTCACCCACTGAAAATCTGGACATGCTTTGGCCTTCCCTTCAATGGTTACATCCAGTCCTGGCCACCAGAAGTAGCTGCATATGATTTCTTTCATGCACACTACACCACAGTGACCTGCATGCAGCTCATCAAGCACTTGCTTTCTTAATGGTGGAGGAATGACAACACGGTAGCCCCATAAGTAAACATCCAGCTTGGACCGTGCACTCAGTGTCAGTAAAATCAAAGAAATAGTCGTGGACTTCTGAAAAGATAAGACGAGGGAACACACTCCAGTCCTCATAGAGGGATCAGAAGTGAAGATTTCTGAGTTCCTGGGTGTCAACATCTCTGAGGACCTGGATGCAACATATTGATACAGCTATAGCAAAACAATAACTATATTTCATTAGGAGTTAGAGGAGATTTGATATGTCACCAAAAACACTTGCAAAAACGCTACGGATGTACTGTAGAGAGCATTCTAACTGGGTGCATCACCATTTAGAATGAATAGCTACTGCACAGAGTGTAAGCAAGCTGCAGAGAGTTGCAAAATTAGTCAGTCCATCATGGGTACTAGCCTCCATAGTATCCAGAACATCTTCAAGAAGTGGTGCCTCAAAAGGTGATGTCCATCATTAAGGACCTCCACCAGCCAGAACATGCTCTCTTATTGTTGCCATCAGTTAGGTGGGAGGTACAGAAGCCTGAAGACACACACTCGGTAATTCAGAAACTGCTTCTTCCCCTCTGCCATCCAACTTCTGACTGTACATTGGACCCATGAACACTATCACACTACTTTTTTATTCCTATTTTTTGTTCTATTTATGTAATTTAACCATTATATATATAGTTACTGTAATTCACAGATTTTTCTCTCTATTATTATGTATTGCATTATACTGCTGTTGCAAAGTGAACAAATTTCACAAAATATACCTGATTCTGATTCTGAGTTATCTTTTCGCCAGTATACTGTAACTTCTTAATTGGATATCTGCAGGCTTTAGTTTGATACCTTTGAAATGCCACTCAAACTCATCTTGTGGAATCTTTGAAACAGCTGAACCAGTATCCAATCCCATTTTAATTAATTTGCTGTTCACTTCTGGCCTTAACCATATTGCTTGTCTATTGTTAATTTTCACATTATAAATCTCAGAGCTACACAATTCTATGTCACTCTCATCGTTATCAGATCTTTCATCAACAGTGTGTAGATCAGTGCTCTTTTTAAAACTACATCTTGACTTTTTAGCATTTTTTTCTTCCCTGTGCAGTCCATTCAGTTTTATCTGCCCAATAAACTCTTCGTATGTGTCCTACTTAGTTGCCTTTTCCGCAAGTTTCACCTTTAAATCTGTATTTGTTTGGTGTATGTGATCCCCTGCCACAACGGTAACACAATTTATTTGGCCAGGCCGGTTTCTGTTTAGACAATGCAATTTTGTTCATGCTCATTTTCATTCTTGACTGCAACTTAATAGTGTCTCTGTCTGTGGTTTCCATTGAAACAGCGATTTCCACTGCCTGTTTGAATGTCAGCTGTGCTTCAGTTAGGAGCAGTTTTTGAATGCTTTCTTTTAAGATTCCACAAACTAAACGATCCCTCAGTGCATCATTAAGTCCATTACCGAACTGATAATGCTCATACAATCTCTTCAGTTCAGCTAAAATGGACTCCCCTTCCTTTTGGTGTCATTTCTGAAACCTCAAGAATTATGCAATCAACAATGACTTTGGCTCTAAATGTTCCTGCATCACTTTTACAATAGTAGCAAAGCTCATTTCTGATAGTTTGTTTGGGGCAGTCAAACATCAAAGTAAACTGTATGCCTTTAAACCAAGTGAATTCAGCAAAATTGGGACTGGCTTCTCAATGGTTATTTCATTTGTTCCAATAACTCAGTATACATGCAGTGTAATCAAGCTTGTCAACTTTTCCGACGTAGCCAGCCATTTCTGATCTTTTTGATTAGTATTACCCAATATTTCATTAGGAAATTTGTGTTGGCGCATGGCCTAGTCTGGGCAAACTAGTCAAACTAGTCTGGGCAAGGCATCAGACTAATAACCTGAAGGTCACTGGTTCGAGCCTCAGCTGAGGCAGCATGTTTGTGTCCTTGAGCAAGGCACATTGCTCTGTGACATCACCGGTGCCAAGCTGCTTGGGTCCTAGTGCCCTTCCCTTGGACAACATCGGTGGTGTGGAGAGGGGAAGGCCTGCAGCTTGGGCAACTGCCAGTCTCCCATACAACCCTGCCCAGGCCTGCGCCCTGGAAACTCCAGGCACAGATCCATGGTCTCTCGAGACTGACGGATCCCACCAACCAACCAACCCAGTATTCACTTTTTATCAATCCTGAATTCTTCCATTTACTGACTTTAAAAAACTCAATCATGTCTTCCCTTCTAAAGGCTGTCTCTCCACGTGCTGGGCTGGGCTAAACTATTTCTGTTTACTTTGAATGTCTCGCTCTGCTTTAACAGTTCGGTAGCTGTCTCAGGTTTGTTTTAAAAATATCTCATTGCCAAGATGTTATTATTTGCAACTTCAAAAACATTAAATGAATTCAAGGAACACACAGAGGTCCAGGAATACAGGTGTGGCTTCTTTTTTACTTTAAGTGAGGTGCACATTATCACCTGGTAGCATGATGATGTTTGCAATGAATGTATTTTTATATAAAACCCACAGTTAAGTATTTAAACAAGCAAGAAAGCTTAATCAAACAATTTATATACAAGATTACTCAAATGTTATTGAAATATTAAATACACAATGTCGATGAATTTTTATTTATGCAGGATGAGAATCTTCAATAGATTTCTGCTTCACATGCCGAAAGCATGTACAATAATGCTTGGTAAAAGGAACAACAGTGCGGACTATTACCTAAACGGGGAGTAGGTTCAAACATCAGAGGTGCAGAGGGACTTAGGAGTCCCCGTGCAAGATACCCAGATGGTTAATTTACAGGTTGAGTCTGCGGTGAAGAAGGCAAAAGCAATATTGGCATTTATTTCACGGGGAATAGCATATAAAAGCAAGGAGATAATGCTGAGCCTTTATAAGACACTAGTCAGGCCGCACTTGGAGAACTGACAAAAGTTTTGGGCCCCATATCTCAGAAAGTCAGTGGAGAGAGTCCAGAGAATGTTCTCATGGATGATTCCAGGAATGAAGGGGTTAACATATGAGGAGCCTTTGGCAGCTTTGGGCCTGTACTCATTGAAATTTAGAAGAATATGGTGGGATCTCATTGAAACCTACCGAATGTTGAAAGGACTAGATAGGACTGGAGAGGATGTCCCCTACAGTGGGGGTATCCAGAATTTGAGGGCACAGACCCAAAATTGAAGTGTGACCTTTTAGAACAGAGGTAAGGAGGAATTCTTTTAGCCAGAGAGTAGTAAATCTGTGTAATGCTCTACCACAGACTGCGATGGAGGCCAAGTCCATGGGTAAATTTAAGGCAGAAGTTGATCGTTTCCTGATCGGTCAGGGCATCGAAAGGATATAGCGAGAAGACAGGTTTATGGGGTTGAGTGGGATCCAGGATCAGCCATGATTGAATGGCAGAGCAAACTCGATGAGCTGAATGGCCTACATCTGCTCCCATGTCTTATGGTCTTATTACTGTTACGTACCCCATAACTGGGTCACTTACCAGCAAAGATAGAGAGGTCCATTGGAGTCTGATGGTACTATTTTTAACAGTATTTATTGATAAAAAAAATACACAAAATAATATCAATTCAAACATACAGATAATATACGTCGTCAATACTAAATCTAAAAGCGTGGGTATAATAATAATCAATAAGAAATAGCTCTATCGTTGTCTAGGGGATGGATAATGTATCATCCGATGGAAATATAAAAGTCACTCAGTTCATTCAAGCTGCAGCTTTTGGGTTGGAGAGAAAGACGGGTTTAAAACTTACCCATTCCTTTTATGATGTCAATCCTTCGAGAGTCGTTGGGAGTTGGTTTCCCCGTTGTTAGCTAAAAACCTTTCGGCCGTGGAAAAGCGCCCACCGATTCCAGGGCAAATGGAACCGGACGCATGTGGCCTTTCCCCTGGTTTCTTGCTATTACGGGATCGCTGGCGTTTCTTCTGGTGCGTCTGAGGGGCTGTTCCCACAGACCCTCTTTTTATCCTGACTCACAGGGTCTCAGGTGTCAATCAGGTTGGGATGATGCAATCCCTCCACCAACCTCCCCCTCGTTTCATTGCCTGGGGTGCCGATGCATCGTACAGGATGCAATACACAAGTCCGTCTCCAAGAGACAATAGCCAGCATCAATGGGTCCGCCTCTCGGAGGCCAAGACACATTCCAACGACTTGTGGATTTTGCATGTCTTTCTCTCATTTCCTGGGTCTCCTGAATGGACTCAATAGTGATCTTGCGATCCTCACAAAGGAGGGGGCTACCCCGCACCCTTCGGCCCCTCCGAGCTGTGGTACATTCATAACATTACAAACATATGTGAAAAGTGGCTGTGTTCATGAAACAAATTTGCTAGAGATGTTGCTGAAGGACTATTGCTCTTGTAAGGAAAGGTGCTATTTGTATGCCGAAGTGTGGACAATGGAATGATAAATGCATAATTATTTTTGCCCTTATGGCTTAAGGTAGGATTTAAAAGTTAATACATTGCAAAATATTAAACTGCAATCACTCTTCTTAATAATTACAGTGGTCTTTCTACTAAAAATAGAAAATTAACTAATTCTATGACAATTTCAATATTTTAGAAAAGATTTACAACAAATAGAAAGACTGTTGAACACTCTGTAAGTGTTATTTACATATGGACTATCCTGACAACAATCTCACAAGCCTGTTTTCCTATTTCTGTTCCTCTGAAAAACAAAATACATGATGTTATCAAAAAGAGATATGGTTCAGGATATAAAATTATAAACAAAGTACTTATATCCATGAAAGTATGATGCTGGGAAGCATGTTAATATTACTTGGCAACATTCTGATACAGTGTGCTGTCTTGGCCTGAATGACGCATTTCTTATCTGCTGTGCTTGATCTATTACGCACAGAAAATGTCTCTGGTTCACCTCCCTTCTATTGCAACGAACATCACCAATGACATCATACTTTGATGTGAGTTTATGTTAATTGTGTTGATTTTATTTTGCTGTTCTTGTGCTGACAGAATATAACTACGATTTATATCAGAGCTGTTAAACGTAGACGGCAGTGAAGCTTGAAGCCCCTCATCAGTTTTCACTATCTTATCAAACAATAAAACCTGCATATATCATTATCTGAGGAGCTGGTGGAGTAAACACTAAAGCTGTGCAGTCATATTAATGGCATTTGAAGCAAGTCATTTGAATACATCTGATTTTTTTTTCAATCTGTCACAGCAGTCACATCATTTAATGCTGACACTATTATACTTTATCCAAATCTGACACTGAAAAATTAGACATTTTAACCCATTTTCAATGGATATACAATTCTTATGCATTTTATATATTAAATATGGATTTAATTCCTATGGTCTGGATTACTATTAAGTCTATTATATTTTTCACATTTGAACAAGTACAGTATTCATAGTTAATAAAATATTATCATCTCAAGTTTTTTCTACATATATTCTGTCATGTCTTCAAATTATAATCTATTTATTATACAATGAAATTCCAATGATCTCTGCTATTCAGGAATTTGTTGGAGCTGGACTAGCAGATTTTATTGACTATTAAGGCCCCATATACTTTTATTTTCCTTTTTTTTATCTGTTTCACAGGTGTATAATTTTTCCATGAGCCCAGTAGATTTAAAGGGAGTGGGAAGTGGAGTCCCAGTGAGGAAATACAGAACATAGAACTTGATGAGCTTTAGTTTGCATGCTTCAGCTGGTGTCCCAGCTTCTCAAAACAGGCTGAAACACATCAACACTCCAGACTCAAGACCCCGGTCCCACCTCCAGGAAACCTGGCCCCAATTCTGCTCTAATTTAGTCACTCGTGTCTCCACATTTTGTAATATTAAATGTGCCAAATGCCAAGTAATCATGATTTCTGAAAAACAAGAAACAAGTCCAATGGCTAATTATTAGAAATTTACTTGATCTTGAATCACCAAAAATTACCTAAAAGATACTTCACTGGAAAAAAAGTAAGTGTGTGTGTGTGTGTGTGTGTATACAATTAGTTAAATGTACAACGTTAGATTTTGCTACTACACATCTCAATTGAATAACAGAAAGCGTTAACTTTCATGCAATCACCTAAGTACTTCTAAGAACTAAAGAAGCATAGGTAGCTTTTCATTTTCTTTAAGTTCTACCTTAAATACTTCTCAGCAATTCCAGACTGTAGCCTCAGTTGTGGGCTTGCAACTGTGTCAATAGTCAATGCAAACTATTCTAGGAGCTTCTGTAGCTCGTTATTTCTAAACCAGTCTCGGCTGTCTAACATCTATGAGGGTCCACACTGTCCCAATGGACAAATTCTGGGAGCAAAGTCTCAGAGGCAATGCTTCAAAGTTAACATCACAATCAGCCTGAAGAAATTCAACATTACATCTAAAAACTGGGAAAGCACTGCACTCAAAAGATGCACCTGAGGACATCTTTCGAAGAGGGAGCTTTGCTACATGAGAACAACCTCCATTGTACTCCAGAGAACAAGCGGCAACTACGAAAGAAGAGGCTGAACAACCAAAAGTCACCACCCACTTCATCATGCACACTGCACTAGAATATGTGGATCCCAGATCAGCCTTCCACAGCCACTTGAGGACCCATCAATAGACAATCCTTCAGACCATCATACTCAACTGGAGAGATCACACTACCACTACTTCCTGCAATTCCAGTGCTCAACAGATACACACATAATTTGCCATCTTCTGCCACTTGCTTCATAACTAAGCAAACATCTCAGCACCAACATTGTCTGATGGTGTCCAGAAATAGAAGAAGCTAACAGAAGCCTAGAGGAGGAAGAAGAAGGTTCAAAGCAGGAGGAGGAGGAGGAAGGGAAACTGGACTACAATCAACAGAACTCAGCATATACTGGCAGAAAGCAGGCAGAACAGAAGGGAGGATCCATCTGTGCCATGCCTTGTCTACAGAGACTTTCACGATATACATAATACAGATCATTGTGTTGCTGCATGAATTGCTCCATTGTGGAAAATGGCCGTTGGGCATGCAGATTCTTTTAAGAAGCTTGACCGTTGTATGAAGGACAATGAGATGAGGAAGTCACACGGGACAGCCACGCCTTTGGCAGCCTTAGTGGCTGCTCCAAGCCAGGCGGGAGGAGAGACCACTCCTTCAATCAAGTTCATCCTTGAACCTGTTTCCTGTTTAGAGTGACACCTTGGCAGCAAGATAGTCTGGCTAACTTGATGTATGCGTCAGGGTATGTTAATGAATGTGGAGGAGTTGGAGAGTAGTCACTAACTGGCTATCCTTTCGCCTGGTTGGGTTGGCAGAGGGAGTTTATACTGTCTGGCAGTCAGTAAATATGAGGGAGGGAGGAGAGACATCACTTGACTGTGTTGTGGAGGAAGAGTGAGATGACTTGATTGACTGACATTTGATGTGGATGTGTGATCTACTGTCTGAATAGTCATGGTTTTGAAAAGCCAGCCATAACAAAAGATGGGTGTAGATTTCTGGCTCTCATAGGCGAGGGAGCTTGGGGAACTTCCATTCTAGATGGCACCGAGCTGCAAAGTCTACCACAGTCGTGGCTGACTTGGCTGTCTTTCAGGTTCATAGGGACATATCAAAGACATACCGGTTAGCCGGTTAATTGATCATTGTAAATTGTCCTGTGGTTAGGCTGGTCCTAAATAGGTGAGATGTTGGGCAACACAGCTCGTTAGGCCAGAGGGGTCTGTTCTGCACTGCATCTCTAAATAAATTAAATAATCAAAATAAAATTGGGGGCAGTGTGGGGAGTTAGGTTTTAAGCACAGGAATGAGAAGACTCTAGAGATCAGGGGCAGGAACCAGTGATTATAGTCCGACTCAAAGTGCACTGAGAAGAAAGACCAGCAGTCCCTGTGGTCATTGTTCAAGACCATGGACGAAGGCCGGTGACCCCCCAGGTCAGTGAGTCGCACCAATTCGGTGGGTCAGAAGTCCATCAAAGCAGGACGCATCAAGGCCGATGAGTAAATCCCCATCCCAGGTTGGCAAATCCCAGGGTTGAGGCCCTTGCGACTCCAGAGATGGAGGTTTACAGGCTCAACAAGACCTGGAGTCAATGCCCAGGGATCAGCAAAGTCTGGGAATCAGTGAGCCCAGAGGTTGAAGCCTGAAGGTCAAAGAAGGAAGTCAACGAGTCCAGAGGCAGAGACTGAAGGTCAAAGCTCTTGGGTCAGCATGTCCAGAAGGTGGAGGTCTTATCGTCTGAAGTCTGGGCCAGGGACTGGGTGTTGGAAGCCAGATGTCTGAGAGTCTGAGGCCAAAGACTAGAGGCGTCCTGTCTTGGCTTGGAGGCCTGTCTGAGTGTCTGTGAGTGGTAAAGGGGTTTGTTGCTGTTGTTGTTCTGTTTTGTTGTTGCATTGTGCTGTTTTTGCTTGTGTTTTTCCGCTGATCATAATGGACGTGCTATGTCGGTGCTGGAATGTGTGACGACACCTGCCCCCATTCTTAGGATGTGTTGATTGTTAACGCAAACAATGCATTTCACTGTGTATTTCAATGTACATGTGATAAATAGATAAACCTGAATGTGAATGTATCTGGAAAAGTCATGATACTTCTTCCATACCTTCTTTCTATAAGTCAGATCTACTGCCCTTTCCAGCTTGGCTCGCCTGTTATTGTCATTGGTAATCTCCTGACACAAAGAACTTCCCTTAGTGTGTGGACAGCTTACACAAAAATTTCCAGATCAAGCACTCAGTGGAGTGGGAGATTCACTTCCTTCCCTCTCTATATCATTTTTAGGATAATTATAACTGTGATTGATGTGAATTATGTGTGTCCTTTTGAACCGACCTCCCATATTACAGCAGTTCAGTCCCACCAGCATGGAAAAATTCCAACAGGCTTTTTTTTTAAGGTGAGTTGCTTTCCAAATAAGGGAGATTTAAGAAAACTGCCCCTATAGGATCATGATTAAAGACTGCAATACTTCGACAACTTTTAAAAATTAGTACCAGGACAAAACATTGCGCTCTATTACTGCTCCTAATTGGGAACAGATGAATTTAGGGTAATAATTTAAAGAAGGAATTTTATTTGTTTGTATGATGGAAACCATAAAATCCATAGCTGCCAGAGGTACAAGTGAAATACAAAACCTTCTAGGATTTTAGCTAAGTGTTGACAATTATATGGTGTGATAATTCACACCGGTAGGTAGGTAGATAAATTGCCCAGAACTTCACTCTACATTATCTGCTTGTACACACTGAATTCTTGCCACTTGGGTTGCATCATGGATGCTATCAATACTCATCCAATGCTCATTTTTACAGTTAATTTGTCTAAGAAACATTGTGACAGACTTATTTGTCACCCTACTTATAGGGTGCACAGGAGTTCTTAAGTTATTCGGCACCACAAGAGGAGAGCCCAATCTGCTTTGAATAAACTTTCTTGACATTTCTCCAAACTTAAACCAAGGCCAGAGCCACTTCTCCAGTGGTCCTACTCATTGCCCCCCATCTGCTGGAGCTAAAGACAAAAGACTATACACAGAGCAAACATGCCTGTTGACTCCATTTGGGAAGGAAGACTCAAGTCTGCAGACCCTACACCCCAAGACTATACATGAAGTGTTACATTCCTATCTCTCTGAGGAGCATAATTAAAAGCACTTGTGCCAGAGATTCAAAGAATTGAATAGGCACAGCTACAATTATTCATCTCTGCAGAGGTAAATATTACTGTAACTCTTATAATGTAGGATTTGAGTTAGAATCAGGTTTAATAACATTGGCATATGTCATGAAATTTGTTGTTTTGCAGCAGCAGTACATTGCAATACATAATAATAATAATAACTATAAATTACAATAATAAGTATATTTAACAAAATAAATACGCACAAAAAAGAGAGGGAAAAATACAGAGGAAGTGTTCATGGATTCATTTTCCATTCAGAAATCTGATGACAAAAGGGAAGAAGCAGTTCCTGAAATGCTGAGTGTGTGTCTTCAAGCTCCTGTATCTCCTCCTTGATGGCAGCAATGAGAAGAGAACATGTCCTGTGTGATTCAGATTTTTAATGACGGATGTGGCCTTTCTGAGGCATTGCCTTTGGAAGGGTCCTTGATGGTAGTGCCCGTGATGGAGCTGACTGAGTTTACAACTTCCTGCAGCCTTTTCCAATCCTGTGCAGTGGCCTCTCCATACCAAACAGTGATGCAACCAGTTAGAATGCTCTCCACTCTACATCTGTAGAAATTTGTGACTCTCTTTGGTGACATACTAAATCTCCTCAAAGTCCTCAAACATATATACTTCCACTGTAGTTACTCACAGTGTGTGCAATTCCACTGCAATGACTTGTAGGATGGAAAGCTATAAAAGGGTTTTTTTTATTCAATTTTGCTTTAAAAGTGGACACAGGCATATAATGTTAATCAAATGTCAGAAATGGTTTCACACGTATTTACATTAATTGTGGGAAGAGAACCAGTGTTACTGTTCCAGTAAGAAGACAGTTCATTAAAACTGGAAAAAAGAAAAGAAGTTGGTATCAGTAGCAAGGAGAGTGGAGGATGATGGCTCGGACAAAGGGAATTAACTGTGATAGTGAAGCCAGGGTTACTCTGGGAACAATCAGTAAATAAACTCATCTGATTGATAATTTATTGGGGGAGGTGAAATGAGGGAGGAAGAATATGATCCTTTGTTCATAAATGCTAATAAAGAAAGCAAAACTAAGCCAATATTAGATATTGGCCCACTGGCCCATTCAGATACTGACAGAGAAAGTAAGTTCCTTAAGTTTGTAGAATTCGACACTGAGTCCACAAGGCTGCAAACTGTCTCAATGGGCTACGTGGTATTCTGTAGGTTTACGTTGGGCTTCATTATTTCAATTCAGGAGGTCTCAGACTTGTAAGTCAGAGTGAGAGTGGGATGGGGGAACTCTGGGTCACTCTGGCAGACTGAACACAGTTGCTTCACCGTACAGTTACACAAATTGTAATTGGTTTCTCTGTATTGTGAACACTGAATGCAGTACATTGAAAAAAGTTCAGGAGAATCATTGAATCAACTGTTTGGGGTCCCTGGAGGGTGGTGAAAACCTAAATGTTGCATCTCCTATGAAAATGCCATGAAAGTGAATTGTTAGTTGAGACAACTAAGAGAACCATGGAGTTGCATAGGGATCAGACCCTTCGAAATGTTGTGAGGAGGGGATGATCTACCATCATGGGATGATGATTCTATCATTAGCCTGATGGTAGAAGCTCCAGCATCTAGTGGAGACTGTCTCAGTGAAATCACCAAAACAAGTCTGAGAATCATCCCTGTGTGAATTATATGACCGTAAGATAGAGGAGCAGAATACACTACTCAGACCATCGAATCTGCTCCGCCATTCCATTATGGCTGATGTATTAACCCTCTCAACTCCATTCCCTTGCTTTCCCTCCATAACTTTTGAGACCCTTACTAATAAAAAACCTATCAACTTCTGCTGTAAATACACCCAATGACTTGGCCTCCATTGCCACTGTGACAAAGAATTCCACAGAGTCACTACCCCCAGCTAAAGAAACTGCTCTTCATCTCTGTACTAAAGGGACATCCTTGTATTCTGAGGCTCTACCCTCTGGTCGTAGACTCTCCCACTACAGGAAAGATCCCCTCCATGTCCACTCTATCGAGGCCTTTTGGGTTTCAGTGAAATCACCCCTCATTCTTCTAAACTCCAGTGAGTACAGGCCCAGAGTCATCAAACCCTCCTCATATGTTAACCCTTTCATTCCTGGTATTCAAGGAGCGGTGCCTTAGGAAGACAGCACCCATCATTAAGGAATCCTGCCACCCAGACATGTCCTCTTCACACAGTTACCATCGGGAAGGAGGTACAGAAACCTGAAGGCACACACTCAGCAATTTAAGAACAGCTTCTTCCCCTCTGCCATCTGATTTCTAAGTGGACATTAAACCCACGAACATTACCTCACTACTTTTCATTTCTGTTTTAATTTCTGGTTTTTTTTGCACTACTTTTTAAACTTAATTATTTAATAGATGTATATACTTACTGTAACTCATGTTTTTTTCTCTATATTTATTTATCATGTATTTCATTGTACTGCTGCCGTAAAATTAACAAATTTCACGACATATGCCAGTGATATTAAATCTGATTCTGATTCTGATTAAACTTGTGAACCTTCTCTGAACTTGCACCAATGCCAGCGCATCTCTTTATAGATTAGGGAGGGACTATAAACTGCTCATATTATTCCAAGTGCAGTCTGACCAATGCCTTAGAAATCCTTACTATCGCAACCTTGTTCTTATGTACTAGTCCTCTGAAATGAATGCTAACTTTGCATTTGCCTTCCTTCCCACCAAATTAACCTGCAAGATAACCTTTAGGGAATACTGCAGGAGGACATGACAATGCATTTCTATGAACTGTATTCCATCTGCCACTTCTTTGCCCATTCACCTAATCTGTCTAAGTTCTTCTGCAGATGCTCTGCTTCCTCAACACTACCCGTTAGGGCATATTCTGGATTAAGTTCAGCAAGTTCTGTAATACCAGCAGTTTTCAGATATGAATGCGAATTGTAGATTCAATTTAAAATGCACCTCTGGGCTATAGTTTTCTGGAGCTGTGGATACCTGTTGATTGAAAATCAGACAATGCTGATGAGCATTTAGTTTGGGTGCCTGGAGTGTGGATGCGAAGAAGATGTATGAAAAATATATGTAATTCAAAGGAAGCAATATAGATACATTGTAACTATAGAATTGCCCTGCTGTTAACTTTGATCTTTAGCATATAAATGTCACATAATACTGGGATGAGACTTCAAGAGTGTCTCATTTTCTTGAATAAAACTCCTGTACTCACTAGCTTCAGTGTCACTGCAGTAACTCTGTTTACGTTACAGTACTACCTGCCTCTCTATCTGTCTGCTGTCTGAAAACTTTGCCACAAAGACATCAATTTGTCATTCAAATCATTGACATGAAATGTGCAAAGAGGCAGGCCCAATACTGACCCCTGTGGAACACCACTAGTCACAGGCAGATAACCAGAAATGGCCCCTTTTATTCCCACTCACTGCCTCCTGCCAGTTAGACAATCTTCTGTCTATTCATAAACAAGAGAAAATCTGCAGATGCTGGAAAATCCAAGCAACACACACAAAATGCTGGAGGAACTCAGCAGGCCAGGCAACACCTATAGAAAAGAGCAGGTCCTGCTGAAGAGTCTCGACCCAAAACATCAACTATATTCCATCATATTCTACATGAAGGCCGGTGACCAGTGGAGTGCCTCAGGAATCTGTTCTGGGACCCCTTCTCTTCGTGATTTTTATAAATGACCTGGAAGAGGAAGTGGAGGGATGGGTTAGTAAATTTGCTGATGACATAAAGGTTGGGGGTGTTGTGGATAGTGTAGAGGGCTGTCAGAGGTTACAGCGGGACATCGATAGGATGCAAAACTGGGCTGAGAAGTGGCAGATGGAGTTTAACTCAGATAAGTGTGAGGTGGTTCATTTTGGTAGGTCAAATATGATGGCAGAATATAGTATTAATGGTAAGACTCTTGGCAGAGTGGAGGATCAGAGGGATCTTGGGGTCCGAGTCCATAGGACACTCAAAGCAGCTGCGCAGGTTGGCTGTGTGTTTAAGGTAGCATACAGCCTATTGGCCTTCATCAACCATAGGATTGAGTTGAGAAGCCAAGAGGTAATGTTACAGCTATATAGGACACTGATCAGACCCCACTTGGAGTGCTGTGCTCAGTTCTGGTCGTGTCACTGCAGGAAAGATGTGGAAACCATGGAAAGGGTGTAGAGGAGATTTACAAGGATGTTGCATGCATTGGGGAGCATACTTTATGAGAATGGATTGAGTGAACTTAACCATTTCCCCTTGGAGTGACAGAGAATGAGAGGTAACCCGATAGAGGTGTATAAGATGATGAGAGGCATTAATTGTGTGGATAGTCAGAGGCTTTTTCCCAGGGCTGAAATGGCTAAAACGAGAGGGCCCAGTTTTAAGGTGCTTGGAAGCAGGTACAGACGAGATGTCAGGGGTAACATTTTTATACAGAGAGTGGTGAATGCGTAGAATGGGCTGCCAGTGACGATGGTGGAGGCGGATATAATAGGATCTTTTCAGAGACTCTTGGATAGGTACATGGAGCTTAGAAAAACAGAAGGCTATGGGTAACCCTAGGTAATTTCTAAAGTAAGTACATGTACAGCACAGCATTGTGGGCTGAAGGGCCTGTATTGTGCTGTAGGTTTTCTATGTTCTATGTTCTACTTTTTTCCATAGAAGCTGCCTGGCCTGCTGAGTTCCAGCATTTTGAGTATGAATCTTCTATCTATGCCGGTATCTTTCCAGTAAAACCATGGGCTCTTATCTTGTTTAGAAGTTCCTGTGTAGCACCTTGCCAAAGGCATTCTGATTGATATGAATAAATCAGAATAACAGGATCCTAATTTGAAAAGTTGAGCATCAAAGCATTTCTTTGCTGTTCCAAGTAACACTGACTCAGTGCTACACTCAGCTGCCTCTCACTGTTTTTAACCAATTGTAGAAATTCTTGCCCCTCAGCTGTCCCAGAAATAGCAGTCTTAGCTGATGAACTGCAAACTACATGTAATGAAATAATTTATCAAACTCTCCTGCTCTTCTAGTTTAGGAAACCTGTGGGCTGCCTTCTTCAAGAGTATGGGAGAGTCTAGGTCCGGAGGACACAGACTCAGAACAGAAGGATGTCCCTTTTAAAAAGAGATGAGGAGGGACTTCCTTAGCCAGGGGTGGAATTAATTTCTGCAGAAAGTTGCAGAGGCCAAGTCATTAGGTATTGTATAGTTAAAGCAGAAGGTGATAGCTTCTTGATTACTCAAGGGCATTAAAGGTTACGAGGAGAAGGCAGGAGAATGGGGTGGAGAGGAATAATAAATCGGCCGCAATGGAATGACGGAGCAGATTTGATGGATAGAATGGCCTAATTCTGCTTCTGTGCCTTATGATCTTATGACATATAATTCCCTCATAACACGAAGACTGTGGTCAACTAGGTCCAACAAACTGATTCAGGATTAAGCTGGGTTCTTGAACTATAATGCCCGGTTTCCATCAAATGCTGCACTCTGCTGAAATGCATTAAAGAGTTCTGCTTAATTCACTTGTGTCTGAAATAAAGTTTCCTCCATTACTTCGCTGAGTACTTTGTACTCTAAACGGGTCTGTAATGCTACCATTTTGAAAGCAGCTGCCAGGCATTAGCTCCTGATATTGGAAACTGGAGGATGCACTCTCAATAGTGGAGTAATTTCCTTGCTCCACAACATCCGCATGCCTGTGCTTGCCTTAGACCCATCGCAGCTTTACATTTCTTTCTTTCTGCATAAGTAACAAATAGCTGTGGAAGAGGAAAAATTTGGATAATCAAATTAATTACAGAGGGTAAAAACTACCTGACCTCAATGATATAGCCATGGTCATACACATACAAAAAAAAACCCTAAAGGTGATGTACACAAAGACAAAAGCAACATGCACTGATCCTCTCTTCCACTGGCATCCCCTCCACCCTTGCTGCACACTCAATTGAAGATGAAAGCACAGAATCAATTATGACAAAGAATATAACCATGTAACAACTGAGGTCAACTGAAATGTATAAATTCAAAATTAAAATAGGAACCAATGCTTCATTTTAGTGGCAGCTTTCTAGATTGTTTTTCTGGGCCTAGTAAAAGAACTATCATCAATTGTTGGCATGGAAATGGAGGATGGGGACAGCAGCACTGTGATCTGGCTTGTATCAGGAGAGTGCCAGTGGCATCTAGTACAAGAAAGTGCTGATATCACTCAGGAAGTCAGGATCTGCAGTCCAAGTACTGGCCGTAATACTTACCCTTCATATGATACCCTAATACGATGGACTGACACCGAGGCTTGGGCCTACTCTGGGGTTCTCCAGGGCTCAGATCTAAGGACTCATTTTGGTTCAGAACATTGTTGCTTGCTTCTATTGTTTGCAATATTTGTATTTTATTTTTACCCTTTCTTTGTGCATCAGGTGTTGGTCTTTATTTTATTGTTTTAATTGGGTTCTTTTGGGTTTTTTGTTTTGAGGCTGCCAGGAAGCAAACAAATCTCAAAGCTGTATAATTCATACATCCCTTGATCACAATTGTACTTGACGAGATGGGCCTTCAAATTTCCAAGCTCCTTGTATTCATTTCTCAGGGCCATCTGCTACCACAGCCAGGTTTTCCACCTGGCTCACCACAGCCGCAGGATGAACATCGCCTGGGCCTACTAAAAATAGTGCTTGGACTGCAGAACCCGACTCCCCGAGAGAAATCAGCACTTCCTTGTTCTGGAGTGCTCCTGGTGCAAACCAGATCACAGTGCTGCCGTCCCTGTCCTTCAGTTCCATGCCAACAGTTGATAATTCACTGGTGGCTGGGCGCAAGCAGCTCCACATAGACTGAGCCTCTGCATTACGTTAGAAAAGGCTTTGGCTGGCCTCCATATGTGCCTCAATGGAAGCAGAGGTTCAGTCGCTACAGTATATCGTGGAGTTGCCACTCTGTGCTGTTCCAAGAATATGCTCAGACTTGTAACAGATTTGAACAGAAAATTTTAACATCTGCGGCAGACTGTCCTGCTGAGCCAGGCAATGCATCCACAGCAACATTCACATCTATGTACCTTATTTATTTATTGAGATGCAGCATGGAATAAGCCCTTCGAGCCACATCACCCAGCAAACCACCCATTTAATCCTAGCCTAATCACAGGACAATTTACAATGACCAATTAACCTTCCAATCGGTACTTCCTTAGACCGTGGGAGGAGACCCATGCAGTCACAGTGAAAACATACAAACTCCTTACAGGCAGCAGCAGGAATTGAACCCAGATCGCCTATACTGTAAAGCGTTAAGCTAACCACTATGCTACTGTGCCACCCCATCAGAGGCACCATTTATTTTAAAAGGCTTTTTTTTTGTGTGAGTTATGCTTCAGCAATGGTTTGTTATTTAGAACTGTACATTCTAATCAGGTGTGTGAAGGAAATTTGGAGTGCAAGTAATGATTAGTGACAGTCTCCAGCTGAACCAGTAGATATTAAACCAGGCCTAACTGAGTTTAAGATGGATATGCCCCAAAGTAGTGGATTTCATGATTAAGTGAAGTAACTGATGTTTGTGTGCTTAAAGTCACTGAGTGATCTTTGAACTGGATCAACTGCTGTGAGATTTACGTTAAGTTGAATGGTCATACTCTTCATAAACAAAAATAAAATGACTGTAGTATTTAAATAATACTGTATATTGATTCATTTATCACAGAAATATTTTATTCTCAATTTATTTATAAGATCTTTGAATGTTCAAATTAGATGAACCACAAAATTAAGAACATTTCCTCATTTTAGCATCTCAGCTGGAAAAAAAAGCACAATATTCTTTGTACATTTTTATGGTTATAAATGATGAATATGTTTACACTTCAAGAATAAGTATTTCTGGAGCAGGGTGATACTATTTTGCTTAGAACTGGAATGATTCCATCATTCAATTTGTCATTTTTTTTTCCGAGAATTAGGTGAAGAACTGTTAAGCTTAATGTACTTCACTATTCAAATGCAAAAATTGTTATCATGCTGACAAGGTCACATAATTCTGAGAATTCATCATTCAATAACTCTAAGAAATAAATTGACAAGGGGGAGTTGAAGGTTGTCTAGCAATGCAATTATCATTAATCTTGAATAGCTTTCTGTCTTCTAATTAAAGAAGCAAACTGCATCTTTTGACCCTTGATCAGATTGGTTCACTGATTTAATTGCTAATGCCTGCACAAATGTAAATAAGGTTTCCTGTAAAGTGGGCAAGGTAATTATGCATTGCAAATTTCAGATTGCCCTTAGTTAAAAATCATTTTCTTGGAAACTTCCTTGGAATTCTTGCACAAAAAAGACAACTTGCATCTGAACCCAAAGGGGGACAAATATCCTTGGGGGCAGGTTTGCTAGGGCTTTTGGGAAGAGTTTAAACTAAGTTGGTGGGAGAATAGGAACCGGAGTGATAAAGCTGAGGACGGGGCAGTTGGTATACAAGAAGATGCAGTGTGTAGTGAGACTGTGAGGAAGGACAGGCAAATAATTGGGAAACATTACAGTCAGTGGGATGAGTTGAAGTGCAAAATGCGGGCATATGAATACAGGACTAAAGATGTGAGATTTGAATGCACACAGCATACGGAATAAGGTACAGTAGATGATCTTGTATTGCAGTAAGAATGTGGCAGGTATGACATTGCAGACATCACTGAGTCGTGGCTGAAAGAAGATCATAGTTGCAAGCTTACATCCAAGGATACACATCGTATCAGAAGGACAGGCAAGTAGGCAGACTGTGTTGGTAATAAAATGAAATCAAATCCTTAGAAGGAGGTGACAGAGTCAGAAGATGTACAAACCTTGTGGGTAGAGTTAAGCAGCTGCAAAGGTAAAAAGACCCTAATGAGAGTTATCTTCAGGCCTCCGAACAGTAACCAGCCTGTCGGGTACAAATTACAATGGGCAATAGAAAAGACTTGTAAAAGGGGCAATGTTATGATAGTATTGGGGGATTTCAATATGCAGGTAGATTGGGCAAATCAGGCTGGAGCTGGATCCCAAGTGAGGGAATTTGTAGAATGCCTACAAGATAACTCTTTAGAGCAGCTTGTGGTTGAGCCCACGAGGGGAAAGTCTAGTGTGTAATAAACCAGATGTGATAAGAGAGCTTAAGGTAAAGGACCCCTTAGGAGTCCATGATCATAAATTGATAAAATTCACCCTGCAGTTGAGAGGAAGAAGCTAAATTCAGATGTATCAGTATTACAGTGGAGAAAAGGGAATTACAGAGGTGTGAGAGAGGCTCCAGTCAAAGTTGATCGGAAGAAGACACCAGCAGGGATGACAGCAGAACAGCAATGGCTGGAGTTTCTAGAGCATTTTAGAAGTCGCAGAATAGATAAATCCCAAAAAACAAGTATACTTATAGAAGGATGAAGTAACCGTGGCTGGCAAGGGAAGTTAAAGACAGCATAAAAGCAAAAAAGAAGACATATAATATAGCAAATAACATAGTGGGAAGTAGAGGATTGGGAAGATTTAAGAATCAACAGAAGGCAACTAAAAAACCTTAAGTAGAGAAAAGATAGCCAATAACATACATAAAAGAGAATGCCAAAAGTTTTTTCAGATATATTAAGAGTAAAAGAGAGGCGTGAGTGGATATCAGACTCCTGGAAAATGATACAGGAGAGACAGTAATAGGGAACAAAGAAATGGCAGATGAACTTAATAAGCATTTTGTGTCAGTCTTCACTGTGGAAGGCACTAGCATATGCCAGAAATTTGAGAGTGTCTGGGGGCAGAAGTGAGTGTCGTTGCTATCAAAAAGGAGAAGGTGCTTGGGAAATTGAAAGGTCGGAAGGCAGATAAGTCACCTGCACCCTAGAGGAAGAGGTAGCAGAAGAGGATAAAGAGGCAGTAGTAGTGATCTTTCAAGAAGCATTAGATTCTGGAATGGTTCTGGAGTACTGAAAGAGGCAGAAGAAAGGAAACTATAGGGCAGTTAGCCTGACTTCAGTAGTTAGGAAAATGTTGGAGTCCATTATTAAGGATGAGGTTTCAGGGCACTTGGAGGCATATGATAAAACAGGCCAAAGTCAACATGGTTTGCTTAAGGAGAAATCTTGCCTGACAAATCTGTTGGAATTCAATGAGTATAAGGGTACTTTATCTAAATCCCCGTAGTATTAGAAACAAGGTTAGTGAACTTGTGGCACAGATCAGTATCAAGGCACATGATTTAGTGGCCATTACCGAAACCTGGTTGCAAAGTTGAGATGACTGGGAATTAAATATCCAAGGCTATTAGCTAATACGGAAAGACAGGCAGGAAGGCAGAGGAGGTGGGGTGACGCTCTTGATTAGGGATGAGATCAGGACGATTGTGAAGGATGATATAAGGTCTATGGAGCAGAATGTTGAGTCCATCTGGGTAGAGATTAAGAATAGTAAAGGGAAAAAAATCACTGGTGGGTGTTGTCTATAGGCCACCTAATAAAAGTATTGCAGTGGCAGAGGCGATTAACCAAGAAATAACTGAGGCTTGTAAGAACGGAACGGCAGTTGTCATGTGGGATTGGGTGAATCAGGTTGGTCAAGGAAGTCTTGAGGAGGTCTTCATAGAATGCATCCGTGATGGCTTCCTTGAGCAGCATGTTAGTGAACCTACAAGGGAAAATACTATCTTAGATCTATTCCTGTGCAATGAGTTAGGTAAGATTAATGATCTTGTAGTCAGGGATCCTCTTGGAAAGAGTGATCATAGTATGATTGAATTTAACATACAGATGGAGGATGAAATAGTTAGATAAACTAGTGTATTATGCTGGAACAAGGGAGACTACAACGGGATGAGGGAGGAGTTGGCTAATGTGGATTGGGAGCACAGGCTATTTGGTAGGACAGTTGAGGAACAGTGGAATACTTTCAAAGAGATTTTTCACCATTCTCAACAAAAGTATATTCCAGTCAAAAGTGAGGACAGTAAGTGTGGGGAGAGCCAGCCTTGGATAACTAAGGAAATAAAAGCTCATGTGTACAAAGTCACAAAGAATAGTGGGAGACTGGAGGATTGGGAAAACTTTAAAAAGCAGCAAAGAACAACTAAACAAGAAATAAGGAAAGGGAAGATAGAGTATGAAAGTAAATTAGCGCAAAATATAAAAACGGATAGCCAAAGTTTTTATAAATACATAAAGTGGAAGAGGGTGACTAAAGTCAACGTAGAAGACGAGAAGGGGAAACTGATATTGGGTGATAAGGAAACGGATGAGGCATCGAAGGACTATTTTGTGTCGGTCTTCACGGTGGAGAACATGTCTAATATGCGAAAAAAAGGATGTTATGGATGAAAAGGGAGGTGAGAACTTCAATAAAATCACTGTCACTAAAGAGTCAGTGATGAGCAAACTGGAGGGCCTGAAGGTAGATAAGTCCCCTGATCCTGATGGGATGCATCCCAGGGTGCTGAGGGAATTGGCACAGGTTATAGTAGACGCGTTGGTAATCATTTACCAAAACTCTCTAGACTCTGGGCAGGTCCCAGCAGATTGGAAGACAGCAAATGTCACGCCACTTTTTAAAAAAGATTGTAGGCAAAAGTCGGGCAACTATAATATATATCGGCCAGTTAGCTTAACATCTGTAGTTGGGAAAATGCTTGAAGCTGTCATTAAGGAAGAAATAGCTAAACATTTAGAAAGGAGTGGTTCCGTTAGACAGACACAGCATGGATTCAGAAAGGGCAGGTCCTGTTTGACAAACTTACTGGAGTTCTTTGAGGACATAATGAGTGCAGTGGATAGAAGGGACCAGGTGGATGTCGTATACTTGGATTTCCAGAAGGCGTTTAATAAGCTGTCGCACAAGAGACTTATAAATAAGATACAGATGTATGGAGTCGGAGGAAGTGTATTGGCATGGATAGTAGATTGGTTAACCAATAGAAGGCAGAGAGTTGGTATAAATGGGTGTTTCTCCGGTTGGCAGTCAGTGGTGAGTGGGGTGCCGCAGGGGTCGGTGCTGGGCCCGCAACTGTTTACCATTTACATTGATGATTTGGAAGAGGGGACTGAGTATAGCATAGCAAAATTTGCTGATAACACTAAACTGAATGGAAAAGATTATATTTAAATGGTGAAAGATTGCAGCATGCTCTTGTGCAGAGGGACTTGGGAGTGCTTGTTCATGAATCGCAAAAAGTTGGCTTGCAGGTACAACAGGTTATTAAGAAGGCAAACGGAATGTTGGCCTTCATTGCTAGAGGGATTGAATTCAAGAGCAGGGAGGTCATGCTGTAACTACATCAGGTAATGGTGAGGCCACGCCTGGAGTACTTGAGGAAGGATATACTGGCTTAGGAGGCAGTGCAGAGGAGGTTCACCAGGTTGATTCCAGGGATGAAGGGGTTAACCTATGATGAGAGATTGAGTCACCTGGGACTATAATCTCTGGAATTCAGAAGAATGAGAGGGGATCTTATAGAAACATACAAAATTTTGAAAGGGATAGATAAGATAGAAGTAGGAAAGTTGTTTCCATTGGTAGGTGAGACTAGAACTAGGTGACATTGCCTCAAGACTCAGGGGAGAAGATTTAGGATGGGGATAAGGACAAACTGTTTTTCCCAGAGAGAGGTGAATCTGTGGAATTCTCTGCCCAGGGAAGCAGTTGAGGCTTCTTCACTAAATATATTTAAGATATAGTTAGACAGATTTTTACATAGTAAGGGAATTAAGGGTTTTGGGGAAAAGGCAGGTAGATGGAGCTCAGTTTACAGATAGATCAGCCATGATCTTATTGAATGGCGGGGCAGGCTCAATGGGCTGGATGGCCTACTCCTGCTCCTATTTCTTATGTTCTTATGTTCTTTGAGGAAATAACAAGTAGGATTGACAGAGTAGAGTTAGTGAATATTATTTACTTAGATTTTCAGAAGTCCATTGCCAAGGTGCTGCGCGTGAGGCTGTTTAACCCAAGAGCCCATGGTATCACAGGAAAGATACTAGCATGGATAGAAGATTAGCTGACTGGCAGAAGACAAAGGGTGAAGATAAAGGTGACCTTTTCTGGCTGGCTGCCAGAGACTAGTGGCTTTCATCAAGGATCAGTGTTGGGACCATGTCTTTTCTCATTATATGTCAATGATTTGGATGATGGAATTAATGGCTTTCTGACCAAGTTTGAGAATGACATGAAGGTAAGTGGAGGGGCAAGTAGTGTTGAGGAGGCAAGGAGTCTACAGAAGGACTTAGACAGATTGGGATAATGGACAAAGAAGTGGAAGATGAAATATGGTGTAGATATGGTATAAATATGGTCATACACTTGGCTAGAAAGAATAAAGCCATAGACTATTTTCCAAACAGGGGGAGAATTCAGAAATCAGAGGTACAACGGGACTTGGAAGTTCTCGTGCAAGATTCCTTAAAGGTTAATTTACAGGTTGAGCCAGTGGTTAGGAAGGCAAATACAATGTTAGTATTCTTTTCACACAAGGATGTAATGTTGAGGCTTTATAAGGCATTGGTCAGACCGCACTTGGAGTACTGAGAGCAGTTTTGGGCCCCTTATCTAAGAAAAGATGTGTAACTTTGGAGAAGGTCCAAAGAAGGTTCATGAGAACGACTCTGGAAATTAAAGTTAATATATTAGGAGGGATTGATGGCTCTGGGTCTGTACTCACTGGAGTTGAAAGACTGGATAGAATGGATGGAGAGAAGATATTTTTTATAGTGGGACAATCTAGGATCAGAGAGCACAACTTCAGAATAGAGGGACATTCATTTAGAACAGAGATGAGGAGGAATTTCTTCAGCCAGAGGGTAGTGAATCTGTGGAATTCTTTGCCACAGATGGCTGTGGAGGCCAAGTCATTGGGCATATTTAAAGCAGAGGTTGTTAGGTTCTTGATTAGTGAGGGTTTCAAAGGTGACGGCAAGAAGGCAGGAGAACTGAGTTGAGAGGGATAATAAATCAGCCGCTATGGAATTCATGAGCAGATTGGCTGGGTCTTATCCATCTAGTAGTTGGCTTTTCCAGTCTGGAAATGGACTCTGACTTTCTACTCTATAGATGTCTCTCATAATTTTGGATACTTCTATCAACTTTCTCCTCTGCCTCTGACATTACAGAAAAAAGCAATTCAAGTTTCATCCAACCTCCCTTTATAGCTAATAGACAGGAAACATCCCAGTGAACCTTATCTGTATCTTCTCTGGGGCCTCCACATCCTGGCAACTAGAATTACATGCTCTACTCCAAATGTGACAAACCAAAGTCTCATACAACTACAACATGACTTCCTGACTTTTATACTCCATGCCCCATACACCTTCTTCACCACCCTATTAACTTGTGTTGCATTTTCCAGGCTCACTGGACTTGCATTCCAAGATCCCTGTTGTTCAATGCTTAATCACATCAACCCACCTTGCCATTTACTGTATATTTTTGTCTCCATTGCATTTGGCCTCAATGTTGCATCAACTTTAAGAACAGATTTGCTTGAAACAACAAACTGCTGTCATGAGTTGCACAGGATTGCTGTAGGCATGAAAGTGATAGATTTCTACCACATCAGAAAAGAAGCCATGTTGTACGTGAAATTTGAAATTCAGGTCTGAGGGTATATCTGTTGAGAGAATTATGTTTAGACCTGGCAAGATGTGCCAAATCCTATAGCCTCAGATCTGTCCAAACCCACGGTTGATGAATTGGATAGCGAGAAACAAGTTTCTGGTCCATGCATCCAAATAGAACTACAGGAAGAGAGAACAGATTAAATCATGTGAGTTCTACAACAAGCAGCAGTAATGGATGAAGGAGAAAGAATGCCAGAAATGCATTCTGAAGAATTGCCTTGTAACTCAATGCAGTGACAAAGGCCAGTTACAAGCAAAGGATATCAAGAAAGGGATAAGGCAAGATCGCAACATCGTACAATTTGACAATGGTTCCTGTGAAGTGTCTGAGGCAAAAAAAGAAGAAAGATGGCAGAAATGTATAATCATCCATTGTTGTCACCACATAGATCTGATGTGGTAAAAATTAGGAAGGTTTTAGCATAGGAATAGATGTCACCTGAGACTAGGGATGAGGTTTGGTGGATAGAAGCCGACAGCCATGAGCATATTGAATACCACAACGTGATGTCCAACTCCAGCTTCTATTTTCTTCTGCTTTTATGTCCTCAGATGTTACACTGTAATCTCTGCTGCAGAGCAAGAGTACTGCAGATCACCCAGGCCTAAATGATCAGCACCCAACCACCAGCGCAACTGGGAGAACTTCTGGCCAATCGAAACCTCTCATGGAATTTTCCTGGAGTATTTATGTTATTGCATTGGAAAATTATGATAAAAATGTTATGTTGACTGTACAGCAACTTAATGCTAAGAAGTAGCTTAAGTTGTGCAGACACAAATGTATATAAATTAATTTGCTTTTATTGGAAGGTCAGGAATATGGACTATTTACTGCAATGAATCTTGAAATCAGATAATTTAGTTGAGTATTCCTTCAACAACAATCTTTCACAACGTCAGCAAAACTGAAGAGCAGATTGCAGGGAGGAAGAAAGATGAACACATGCCTATCTACATTGGGGGATTGGCGATGGAAAGAGTCAGCAGCCTTTAACTCCAGGGTACTAACATATCGGATTTCCTGTTCCAGGCAATAGATACAATCGTAAGGAAAGAGCTCCAGCACCTTTACTTTCTTAAGAGGTTAAGGAGGTCTGGCTTGTCACTGAGCACTCTAACAAACTTCTATAGATGTACTGTTGAAGTACCCTAACCATTTGCATCGCAATCAGATATGGCAATTCAATTCAAATGCACAGGAACATATGAAGTTGCAGAGAGTAGTGAACTCTGTCCCATACGTCACTCTTCCCCACTATTGGTGCTATATACAGGAGGAGCCCCCTCAAGCATCCAACATTTATTATAAAAGACCCTCATCATACAGGCCAAGCCATCTTTTCACAGCTAACTTTGGGCAGGAGTAACAGAAGCCAGAAGTCCCACATCACGAGGTTCAAGAACAGCTACTTCTCTTCAACCATTTTTTTCCTGAAACAAGTAGCAAAATCCTACAGTTTAACAGCACTATGACCATGCTGATTTTAAAAAATTGCAGTAAAATTGTCTTTCTTTTGTTCTAATTGTGTTATTTCTTGTAAAAATTGTGTGTAATTTATGTTTAATTTATGTTTTCTTGTGAATGCTGCTTATTGTGACCCCAGTGCCCGAATGGTGCTGCAAGTATGTTTTGCATTGTACCTGTGCATATGACAATAAACTTGACTTTGACTTTTGGCTTTATCTTAAGCAAATATAAAAGGAAACAGGTCTATGGTTCTGTAGCCATGGAGCACATCATCACAAGATCACAAGATCACAAGACAAAGGAGCCAGAAGTAGAAATCATGCATTCCCTGGTCAGAGGGATCTGCCAAAATGGAAAAAGACTATCTTGCAAGCTTGTAAACTGTTCATATGTAACCTCATAAAGTGATTCACCAGCAAAACCACAGGGTATTACAAGTAATTCTTCTGTTTAAAATAAAGAAAACTACAGGAGTCAATACTACACAAGAGCGTCTAGCATCTGCGAACTAGCCTTACACACGACAAGTATGGCCTTTTTTAATCCTGCTAAAATATCTTAGAAACTTTGTTGAAGGACTTCAGAATGCAATAACAATTGATTTTAGGCCAAAGAATGACCAGAACTGAAATGGCCTTCTGTAGAAAGGTGAAAAAAATTATCCATTGATTTGAGCACATTGCCGCAGTTCATCTTCTGGCGTTATCTGATTTACTTTTACAAGAATATTAAAATATTAAAGGGTGTTACAATAAAGAATTTTCAAATATGCATCAAAATGCTACCTCCCTCTTTGGGAAAAATGTGTGTAAACTCACACATATTCCATAAATAACAAATCTTCTAAATTGTATTGCTTTGCAGTCATTTTAGCACATTATGGCGCCATCTTCAGGTCATATATTGTCTATGTTTCCACCATGTTTCTCATGATTTGTATGGATCCGTTTTAATTTAGATAATTACAGTATAATTTTTACAGAAGTATATTCAATCATTTTTTGATACCAAACCACAAGAGCATTTTATGGCATGATCAAAATTTTGTCAATGTGATAGATTTTAGGAAATTAAAGAAGGAAAGAACTAGAGAGCCAGTCATGTTTTATAAAATAATTCCTGAGGTTGCGCCCTGTCAGTGGTGAAGTGATTAATTCCAAGATGATAGAAAGGACAGAATTGGAAGGGCTCTGTTATCTCTGAAATTTGTAAGTCTAGCGCAAATAAAGAGGAGGGTGAAACCACAGATGGACGTGAGAATATAGAAGGATATTTTAAAATTAAAGAATTGTTCAACAGGAACCATTGTAGGTCATCAAGCAGGAAACAGTTGAATGGGACTTCGAAATGTGGACAGGAACAGCAGAGTCTTGAATTATCTTGTGTCAATGGAGAATAGTAAATTAATTGTTCATTGTAATTAATGAATTCAATCTAATTTATTTCACAAATTATTACAAAAATAATAAACAGAATAGACAACAGAACTATGAAGAACATAACAGAACCTATTAATACAATGCCACAGCCTTGTACCATTTGGTCAAATAACAATTTCACATTGTGATGGTTTGAATCACAGCCAGGCTTTTTTGTGAACAAAGAAATCACCAGAATTGCAATGCCATAAGAGATTTCAAGTATTTACATTTTAAATGCACTTCCTTCCTTATCCAGTACTACTGAGACAATAGTACCAACTTGTGAATTCTAACATGGAGTGGGAAGTGCCGCCATCTCACTTAAATTGAGCGAAAGCAGTGTCCACATTTGCACTCTGACGTAAGGCACAGGTTTCAAATTACAAACACAATTTCTAATAATGTATTTTAAAGTCTTCAAAATGTGCATTGGCTGCTTTTACGGTTCTACAGAGAAAGGAGACAATGTAGACTACAGAGCACGATTCTAGAGTATGCTGAAAAGAAAGGTGAGCATGTGTATAAATCTTTGAAAATGGAAGAATATATTGAGACTGTGGTTAAGAAAGCAAATGAGATTTGGTGATTCATAATTGGAGATTACAAATGCAGGAAATGGTGATAAAAATGTGAATAACACTGATTAATTTACATCCAGGATATTGATCAGAAGACCGTAACGCAGATGCAAAATAAGGCCATTTGGACCATCGAGACTGCTCCGCCATTCAATCATGGCTGATTTACAGTACTTTTTTTGCGACCCATTCTCCAGACTTCTACTTGTAATCTTTCATGCCCTTACTAATCAAGAACCTGTCAATCTCAGTGACTTGACTTCCATAGCCACCTGTGGCAATAAATTTCACACATTCACCCGCCTCTGGCTAAAGAAATTCTTTCTCAACTCTGTTCTAAAGGAGCATCCTTCTATTCAGAGGCTGTTCCCTCTGCTCCCAGACTCTTCCACTATTGGAAACATCTTCTCAACGTCCACTCTATCCAGGCATTTCAATATTTAGTAGGTTTCAATGAGATTCCTCATCATTCTTACTGCATACAATCACAAAAGGGTGGAATGGTGAAGATGAGATTTACCAGAAAGGTCCAAAGAAGAACTTTTGACATGAAGTGGAATAAAGCTGGGATTGTTCTGCTTACTGCAAAGAAGGTAAACAGAGATCATGACTGCATTAGATATACAGGGATGGTTTAAAACAGTTTTATAATTTTGGATAAAAGATATAAAGAGAGATATGGAAATCCTCTCTTGTCAGTAATATAAATCAGGATATGAAAAGTTTTTTCAGTTATATAAAGAGTAAAAGGGAGCTGAGAGTTGATATTGGACCACTGGAAAATGATGCTGGTGAGGTAGTAATGAGGACAAAGAAATGGCAGATGAAAGTAATGAGTATTTTGCATTTGCCTTCACTGTGGAAGACACCAGCAGTGTGCCAGAGGTCTATGAGTGTCAGGGAGCAGGAGTGAGTGCCATTGCTGTTACAAAGGAAAAAGTGCTAAGCAAACTCAAAGTCTTAAAGTGGATAAGTCTCCTGGACCAGGTGGACTACATCCCAGAGTCCTGAGGGAGGTTGCTGAAGAGATACCAGATGCATTGGTCATGATCTTTCAAGAATCACATGTTTCTGGCATGTTCCCGGAGGATTGGAAGATTGCAAATGTCACTCCACTCTTTAAGAAGGGAGGAAAGCAAAAGAAAGGAAATTATAGATGAGTTAGCCTAACCTCAGTGGTTGAGAAAGTATTGGAGTCTATTATTAAGGATGAGGTTTCGAGGTACTTGGAGACTAATGATAAAATAATCCAAAGTCAGCATGGATTCTGTAATGGGAAATCTTGTCTGACAAATCTGTTAGAGTTCTTCGAGAAAGTAGCAAGCAGGGTGGACAAAGGAGAGGCAGTGGATGTCATTAACTTGGATTTTCAGAAGGCATTTGATAAGGTGCTACACATGAGGCTGCTTAACAAGATAAAATCTCATGGCATTATAGGAAAGATACTAGCATGGATAGTGGAATGGCTGACAGACAAGAGGCAGCGAGTGGGAATAAAAGGGGCCTCTTCTGGTTGGCTTCTGGTGACTAGTGGTGTTCCTCAGGGGTCAGTATTGAGATTGCTACTTTTCACATTGTTTGTCAATGACTTAGATATGGAATTGATGGCTTTGTGGCAAAGTTTGCAGATGATATGAAGATAGGTGGAGGGATAGGTAGTACTGAGGAAGCAAAGGACTTAGACAAATTGGAAGAATGGGCAAAAAGTGGCAGAAGGAATACAATGTTGGGAAATGTACAATAATGTATTTTGGTAAAAGGGACAATAGTGCAGACTATTATCTAAATGGGGAGAAGGTTTGAACATCAGAGATGCAGAGGGACTTAAGACTCCTTGTACAAGGCTCGCATAAGGTTAATTTACAGGTTGAGTCTGTGGTAAAGAACGCAAATGCAATGTTGGCATTTATTTCAAGGGGAATAGAATATACAAACAAAGAAATAGTGCTGAGGCTTTATAAGACACTAGTCAGTCTGCACCTGGAGTATTGTCAACAGTTTTAGGAAGGATGTGTTGTCATTGGAGGGAATCCAGAGGAGGTTCACGAGATGATTCTGGGAATGAAGGGGTTAACATGTGAAGAGGGTTTGGCAGCTTTGGGCCTGTACTCACTGAAACTTAGAAGAATGTGGGGGAGGGGGGGAATCTCATTGAAACCGTCTGAATGTTGAAAGGACTAGATAGGGTGGATTTGGAGAGGATATTTCCTATGGTGGGGGTATCCAGAACTAGAGGGCACAGCCTCAAAATTGAGGGGCAACCCATTAGAACAGAGGTAAGGAGGAATTTTTTTTAGCCAGAGAGTATTGAATCTGTGGAATGCTCTGCCACAGACTGCAGTGGAGGCCAAGTCAATGCGTATATTTAGGGTGGAAGTTGATAGTTTCCTGATTGGTCAGGGCATCAAAGGATATGGTGAGAAGGCAAGTGTATAGGTTTGAGTGGGATCCGGGATCAGCCATGATGGAATAGCGGAACAGACTTAGTGGACTGAATGGCCTAATTCTGCTCCTATGTCTTATGGTCCTATGGTTTTATGGTAATACATTTTAGCTTGGAAACCAGTTAATATCTTGGAATTTCTGCCTGTAGGGATTTTGCAAATGGATTTCCTTGATCGCCATAAAGAAGAGATGGAAAAGGACATGAAAGAGAATAATTTGTCAAGCTATGAAGAAAATACAGGAAATAGAGCTGATGGCATTGCTCTACCAGAAGCTGGCAGAGACTCAGTGGGTTAAATTGCCTCCTGTACAGTAAGATTTGTATAATTCAATGATTATATTCTGATTATATTCAATGATTATATAATGCTATCAGTCCTAAACCTCTACTTGTAAATGGTCACACTATTGGAGTCAAAATTGTGGTTTGCAATAAACCACCATCAACCCTACTGTACTTTGCCAACACAAATCTTTAATTATGCCCTACTCTGTTAATAAATATCTCATCATCCCATAGCCAGCATGTATTTCCTATCCTTCACCCTCAGCCTCATGACCAATACTTTTAACCTTTGTGCCCTAAATGCATCATTCTGTAATCTTGCCAGATTTCTGTCACTGAATTCTACCAATTTTCCCAGTTTATTGTTTCCCAATCCCTTCCTCTCTTATGATTCTTGCAGAAACTCAGTTCCAATGGCCAGTAGCTAGTTATTACCTCAGTGGATTAGAGGGCTTGATTTATAAGGAGAGTTTGGATAGCTTGGATTTATTTTTCCTGGCTGTGGTGACCAAACAGAAGTAAGAGAGGCATCAATTGAGTAGATCAACAGAGTCTGTTCCTCATGATTTGGTGTCTAAAACAGCAGGTCATAGGTCTAAAGTGAAAGGGAGGAAGTTTCAAAGGAATCGGAAGGAATATTTTCACATAAAGTTTAATTGATGTCTGGAATGAGTGCTGGAAGAGATGGTGGAGACAGGGACAGTAACAGCATTTAAGAGGCATTGGACAAGTACTTGAATGAGCAAGTCACAGCAAGCTTATGAAACTCATGCAGGAAAGAGTAATATAGATAGGCATCATGGATGACATAGACATGGGGGGGGAGATGAAGGGGCTGTTTCTAATGCATTAACCATTATCTATACTCATGCCGATACCAAGAAAGTTGGTGGCGAACTTTGCCATGGTGTGGAATCACTGGTGTCCATTCCTTAAGCACTTCTCAAATGGATTTACTGCACAGCAATCAAGAACAAGAATTTCAGCCGATTTTTCATTAGATTGAAGCCAGTTGTTATACTTCAAGTGCTGTCCTGACTGACTCAGGATAGATAAACTACAAAATCTAAGAAATTTTGATTTGTATAGTTATTTCAAGCTGAAGAAATCTTTTCCTCTTGGGCCTACGTGATGGATAGGCTGTAAAGGGACAAGATCTACAACACCAAAGATTTTCTATCTCCAGTTGCAATTTGTGCTCCACATCCTAGCTACTGTTTGAAGGCCTATATTTCACTCCCGTCGGGGTGTTTCTTACCCTTGCAGTGTTCTTACCCACAAGGATTCTACATCTTCTGATCCCATGTCACTTCTTTCTCAGAATATATAATTAAACAGTTGGAAAAGAGACAATAAGTTCAAACAAGCTTTATCTAAATAAATGGCTCTCTGGGTATTTTTTTTTCGATTTCTGAAGGTGCTCTTGAAGTTCATTAGTAACGAGTAGCCTGCTCCATTGTAACCAAAGAAGTAAGAGGAAAAAATAACAATTTTAATTTTCTTTCTCATAAATATAGCAACTATTTCAAACCTTAAAAATGCATTTTGCCTGATTATCAAAGGTATACAGTAAAAAGAAACTCAAAAAAATGGAAGGGAGCCCTCGTCCATTGCAACTTGAAATTTTGCTCATGACAATGAACCTTCCTGCGGGAGAGAAGTAAGCAATTTCCGCACAGAAAGGTGATTAAGAGAACAGGAAAACAAGAAAGTGGTAAGAAAAGCAACAAGATGATCAAGAGCAATAAACAATTTGTTTGAAGAGACTATATAGTGCCTATGAATAGTATTCACCTCCCCTTGGAAGTTTCAAGTTTTGTAGTTTTATAACATTGAATCACCGTGGATTTAATTTGGCTTTTTTGACACCGATCAGGAGAAAAAAACACTTCCGTGTCAAAGTGAAAACAGAACTAAAGTGATCTAAATTAACTACAAATATAAAACACAAAGTAACACAAGGCAGCGGAGTGTGAGAGAGCAGAGTGGGACGGCGTTGGCTCAACAGGCTTTGGCGTGAACAGGCAGAGGCGAGGGTAGGTTCCGGTAAGTTTTTGTTTTGTTTGTTTAGAGTAGAGAGAATGCCAGGCAGGATGTTGGAATGCTCCTCTTGCAGGATGTGGGAAGTCAGAGAGACCTCCAGTGTCCCTGACAACGACACCTGCAAGAAGTGCATCCAGCTGCAGCTCCTAACAAACCGCAATAGGGAAATGGAGCCGGAGCTGGATGACCTCCAGATCATTCGTGAGAATGAGGAGCTTATAGATAGTAGCTACAGGGAGGCAGCAACACCAAAGGAGCAGGGCACGGGTAATTGGGTTACTGTCAGGTGAGGGAAGGGGAAAGGGCAGGTAGAGCAGGGTTCCCCTGTGGCCATTCCCCTCAACAACAAATATACTGATTTGGATACCGTTGGGGATGATGACTTACCTGGGACAAGCTGCGGCAGCCGGATCTCTGGCACTGAGTCTGGTTCTGCAGTGCAGAAGGGAGGGGGAAAGAAGAGGAGAGCGGTAGTGATAGGGGACTCGATAGTTAGGGGTACAGACAGGAGGTTCTGTTATCGTGGCAGAGACTCCCAGATGGTTTGTTGCCTCCCGGGTGCCAGGGTCAGGAATGTCTCTGATCGCGTGCACAGCATTCTGAAATGAGAGGGTGAGTAGCCAGATGTCGTGGTACACATCGGTACCAATGATGTAGGAAGAAAGAGTGAGGAGGTCCTGAAGAGTGAGTATAGAGAGCTTGGTAGGAAGTTAAAAAGCAGGACCTCGAGGGTGGTAATCTCAGGATTGCTACCTGTGCCACGTGCCAGTGAGGGTAAGAGTAGGATGCTCTGGCGGATGACCACGTGGCTGAGGAACTGCTGTATGGGGCAGGGTTTCAGATTTCAGGATCATTGGGACCTCTTCTGGGGCAGGTGGGACCTGTACAAGAGAGACGGGTTACACCTGAACTACAAGGGGACCAGTATCCTTGTAGAGAGGTTTGTTAGTGCTATTGGGGAGGGTTTAAACTAGATTTGCAGGGAGATGGGAACCAGAGTGCCAGAGCAGGTAGTGGAGTGGGGGTGAAAATAAATGATGTTAAAAGTTCATGCAAAGTCACAAATAGAAGGGTTGTGTGTGGTGGTAATAATCTTCTGAGGTGTGTCTGTTTCAATGCGAGGAGTATTGTGGGAAGGCTGACGAACTGAGAGCGTGGATTGACACATGGAATTACGACATTATAGCCATTAGTGAAACTTGGCTACAGGAGGGGCAGGACTGGCAGCTTCATGTTCCAGGGTTCCGATGTTCCAGACGTGATAGAGGCAGAGGGATGAAGGGTGGGGAGGGGTGACATTACTAGTCAGAGAAAATGTTACAGCAGTGCTCAGGCAGGACAGATTAGAGAGCTTGTCTACCGAGGCCATATGGGTGGAGCAGAGAAACAGGAAAGGTATGACCACATTAATCGGGTTGTATTATAGACCACCCAATAGTCAGCAAGAACTGGAGGAGCAAATTTGCAGAGAGATAGCAGACAACTGCAGAAAACATAAAGTTGTGATAGTAGGGGATTTTAATTTTCCACATATTGATTGGGACTCCCGTACTGTTAAAGGGCTAGATAGGTTAGAGCTTGTAAAATGTGTTCAGGAAAGTTTTCTAAATCAATATATAGAGGTACCAACTAGAGCAGATGCAATATTAGATCTCCTATTGGGAAACGAGTTAGGGCAGGTGACGGAAGTGTGTGTAGGGGAACACTTCGGTTCCAGTGATCATAACATCATTAGTTTCAACTTGATCATGGATAAAGATAGATCTGGTCCTCAAGTTGAGGTTCTAAACTGGAAAAAGGCCAAATTTGAAGAAATGAGAAAGGATCTAAAAAGCATGGATTGGGACAGGTTGTTCTCTGGCAAGGCTGTGATTGGTAAGTGGGGGGCCTTCATATAGGAGATTTTGAGAGTGCAGAGTTTGTATGTTCCTGTCAGGAATAAAGGCAAAGTGAATAAGAATAAGGAACCTTGGTTCTCAAGGGATATTGGAACTCTGATAAAGAAGATGTATGACATGTATAGGAAACAGGGAGCAAATAAGGTACTTGAGGAGTATGGAAAGCGCAAAAAAAACAAGAAATAAATCAGGAGGGCTAAAAGAAGACACGAGGTTGCTTTGGCAGTCAAGGTGAAAGATGCTTCTACAGGTATATTAAGAGCAAAAGGATAGTAAGGGATAAAATTGGTCTCTTGAAGATCAGAGTGGTCAGCTATGTATGGAACCAAAAGAAATGGGGTAGATCTTAAATGGTTTTTTTGCATCTGTATTTACTAAGGAAACTGGCATGGAGTCAATGGAAATAAGGCATACAAGTAGTGAGGTCATGGAACCTATACAGATTGAAGAGGAGGAGGTGCTTGCTATCTTGAGGCAAATCAGAGTAGATAAATCCCCAGGACCTGACAGGGTATACCCTCGGACCTTGAGGAAGAGTAGTGTTGAAATTGCAGGGGCACTGACAGATATATTTAAAATGTCGGTATCTGTGGGTGAGGTGCCGGAGGATTGGAGGATAGCTCATGTTGTTCCGTTGATTAAAAAAGGCTCTAAAAGTAATCCAGGAAATTATAGGCCAGTAGGTTTGATGTCGGTAGTAGGTAAATTATTGGAAGGAGTACTAAGAGATAGGATCTATAAGTATTTAGATAGACAGGGACTTATTAGGAAGAGTCAACATGACTTTGTGCGTTATAGGTCATGTTCAACAAATCTATTAGAGTTTTTCGAGGAGGTTACAAGGAAAGTGGATGAAGGGAAGGCAGTGGATGTTGTCTACATGAACTTCAGTCAGGCCTTTGACAAGGTCCCACATGGAAGGTTAGTTAGGAAGATTCAGTCGTTAGGTATACATGAAGAGGTAGTAAATTGGATTAGACATTGGCTCAATGGAAGAAGCCAGAGAGTGGTAGTGGAGGCCTGTGACTAGTGGTGTGCCATAGGGATCAGTGCTGGGTCCATTGTTATTTGACATCTATATCAATGATCTGGATGATAATGTGGTAAATTGGATCAGCAAATTTGTTGATGATACAAAGATTGGAGGTGTAGTGGACAGTGGGGAAGGTTTTCAAAGCTTGCAGAGGGATTTGGACCAGCTGGAAAAATGGGCTGAAAAATGGCAGATGGAGTTTAATACAGACAAGTATGAGGTATTGCACTTTGGAAGGAAAAACCAAGGTAGAACATACAAGGTAAATAGTAGGGCACTGAGGAGTGCAGTAGAACAGAGGGATCTGGGAATACAGATAGAAAATTCCCTAAAAGTGCATCACAGGTAGGTAGGGTCGTAAAGAGAGCTTTTGGTACATTGGCCTTTATAAATCAAAGTATTGAGTATAAGAGTTGGAATGTTATGGTGAGGTTGTATAAGGCATGGGTGGGGCCATATTTGGAGTGTTGTGTGCAGTTTTGGTAACCAAATTACAGGAAGGATATTAATAGGGCTGAAAGAGTGCAGAGAATGTTTACAAGGATGTTGCTGGGTCTTGAGAAACTGAGTTACAGAGAAAGATTAAATAGGTTAGGACTTTATTCCCTGGAGCATAGAAGAATGAGGGGAGATTTGATAGTATATAAAATTATGATGGGTATAGATAGAGTGAATGCAAGCAGGCTTTTTCCACTGAGGCTAGGGGAGAAAAAAACCAGAGGACATGGGTTAAGGGTGAAGGGGGAAACGTTTAAAGGGAACATTAGGGGGGGGCTTCTTCACACAGAAAGTAGTGGGAGTGTGGAATGAGCTGCCAGTTGAAGTGGAGAATGCAGACTCACTTTTAACATTTAAGAAAAACTCGGACAGGTACATGGATGAGAGGTGTATGGAGGGATATGGTCCAGGTGCAGGTCAGTGGGATTAGGTAAAAAAATGGTTCTGTTTCTGTGCTGTAATGTTCTATAATTGATTGCGTAAGTATTCACCCCCTTTCAAATCATCTCTGGTGCAGCCGATCGGTTTTAAAGGTCACATCATTAGTTAACTGGAGATCATGTGTGTGCAGTCAAGGCCAATTGATTGTGTAAAAATAAACCAGGTCCAACTGCTGGTGAGTCAGTATCCTAGCAAATACTACACCAGGAAGCCAAAAGAACTCTGCGAAAAGGTTATTGAAAAGCACAAGTCAGGAGATGGATACAAGAAAATTTCCAAGTCACTGAATATCCCTTGGAGTAGAGTTAAGTCAATCATGAAGAAATGGAGAGAATATGACACAGCTGTAAATCTGTCTAGAGCAGGCTGTCCTCAAATACCGAGTGACCATGCAAGAAGGGGACTAGTGAGGGAGATCACTAAGAGACCTTTGAGAACTCTGGAGGAGTTAAAAGCTTTAGTGGCTGATATGGGAGAGACTGTGTATACTACAACTGTTACCCAGGTGCTTCACCAGTCACAGCTTTATGCCAGAGTCACAAAGAAAAAGCCTCGGTTGAATAAAAGTCAAATGTAATCTCAGCTAGAGTTTGCCAGAAAGTATGTGGGAGACTCTGAAGTCAGCTGGAAGAAGGTTCTATGGTTTAATGAAACCAAAATTGAGCTGTTTGGCCATCAGACTAAAGGCTATGTTTGGCGTTAAGCCAAATAATGCACATCATCAAAAACACAGCATCCCTACTGTGAAGCATTGTGGTGCTGCATCATGCTGTGGGGATGCTTCACTGCAGCAGGACCTGGAAGGCTGATGAAGGTAGAGGGTAAAATGAATGCAGCAAAATACAGGGAAATCCTGGAGGAAAACTTGATGCAGTCCGCAAGATTTGTTTTCCAGCAAGACAATGGCGCCAAGTATAAAGCCAAAGCTACACAGGAATGGCTTAAAAACAACAAAGTTAATGTCCTGGAGTGGCCAAGTCTGAGTACAGACCTCAATCCAGTTGAGAATTTGTGGCTGGACTTGAAAAGGGCTGTTCACTCATGATCCCCATGCAATCTGACAGAGCTTGAGCTGTTTCATAAAGAAAGGGGAAAAATTGCAGTGTTCGGATGTACAAAGCTGATAGAGACCGATGCACACAGACTGAAGGCTGTAACTGTTGCCAAAGGTGCATCTACTAAATACTGTCTTGAAGGGGGTGAATACTTATGCAATCAATGATTTTGTGCTTTATATTTGTAATTAATTTAGATCACTTTGTAGAGATCTGTTTCCACTTTGACATGAAAGAGTCTTTTTCTGTTGATCAGTGTCAAAAAAATCCAAATTAATCCACTGTGATTCAATGTTATAAAACAAAAAAAAGAAAATTTCCAGGGGGGGTGAATATTTTTATAGGCACTCTATGTCATATTCTGGCATGGTCCTGGAGGACTGAAAGATTGCAAATATCACTCCACTCTTTAAAAAGGGAGTAAGACAAAAGAAAGGAAATTATAGGCCAGTTAGCCTAACCTCAGTGGTTCAGAAAGTGTTGAAGTCTATTATTAAGGATGAGGTTTCGGGGTACTTGGAGACTAATGATAAAGTAGGTCAAAGTCAGTATGGTTTCTGTCAAGGATACTCCTGCTAAACAAATCTGTTTAGAGTTCTTCAAGAAAGTATCAAGCAGGGTGGACAAAGGAGAGGCAGTGGATATCATTAACTTGGATTTTCAGAAGGCATTTGATAAGGTGCTACACTTGAGGCTGCTTAACAAGATAAAATCCTATGGCATTACAGAAAAGGTACTGGCATGAATAGAGGAGTGGCTGACAGCCAGGAGGAATGGGTGGGAATAAAGGAGCCTTTCTGGTTGGCTGTTTGTGGTGGTGTTCCTAGGGATCAGTATTGGGACTGCTACTTTACACATTGTTTGTCAAATATTCGGATAATGGAATTGATGGCTTTGTGGCAAAATTTGCGGATGATAAGAAGATAGATGGAGGGTAGGTAGTGCTGAGGAAGCAATGTGATTACAGAAGGACTTAGACAAATTGGAAGAATGGGCAAAAATGTGGCAGATGGAATACAGTGTTGGGAAATATATGACAATGCACTTTGGTAAAAAGGAACAATAGTGTGGACTATTATCTAAATGGGGAGAAGGTTCAAATATCAGATGTGCAGAGGAAATTGGGAATTCCTGTGCAAGGCTCCCAGAAAGTTAATTTATAGGTTGAGTCTGTGGTAAAAGTGGCAAATGCAATGTTGGCATTTATTTCAAGGGGAATCGAATATAAAAGCAAGGAGATAATACTGAGGCTTTATAAGACACTAGTCAGACCACACTTGGAGTATTGTCAACAGTTCTGGGTCCCATATCTCAGAAAGGATGTGTTGTCATTGGAGAGATTGCAGATGAGCTTCATGAGGATGATTCCAGGAATGAAGGGGTTAACATATGAGGAGGATTTGGCAGCTTTGGCCCTGTACTCATTGAAATTTAGAAGAATGTGGGGAGATCTCATTGAAACCTACCGAATGTTGAAAGGACTAGATAGGGTGGATGTGGAGAGGACGTTTCCTCTGGTGGGGGTATCCAGAACTAAAGGGCACAGCCTCAAAACTGAGGGCGACCTTTTAGAATAGAAGCAAGAAGGAATTTTTTTAGCCAAAGAGTAGTGAATCTGTGGAAAGCTGTGCCACAGACTGTGGTGGAGGCCAAGTCTGCGGGTATATTTAAAGCACAAGTCAATAGTTTCCTGATCGGTCAGGGCATCAAAAGGATATGGTGAGAGGCAGGAGAATGTGGTTGAATAGGATCTGGGATCAACCATGATGGAATGGCGGAGCAGACTCAATGGGCTGAATAACCTAACTGTGCTGCTATGCCTATGGTCTTATTTCCAGGTTTTCTGGAGATATAAACTAGGTGAGATCACATAGCTGCAGATGGATGTGGAGAGGTTTCAAGGGGATATACTATAGACAAGTTAAATGATTGGTTAAGAACATGGCAGATGAAATTTAATGCATAAAATTTTAGAGTCATATATATTGGTGACAAAAGAGAAAAGTAGAGCACTTGTTAAACAGTGAGAGATTGGGTGGTGTTGATGTTTAAAGAAGCTAAATTGTGCTTGTATACAAGTCTCTGAAAGTCAACATGCAAGAGTAAAGAATAATTAGGAAGGTAAGTGATAAGTTGGAGAAAAGGTTTGAATATAGGAGTAAGGAAGTGCACTACAATTGTAAAAGGTCTTTGGAAGACCACACTTGAAGTACTGTGCACATTTTTGTTCTTCTTACTGAAGAAGAGATGTGCTTGTCAAACAGGGAATGCAGTAACGAATCACTAGACTAGTTCCAGGACTGGCGAGTTTATCAACGAGGAAAAACTGAATAGACTACGTTTCCTTTGCGATGGTATTGAGTTTGCTGACCGCAAGGTCCTAAACTCAAATGAAAACTTTAAGCCCTATTGCATATAAATATCCAGGAGTACTCTCACTAAAAGGAGATTATGGCGTAACTTCACAATCTTCAACGACTAGTTACTTTCCCTGTGTATTCTCCATAGTGAGTTTAGCTGCCAATACCCACTATTCACATGGGGGGGGGAGGTGGTTCCCTCTCCATATCAAGGAGAAACCTCTGTCTGGCACTTTCAAGAAGCGGGTGTGATGAGAAGCCATTGGACAGATCTATGCAAGATATATACAGTATTTTTTGGAATGCCGGTTGCAGTATCAAAAGGGCAGAGTCAAATTTTGCCAACATATGAGCTTTGGCATATGGAAAGGACTGTATCCCATTCATCAGATGAAGCATTTTGGATAGAGTTGTTGCAAAAATTCTCCTGTGCAGTTTATATTATATTAACATTAGCCTCCCTCTTCTTTACATTTTGTTTTCATTGAGCTGCAGGTAGGGAGTGGATGTTGGGGTAGACCCTATCCCTTTGTATGTTTAGAGGGTGAAGGATGGCATGTGCTCAGTTGCATGTTCTTCTCCTTAATATGGATGGGGCCTCTGAAAGTTCCCTTTGACTCAGAAGGAGTATCTTAGACTAGAACTTTATCCCAAAAAGAAAGGGGCTGCAGGTAAAGATCATGACTTAGAGCTAGCGTCTAGCCATCTAGGTTGTGGATGAATATATCAGCCTGAGGCAGATGGTCTCCAGGAAGCTTGTTTGCTTTGTTGATTACATCTTCCCTGCTGAGGGGCTGGTGTAGGAGAACACTGTGAATGCGATCGACCGGAGGAATAAGGTTAGTTTGGTGACGTTGCTTCTAACCCCATATGCCCTTTAGAAGGAAAGGGAAGGATCCTGTGCTGGCATCTCGTTACCTACGTGTGGGAAAGCTACCACCATGAAGGTGCATAGGATCATTTCGACAGCCTGAAATCGTTCATAGGTCAGGTGTCTTTTAAGGGCTGTTCCACACATGGTTAAGGGGATAAAGGGGTAATGTTATAGAATGAACGAGGTCCCAGTCCGCTCTTGCCATTTGTCCTCCAATCTTATAAGCTGTTACTAAGCCCTGGCTTTCAACTATTTTACTCAATACAGTACTCTGTCCTCCGCGTACATCTCCACCATTAATTTGTTTATAAATCCACTCATATTTCCATGCTCATGTGGAGGTGGTACCAAGTTGTAGGAAATAACATTAATAAGAATTGCTGACTATGGTGGGAACTTTGACTGGCCCAGAAGGCGTGAAACCTCCCGGCATTGAGAAGCAGCTACTTCAGAATTCCTTCAGCATCATCTGGAGGCGTGGGGCATACCACCTGCAAACTCTGAATAGTCAAAGGTCCAAAACCCTGGTGAGAAGCTTGTTCTGCAGAAACTGCAGCAGCTCCCTTTACAGGAACAGGTCCCTGTATTCTTCCTTTACTGGCGATAGAACAGTGTAGAAAGAACAGATGCTGTTTTCTCCCAGTAGGGATTAGTTCTTAGTTCCAAGAGCTCCTGCCACGTTTTGTCACCCTGCAACCTTATCCTTCAGTCTGTTTGAATTATGGAGGACAGCATGTGTATAAATGTCTCTCTCCAGCAGACTTCATCATGATCACCATGACTCCAGTATTTCTACTATTTTTTAATGTTTCTTAATTGTACATATGATTTTTTGTGTTCTGTCACTGAGCAGCAGTGAACCATCTGATTGGCCTATCAGAGTTCTCTTTGGGAACTAGTTGACCTGATCAGCATTTCTGATCTGTCTATTGTTGACGATTGCACTTAATTTAAAAAAAAGTCAAACATTTCAGTAATTCTAGTGCATGTTTCCAAGCGTCTGTTTTCTGGGCATCATTAGCACCTCTAGGATTTACTGGTGTGGGCCCTACCTTATGTGTGCCTTTAATGACACCTGATACCCCCTGCATCGGAATTAAGATATGAGTCACCAGGTTCTGTCGCATAAGTACGTGGTCTCAGCCCATGTGTTTGGTTTCTATCTAAAAAAGGGCCAATTTGTTGTCTCCATTACTGAATTACTGCTACGTTGTTAGGATCTGGTACAAATAGTGATGTTCTAAGTCCAGCAGGTCATACCACGGAGTTTAATCTGTCTAATCCACTTCCTACTCTGTTCAATCCCTTCCCTTTCATCATTCTAGTCTCTGACGAAGAATTAAATATTCATCATGTTCAATTTGAGGAGCGCTGGGGGTATTATAACACATTTCTGCTATTTTATTAACACATTCATATCATCAGCCAGCATTTGTCTGCACAACTGCTGGGAACCCAGATGTCGACCATTTTATAGTACCAGGTGGGGTGTCATAGCACTTGTAAAGAGCTCTCTCATTTGGACTACTGCTAAATAATATTTTTTTCTAAAATAATACTTTTGGTATAGTGTGACCACTTTGGGTGCTAACTGTGATGGTATTGGGTTTGCTGACCACGAAGTTCTAAACTCAAAGACTTTAAGCCCTATTGGATATAAATAGCCACGATTACTCTCACTAAAGGGAGATTATACAGTAACAACCCAATCTTCAAAGACTAGTTTACTTCCCTGTTTATTCTACGTGGTGAGTTTAGCTGTCAATACCCACGATTCAAACAGTGGGTCCCCTCTCCCTATCAGGGAAAGATACTTCCAGCTAACAAAGTAGTTTAAAACAGTTCATTTATTTACAATGATGCACATTTAAATTCACACAACACTCTTAAAACGAATTTAAAACTCACAGATGTATTTGATCTTAAACATTTCCCAATTACAAACAATTTCCGAAGCACAAAGTACAAAGCATTTCTCAAACATAAAGGTTTTAAGATTTCCAAAACACGAATACATTTTCTATAAACTTAAAAGACATACCAAAGATGCAGACAAACAAATTGTCTGTTTTAGAGGACATAGATCTTAGAAACAACCATTAATGCAGTAAAGCTGGCTTCTGAGTACATGAAACTCTTCCAACTATAGCCTAAGTTATTGATATGCTAAATTATATTATCCATCTGTTCTGCAAGCTACCTCGAACTAAGCAACGTAGGGGTCAGCTTGTCTGTTTGAAACAACCCATTGTCTTAAACTCCTTGAGCAATAATAAAGCAGGTGTAGTGAGTCTTTACAGACAGAGCATCTTCAAAATACAGGGCCTATTTGCAAAGCTGTTCTATAAAGAGTGTTTTTTAACTTAAATTTGCTTTGCATTTACATTTCAAGAACAGAAGACTGACTTCCATTTATGATCAGAAGTTAAACAAAGAAATATATTTGAATGCTTACTTACTTACAACTGTTTGTGACTTTACAAATGGCAGTTGATAGTTAGAAAGCAAGCTTAGCAAACATAAAATAGAAACAAATGCCTATCACACCTTCTCCAGAATTTAGAAGAATGAGAGGAGATCTTATCGATACTTACAAAATTCTTACAAGCCTTAATAGGCTGGGTGGGGAAGATTTCCGCTGGCTGAGGATTCTAGAACCAAGGTCATAATTTCAGAATAAGAAATAGGCTGTTTTGGGCTGAGATGAGGAGAAACTTCTTCACTCGTAGGGTGTTGATCTTTAGAATACTTTACCCTAGAGGCCTGTGAAAGCTGCCAAAACGGAAATCAGTGGATTTTGGGGCCTTGTATTTTTAATCAAAAATCTGATTAAACAAGATTAAACAGACGCAAAAAAAAAGATCCAATAGCATACAGAAAATATTTGGGGAATCCAAAGACGGAAAGGAGCATTCACAAAAAACAAATTAAAACAATTAAGACATATTAATTATTCATGTAGTCCATTCTCTGTGCTGACTTGGTTGTGAGATTTCTGGGAAATTCCCAAATTTCCTTGTGCTTTTAGTCCCACAGTGGTTCCCAGAATTGGGCAAACTTGTTTCTTCATTGATGTAGTACTGGACAATGTTAGTAGAATGCACCTGTCTGGCACTTAGTTCACTACACAACACTCAAGTAGAATATCATACCTTTTTGGTTCTACATTACAGTGCCGCACCAGATAGTGCGTGCATAATACATCTACCATGTGTAGTGGAAGCATAATTCAGGATTCACCTTCTGAAGAAGTAATAAGCTGCCAATTTCAGTTGTCTGTGTCTGGCTGAACATCCAAACAGAAAGTGGTATGATAAAAATACTTAAAGCAGTTTGTAGTTTCAATATATTCTTAGATACTCTCTAAGAATTCATTTAAAACCCTGTTTAAGAGGAAATGAGAGAAGAAAAGCTTTAGTTCAATGGTGCTATCTCCATGTGCAGCTGGGAAAAGATCCATTGAGCTAAATGGGGAAGGAATAATAATGAATCTGCGATCTCAACAAATCTTATGACTGGATAATGTCTTTCCTAAGGATAACATTAAAGTCCCAAAGTTTAATTTCTGGGACAATCTTCAAAAATGAATTACAATCTTACAATTAATTGATTCCTGCAATCCTACATAGCCATGTTATAAACAGAGTACATTTAGATGAATTATGTTCAATAATGTACTTGATAATGCATTGCTTACATCTAATTGAAATTACATACTAACATTTTCTTCAGTAAAATTTGACATTTTTCCCAAACAACAAAAACGGGGTCAAGACCTATTTAACTAAGTCTTCATTCCAGGGAATGGCATGTTCTAACCAAAAACTTTCTACCAGCATAGTTTCAGTAATGAATATCTTTTTTTCCCTTTGCTTCTGTGTAATTAATGCCAAAATATTTTCTGTAAGAGGATATATTGAATGAGATCATGCTTGGTTATTCACATGTCGATCATGTGGAAATCACATGGTGTAGTTCATGACTTTTTCCAACATTTCCATGAAGCTCTCCAGTTACAAGTTCGTGGAAATTATAGTGAAACATTTTGAGGAAGTAACTATACAACAGTAAAATTCCTTCCTAATGAGAACCTCTGTTTCTTGAACAACACTTTAACTTTAAAACTTTTAATGACTCAAAATGATTTGCACCTACATTGTCCTTTTAAAATGGGTAACAAGTAAGTCTTTGCTCATATGGCTTTCTAGATAAGTGCATAACAAGATAGTGCTGATAAACCACGATGACATGGGCAGATACAAACTTCCTAAATATACCTTCTGAACTTCTCTCACAACAATCTTCATTCTGTAATTTCCCTTTAAGTAACATAATTTTGAATGGTCTTAACGACCTAATGATTTCATGATTTTTTCGAAGGACTCGGTGGACTTAACTCCCAAGCATGCTTGAAGTGGATGAAGGTACATCACCACAGCCAAAAGAAAGGGAGGAGGGGAGAACTCCAAGCCAGGCTAAAACAAAGGGACATGAAATTTCCTCTGCCCAGCATCTTGTAAGCAAATGTATAGTCGCTGGAGAACAAGAATGAGGACCCAAGGACAAGATTGCTCTATTAGAAGAAAATGAGGGATTGCTGCATTCTCTGTTTCATGGAAATATGGCTCTTTCCAGACATGCCGAGAGGCTGGCAAAATCCGAGGGCTTCCTGATACACAGTAAGGATCAGACTACAGATTCAGAGAAGGCAAAAAGAATGGATCTGTGTTTTATGATCATCTCTTTGTTGTGCTCAGATGCAGTGGTCTTGTCACTATCTTGTTCTCCTAACCTAGAACATTTACTGATTAAGTACCAACCATTCTGCTTGCCAATAGAGTTCTCCTCCATGATCCTTACTACGGTTTACATACCACCAAACACTGGCGTTAAGCAGACACACAATGTCGCCATCAACAAACAAGAAACAGCCTACCTTGATGCCTTTCAAATCACTGGGCTTTCAAATCAATCAGGCTTGCTTAAAGAAATTTCTGCCCAATTATTATCAATGTGTCACTTGCAGCACCAGGGGTCCCAACACACTTGGTCGCAACAGTACTGCTATTAGGAACAACTACCATTCCATGCCTAGGCCGTATTTCAGGAAGTCTGATTATTTGGCTGCTTTCCTCCTATCTGCATAGTGGCAGAGGCCAAAGCACAAGGCTCTAGAGACAAGGACAACACAGAAGTGGTCACAGGAGTCAGAGGCACAGCTATGGGATTGGATTGAATCAGTGAACTGGGCCGTGTTCAAGGACTCATCAGGGGATTTGATGACTATACCACACTTGTCGTGGACTTTATAAAACAGTCGTGGATGAGTCTGTCGCCACAAGATCATTCAGTGTTTCCCAACCAGAAGCCCTGGATGAATCATGAGATCCACAATCTGCTGAGGGCCAGATCAGTGGCGTTCAGGTCTGGTGACCAAGTAAGATACAAGAGGTCCAGGTATGATCTCCAGAAAGCTATCTCACGTGCAAAGTAGCAATTCCAGACCAAAGTTGAATCACTAAATGATGCTCGACAACTGTGGCAGGGCTTGAATTCTATCACTTCCTACACAATGAAACCAAGCCACATAGGTGACAACAAGGCTTCACTCCCAGATAAGCTCAATGCCTTTTATGCTCACTTTGACTGTCAAAACAGGAAGAAATTTCATAAACTTCACAGCCCCCGATGACACTGTGATTTCAGTCTCTGAGGCTGACATGACAAATATCCTTCAGGAGGGTGAACCCGTAAAACCATCTGGTCCAGATGGAGTACTAGGCCAGGTTCTAAAGACCAGTGCTGATCAACTGGCTGGAGTGTTCACCGATATCTTCAACCTCTCACTTCAGCAGACTGAGGTACTCAACTCTTGAAAGCAGGCTTCAATTATACCAGTGTCTAAGAAGAATGTGGTAATTTGCCTCAATGATTATCATCCAGTAACACTTAGATCCACAGCAATGAAGTGCTTTGAGAGGTTGGTGTTGAAACATATCAACTTTTGCCTATATGCTTAACCCCTCTTCTGTTGGCTTTATGCTTGGGCCTTTAAGGCCAGGCACAGCTCCTATGCCATATAGACAAGCAGACTGTTGTTGGCCGAATCAAAGGTGGTAATGATTCAGCATATAGGAGGGAGATTATTGTTGGTGCCTCAGCAGCAACTTCTCACTCAATGTCAGAAAGACTAAAGAGCTGATTATTGGGCTCAGGAGGAAGAAACCAGAGGTGCATGAGCCAGTCCTCATTGGGGGATCAGAGACGGAGAGGGAACAGTTATGACCCCTCAACCTTTAGGCTCTTGAACCAGAGGGTTTAACTTCACTCAACATCACTCGCCTCATCACTGAACTGTACCCACAACCTAAGGACTCACTTCCAAGTACTCTTCATTTCATGTTCTCAATATTTATTGCTTATTTATTTATTATTATTTTATTTGCTTAGTTCGTTGTCTTTTTCACATCGGTTGTTTGTCCATCCTGTTAGGTGCGGTCTTTCATTGATTCTGTTGTGTTTATTGGTACATTCTGTGAATGCCTGCAAGAAAATGAATCCCTGGGCTGTATATGGTGACATATATGTGCTTGATAATAAATTAAATTTGAACTTTGAACTTTGAATCTGATTATGCGATGCAGATTCCCTTTCAATGCAAATTGTTTCCTGGGTCACTTGGAAGGAGATGGTTTCTTGTGAAATGTAGGTGTACAGCTGCAGATGGAATAACTTGATTATCTATTTGCCACCTAAATCAACTTCCATATCATTAACTGATCTCACCAGCCAGCTAATTGTCATTAACCTACTTTATTGGATCTAAGTTTTCTCCTTTCACAACTGGTAACCTCAGTGGAATTACAGGCCTCTAGTATATAGTGTAAACGGTATTGATAAAGCAGAGCATAATATAGTTCTGCGAACCAGAAATATATCTAACAAAAGTAATGCAATAATCATGGAGGACTTTAAGCTGTGTATAAGCTGGAAATGTAATAGTAATTATGTGGGGGATAAATAAGTAGTGTGTACAGTATATGAGATCATTTTCTAGATCAGGAACCTTTGAGGGAACAGGGTATTTTAGATCGAATACTGTAATGTGAGAAAGGGTTACTTGAGAATCTGATGATTAAGAGGCCTTTGAGAAACATTGATAGTATGGTAGAATTTTATCTGAAAATTGCATGTGATTTATTACAGTCTAAAACCAGAATCTTAAATCTGAAATATGAAGGCATCAGGCATGAGTTTGTTGCAGTAGTTTGGAAAAGGCATGACAGTAAACAAGCAATAGCTACCATTGAAAAAACATAATAGTATCTTTAAAAACAGTAAAAAAAAACAGTAGTTTTGTGGGAAATTCAAAATCATACTGGTCAAAGAAAATTTATTTTTTGATATTGCCAAAAATATGTAAAGCGGAGGATTGCAACTAAAATCAGATTTTAGTAAAGGAAGGCCAAGAAGTTGATAAGGGCTGAGAGAGGAGAAACAAAAAATCAGGTGTTAATAGCTTCTATAAATACATGAAAAGGAGAAGATGTGCTAAATTTAATGAAGACCCATTATAGATAGGAGCAGGATAAATTATATTGGTGAATCCCTTACAGGTAAAGAAATTAAACAAATATCTTGCATCAAATACACTAAAAATCTGCCAGTTCTTACAGAAACATTTGCACGATGCTAAGCGAGGGCACATCATCAGTGATGTTACCTGAGGTCGTCAGGTGTTTCGGGTCTTTCAACATCATACACCCTCGCCCAGGTGACCCGACAGGGGTTGATCAGACCCTGGCCTGTGCCTTAGCAACAACCCACGGATCTGCCCTCTTTATCCAGAGCCACCTTGATGCTTTCTCTGCTGTGTCTGTGGTGGTAGGAATGGTTCTCCTTCTTCTCTCTCCCGGGATTCCAAGAGCAGTGTATACTTTGCAGAGCGACTGGCCTGCAAAGCCACGACACCCGACCTCCGCGGGCCAACACTTTGCTCTCTAGCCTCTTCTTTGGCAGTCGTTCTTCAGATCCTCATTCTTGGCTCTTTTCCACTCATAGGCCTCCTCCATGCAATCTTCCCACAGCACGGTATGCTCAAACTTAAGGACATGGTTTGATGAGTGGGACCACAACACAATGTCGGGCCGCAATGTGATGTGGGGAGGAAACGGCAGCTGTTCTCCCTGGTCTGCTTTTAGCTTCCAGTCCTGTGCAGTGAAGAGAAACCTTGTTGCTCTCTGGTGTTCTGTTGGTCTTTCCCACTCTTTGACAAAGCAGATGGTGTTCTTAACCAGACTTGTTTTCCGGCACGTGTTAAGGGTGCTGCAGATTGTCTCAGCAATTGTCCAGAGGACTTGGTCATGCCACCACCGATAATGGCCATCATCAAGAGCTCTGGGGCAGCAGCTGAGAATATGCTTGATGCACCATCAATAACTCTCGGAGACGTGAGGCGAGATACAGGCTTTTATTGGCTGGAAGAAAGAACAAGTGGCAAGTGACCACCACACTGCATCCTGGAGACTGAGGAAGGGGCTGTGTCTCCAATCGCCTTTATACCGGGGTCTGTGGGAGGAGCCACAGGAGCAGTCAGCTGGGGGGGGGGCGTGTCCAGACAGGTATTTGTAGTTCACCACATTCACCCCCCCCCCCCTTTGCTTTAAAAGAGAGTCCCCATGGGGCGAAGTTTCTTACAAGTATATTTACAGGTTAAGTCTATCAGGTGGTCAAATCTGTCGCTGCGATCTACGTAGCTCCGGCTGTGATTGCACAGGTGCCGGTGGTGATTGCACCGGAGACGGTGGTTGTGCTGGTTCCGGCCTAACTGGAGGTGTCAGCCCACTAGGCATCAGTGATCCCTCATGCGTGTGCGAGGCGCCTGGTATATGCACATGCGAGACGCCCAGTATAGGAGTGTCGTGAAGAGTCTGTGTAGGGCTTGGTGTGCGAGGTGTCACCTCGGGTACAGGGTTCATAGTTACAGTGGAGTGTTCAGGGTAGTGGTCTGCTGCTCCTGCGGGCGCCAGGTCGCGGATGGAGACCGTGTCCTCCCGCCCATCAGGTAAGACCACGTAGGCATACTGGGGGTTCGCATGTAGTAGGTGAACCCTCTCGACCAGCGGGGAGTATTTATTACTCCTCACATGTTTCCGGAGCAGCACTGGCCCTGGGGAAGTCAGCCAAGCTGGTAGGGTGGTCCCAGTGGCAGACTTCCTGGGAAAAGAAAAGAGTCGCTCATGAGGGGTGGCGTTGGTGGACGTACATAACAGAGAGCGAATAGAGTGGAGTGCCTCGGGGAGGACCTCCTGCCATCGAGAGACCGGCAACTGATGCACCATCAATAACTCTCGGAGACGTGAGGCGAGATATAGGCTTTTATTGGCTGGAAGAAAGAACAAGCAGCAATTGACCACCACACTGCATCCAGGAGACTGAGACCGGGGCAGTGCCCCCAATCGCCTTTATACCAGGGTCCGTGGGAGGAGCCATGGTCTGTGGGAGGAGCCACAGGAGCAGTCAGTGGGGGGGCGTGTTCAGACAGGTATATGTAGTTCACCACAGCAACCCTTTTGACTTAAGGGCTAAAAGTGTGGCCTTCCACACTGTGGCATTCTCCCTCTCCACCTGTCCATTTCCCCGGGGATTATAGCTCGTGGTCCTACTAGTAGCAATGCCCCTAGCCAGCAGGTACTGGCGCAGCTCGTCACTCATAAAGGAGGACCCTCTATCACTGTGGATATAGCAGGGATATCCAAACAGAGTGAAGAGCTGGTGCAGGGCTTTTATGACGGACGTGGTAGTGGTGTCGGGGCAGGGGATGGCAAAGGGGAACCGCGAGTACTCATCGATAATGTTGAGAAAGTAGACATTGCGGTCAGTGGAGGGAAGGGGGCCCTCAAAGTCAACACTCAGTTGCTCAAAGGGGCGGGTGGCCTTGATAAGTTGCGCCTTGTCAAGATGGTAGAAGTGCGGTTTGCACTCAGCGCAGACTTGGCAGTCCCTGGTCATCGTCTTGATGTCCTCAAGGGAGTACGGCAGATTCCGGGCTTTCACGAAATGGTAAAATCGGGTGACCCCTGGGTGGCAAAGATCTGCATGGAGGGCGTATAGCCGGTCAAGCTGTGCGCTGGCACACGCTCCCCGGGATAGGGCATCAGGGGGCTCATTGAGCCTTCCAGGCCGGTACAGGATATCATAGTTGTAGGTGGAGAGTTCGATTCTCCACCGCAAAATTTTATCATTTTTGATTTTGCCCCGCTGTTGGTTGCTGAACATGAACGCAACTGAGCGCTGGTCGGTCAGCAAGGTGAACCTTTTGCCGGTGAGATAGTGCCTCCAGTGCCTAATAGCTTCCACTATGGCCTGGGCTTCTTTCTCCACCGCGGAGTGCCGAATTTCAGAGCCTTGAAGGGTACGAGAAAAGAATGCTACTGACCTGCCTGCCTGATTGAGGGTAGCAGCCAGCACGAAGTCGGAGGCGTCACTCTCTACTTGGAAGGGAATGGTCTCGTCCACCGCATGCATCGTTGCTTTGGCAATGTCCCCTTTAATGCGGCTGAAGGCCGCGCAGGCCTCAGCAGAGAGGGGAAATGTGGTAGACTTGACCAGGGGGCAGGCCTTGTCTGCGTAATGGGGGACCCATTGGGCGTAATAGGAAAAGAAGCTCAGGCACCATCTGAGGGCTCTGAGGGTGGTGGGAAGAGGGAGTTCTAACAGGGGGCGCATACGGTCGGGATCAGGGCCAATGACCCCGTTCTCCACGACATACCCAAGGATAGCGAGTCGGGTGGTTCTGAACACACACTTGTCCCTGTTATAAGTAAGGTTCAGAGCTTTGGCCACTTGGAAAAATCATTGGAGGTTGGTGTTGTGATCCGGCCAGTCGTGACCACAATGCTCTAGCGTACCGGTCTTCTCACAAAGGGGCAAGCTGGTCGTTCTGCAAGACCCCAGCAGTGCAGGTTGGATGGGCTAGGAAGGACGTCATAAACAGCCTGGATAAGGAACTTGATGCAGTGTGGATCCACCTTCCAGAGATCGTTCCATGTGATCTTTCGCTCGATCACCTGCTCCCATTTGGTCCAGGCTCCTTGCTGTTTCATTGCCACTGCTCTGCTGGTCCTCTCCTCCTCCACAGCTGCCCTTAGTTCATTCTGGACTAGTCCTCGTCACTCTTTCCCTTGTACTTTGTCAAACTGGGGGACTTCAAGGCCTCCCAGTCCAACTCTTCCCTTGCTGACTGCCCCCACCAGCACTTCGTGGCGCAGTCGCACCTCAGCTTGTTCTACTGCAGCCTCTGCTCTCCACTTTCTTCCAGTTCTCACTGCCACTCTCACTCCGGCAACCTTTGGATCTGAAGATTCCTGGAACTGCAGCACATCCCTTGCTCGCAAAATCTTGAATTCCTCTCGATGGATTTCAGGGGGAGTCTCAGTTTGTGGTTATTCCCATACACAGCAATGCTGCTGATGTTCCTTGGTAAACCCAGCCATCTTCACAGGAACCGGCTGACTACCCTCTCTAATTCAGCAGCAATGAAAATTGGAAACTCATAGAGAAGCAGTGGCCGGAGGATTCTTGGTAATATACCATGCTGGTAAATCCATGCCTTAAACCGCCCTGGAAGGCCAGTCCCGCCAACCTCTTGCAACCATTGTTCAAACTCCCCACAGGTGTTTCTTATTGCCACCTTATCTCGAAGTCTTGCATCAAACATCTTCCCAAGACTTTTAACAGGGTTCTCTGTGATGGTAGGAATTGGAATGTCCTCAATAGAGAAACAAAATTTCACCTGTACTCTCCCCTTCTTCAGCACTACAGATCTTGATTTTGCAGGCTTAAAGGACATCCTTGCCCAACTCACCAACCTTTCCAGCCCCTTAAGAATCCACCTAGCACCAGGCACTGACTCCGTAGTGATCATCCATGAGGGCTCATACTGGTGGTTGGCGAAATAGTGCAGAACTATAGAAGGAAAAATAAATGCATTGAAAAACAATTAACCAGTGAAACCACACCTTGTATTCCATCAGGGTAGCTTCCAAACTGATGGCATGAACGTCAATTTCTCGGGCTTCTGGTAATTGACTCCCCTCCCCTTCACCATTCCCCATCTTTGTTTCCCTCTCACACCTTCTCTTCTTACCTGCCCATGACCTCCCTTTGGTGCTCTTCCCCTTCCCCTTCCTCCATGCCTTCTGCCCTCTCCTATCAGATTCCTCCTTCTCCATCCCCTCCCCCACCTTCTTATTCTGACTTCTCCCCTCCCTTCCCGGTCCTGCTGAAGGGTTTTGGCCAGAAACGTCGACTGTTTACTCTTTCCCATAGATGCTGCCTGGCCTGCTGAGTTCCTCCAGCACTTTGTGTGTGTTGCTTTGGATTTCAAGCATCTGCAGATTTTCTCGTGTTTGGGATTTTTTAGAAATTTAATTTACAATGCAGCACATAGCAGGCGCTTCTGGCAAAACAAATCTGATTACCCCCCATGTGGCCAATTACCTTCTAATCCGTACATCATTGGAACGTGGGAGGAAACTGGAGCAGCTGGAGGAAGTCCGTGTGATCACAGGGAGAATGTACAGACTTCTTAGAGACAGCAGCAGAATTTAACCCTTGGCACTGATGCTGTAATAGCATTACTCTGACTGCTGCAGTACACTGTCGTCCCGTTTTGAAAGAGATGACTACAGTAATAGTACATGCATGGCTGCAGTCCTCTCTATATTCTAGAATGGCTGCTACAGTTTGGAAGGTAACAAATGTAACCATGCTATTTAAGAGAAGAGGAAGAGAGCAGGCAGGGAACCAATGACCCAACAACATTTTCTAGAAATTATTAATCAGAAAGCTCTCTCAGGTAACTTAGAAAATAATTGTAGGACTGGGCACATTCAACATGGATTTATGAAAGGGAAATCATCTTTGACAAATCAGTACAATTCTTTGAGATCGATGCTAGCAGAACAGATAAGTTTATGTAGTCTGAATGATTTACAGAAATTCATCAATAAGTGTCACATAGGAGGATGTTAAGCAAAAGCAGATTGCATTATGGGGAATATCTGGTCATGGATGAACCTCGGTTAATAGACAGAAAACAAACAGGAGGAATGAATGTGTTGTTTTTGGGTTGGAAAGCTGTGACAAGTAGGGGGCTGTTGGGGGTCAAAGCTCAAGCTCCAGCTGTTCAAAATCATCGGAATGATTCCGATGAATGGATCAAAAGTGATAGATCAAAGTCAGTTATACCAAGCTGGTTGGAATGTGAGGAAGATGCACGGTCAGACTACCTTGGTGGATAACATCATGGTGGCTACGGTATAATCTAGAAAAATGTGAAGCTGTCCTTTTTGGTGAAAAAAATGCTAAGTTTTATTTTGAATGATGAGAGATTGCAAAAGGTTGTTTGGAGGTATCTGGGTGTCCTGTGTACAAATCACTGAATCAACCACAAACTTATTGCATGGGGGAGCAGGCACAGGGGGAGAATGGACAACTCCTCCTTTAATAGCATATGTTCTAGTGGCAGCTAAGTGGTAGCTGAGGATGGAAAAAGCCTCTCTGATCCCTCAATATATTGAACCATTTCATTTTCCTTTGTATGCATCTTAATCCAAGATAAGCTGAAGTTGAAATGACTGTCAAAAAAGAGAAGTGATTTAAGAACATTTCAGATCAGTTGAGCATTCAACCACAGAGGCATTGTTTATTATATCTTTGTTTTAATCAAGGTCTATGGCTGGAATATTAACCCACCTACTCCATCACATACTGATCTTCTACTTACTTTTGCGAGCCTCTCCATTTCAATTTTAGATACATTTTCTACAATAACATTGCTGATTAGATGTCACTTTGGACAGGTGAAAAGCTGAATTCACAGATGGCCTCCCCCATCTCGAATCCACACACTCCATCTATTCCTTTCCCAGCTGACTCTGTCTATCCATCATCCCTTCCTTGCCTGGTTCCACTTATCACTCTCAATACCTGTCACATTCCAGCATCTGTTGTCTCCTGCCTCCACATTTGCCCCCTCTGTCTTTGCTTTCTCATTCTACTTGTATCTTCCACTTTCCTCCAGCTCTACCCCTCATCTCCTACCTGACTCCATCTACCCAGCATCCTTCTTCTCACCTGATTCCATCAATTACCTGTCAGCCATTGTCTCACTTCTTTATACTAGTTATCTCCCCTCTACATTCTAGGAGTCTCAGCTCAAAATATCGACTATTCATATGCCTCCACAGATGCTATGTGACCTGCTGAGTTCCTCCAACAGTTTGTTTTTTAATATTTTGCTTAAAGATGTTGTGCAAATAATTTAATTGAAAGATTAAAAATAAGAGATTGGAAGGTTACTTTAATCTACTTAGCCAATAGAAATAGTGGAAAGTTAGACATGTGGGATAGATGACAGACAGATAGATAGATAAACAGGAGCTAGATGAGGCAATTACTGAGTACCTGGTTTCACTGGGGAACTCCTTGCATTTTAATTTTGATGTCTTTACTGATTGTACTTTATACAATAGGTTTTATGTGGACTTCAATTGAAGCTTTTGAGTATATATCTAAATATGAAGTTGTTGTGGCCATGATAATAGCATCCAAAAATAATAGAAGGTTTCATCCAGTACAACTGACTTGCTTGACTACAATTCACAGTTCTAGTTGTTTCAGGTCCAAGGCTATGAATCCAAGTCTCAAGTCTATTGATGAACCACAGTCCCATCAAACATTTCAGTTGCCAAAAGAAGTTTCATATGGATAACATGGAGATCCAAAGCTGAAACAAATCAAGAGAAACCATTGCTGCAGCAATGTGAAACAACAGAAAAGGGGACTTCATGGTTTAGAGGTTGATTCAGTCAATGTGAATCTGAGCTTTGACAGTGTTCAAATTACAACCAATAACGGCAGCAAACCGACAGATTTGCAAGTGGGAGAATTGATTAACAACCAGTGCATTGACGCATGAATTGATACTGCAGTAGGCTCTTTGGAGATAAATCAAGATACTTATTCTTGTAAGTTCAGTCAGATATCATTGACAAAAAACACCATTACACCAAAAACCTACTTCTGTGAGGTTTAACAGAAATTAAAGCAAATGGAGTTCACAGTGCAATACAATTGACATTTGCTCCTCACTGCAGCAAGCTGTGAGAACAACTGTGTTTTACTGGTGAAGGACAGGCTGACATGGCAGAAGGTAGATCGGAAGGATATTTTCAGCACTGACAAAATCTCAACTTGACAGATCATTAGGAAGATATGAGGATTTGTTCAAACACAACTATTCTGCCAAAGCCGGGTGCATTTGCATTAGATGAACCTAGTCTATTGGTAGTCCAGGTCAGTTCCAAAAGCTCTAAACATTCAAGATAAAAATAAACAGGATGGACTAGAACACATTGGTATACTTCTAAGAATCATCCAGAGTGCATGGCCACACCAATGGATGTGCTGACAGGAGACAAAACTATATAGCTGTGTGGAGATTACACTGTCAAACTAAATCAAGTTGTAGATGTGTCTTGATGACGTGTCTCAGCCCAAAACATCAATTGTTTATTCCTTTCCTGCTGAGTTCCTCCAGCATTTTGTATGTGTTATTTTGGATCTCTTGTGTTTATGAAAAATATCCATAACTTCCTTCACAAGACTTGTTTGTTTTACTGGCTGGATCAAAATTCAAAGTTTGAAGCAGATTTATTATCACCATATACAACACTAAGATTCATTTTCTTACAGGGAATCAATGAAAGACCACAAACAACAGGGCAGACGAACAAACAACGTGCACAAGACAACGAAATGTGCAAATACAAAAGAGAAAAAAATAACAATAATGTAAATAAGCAATAAATATTGAGAACATGAGATGAAGAGTCCTTGAAAGTGACTCTGTAGATTGTAGAAACAGTTCAGTGATGGACAAGTGAAATTGAATGAAGTTAATCCCACTGGTTCACAAGCCTAATGGTTAAGAGGTAATAACTGTCCTTGAACCTGGTGGTGTGAGTCCTGAAGCTCCTTTACCTTCTTCAAGATGGCAGCAGCGAGAAGAGAGCATGACCTAGGCGGTGGGGGTCCCTGATAATGAATATTGCTTTCTTGTGTCAGCACCCCATGTAGATGAGAGGGCTTTACCCATGATGGACTGAGCTGTTTCCACTACTTTTTGTTGGATTTTCTATTCAAGGGCATTGGTGTTTCCATACCAGGCTGTGATGCAGCCAGTCAATGCACTCTCCACCACACATCTATGGAAGTTTGTCAAAGTATTAGATGTCATGCCAAATCTTTGCAAACTTCTAAAGAAGTAGAGATGTTGTCATGCTTTCTTTGTAATTACACACGTGCTGGGCCCAGGACGGATCATCTGAAATGATAATACCAAGGAACTTAACATTACTGACTCCCTCCACCTTTGATCCCCGATGAGGACGGACTCATATGGATCTCTGGTTTCCTCCTCCCAAGGTCAATAATCAGCTCCTTGGTCTTGCTGACATTGAGTGAGAGGTTGTTGTGAGCTGATGGAGATTATGGAAGAGATGTTGTTGGCAATCCGAACTGACTCAGGTCTGCAAATGAGGAAATCCAGGACTGAATTGCACAAGAAGGTATTGAGGCCATGGTCTTAAATCTTATTGATTAGTTTTGAGGGGATGATAGTATTAAATGCCAAGCTGTAGTTGATAAAGAGCATCCTGATGTATGCAACTGTGCTGACAATATGTTCCAGAGATGAGTGAAGAGCCAATGAAATGTCATCGGCTATGGACCTGTTGTGCTAGTAGGCAAATTGGAGCAGATCGAAGTCACTTTTTGGGCAGAAGTTAATGTGTTTCATCACCAACCTCTCAAAGGAGATCAATGAGATGTAACAAAATTGGACTTCTGCCATGCCTATACACAATTACACAAACATTGTTGGTGTTGTGGATGGTGAGGAACATTTTCAAGGGATATAGATCAGATGGAAAATTGGACAGAGTTTTGGCAGATGGTATTTAATTCCAACAAGTGCAAGGTGATATAGCTTTGGAAGTCAAATAGGGGTAGAACATACAACAATAAATATAGAGCCTTAAGGAGTGTTGATAAACAGAAGGACCATGGAGTTCCCTGATGTAGCAACACGGCTAGATAGGGTGTTTAAGAAGGTAGCTGGCATATTTGCCTCATAGGTCAAGGTATACAATATATAAGTAGTTAGGTTGTGTTGCAGCTTCACAAAACACAGAGTAGGTCACACTTTAAGTATTGTGTACAGTTCTGGTCATCAAACTATAGGAAGGATGTGGATGCATCAAAAAGAGTGTGAAGGAGGCTCAGCAGGACGGAGTGCCTCTGTTACTGGGAGAGGTTAGATAGGCTGGGCTTCTTTTCTTTGAAGTATGGAAAGCTGAAGGGTGACCTTATGGATAGGATAGTTAAGAAGTTTTTATTTATTTATCCCAAGGTGGGGGTGTATTAAAAATAAGAGGGCAAATTTTTGGATGAGTGGAACGAGTTTTAAAGAGAATTTGATGGAAAGATTATTTTATATACAGATTGGTCTGATATTTGTACATTGCTGTCAGAGGAGTTGGTGAAATCAGATGCAATCACTAAATTTAGGAGACATTCAGACCAGTGCATAAAGAGGCAAAATGCGGAAAGGTACAAACCTAGTATAGGCAAATATGATTAGTGTAGTCAGAGAGTTATAGAGTCATACAGGAGGGAAGCAAGCCATTCAGTCCAGCAACTCCATGCTGACCATATGCCCATCCAGGCTAGTCCCAATTGCCTACGTTTTGACCCATATCTGTCAGAACCTTCTGATCTTCTGATTTTTGAGAAGGTGTTCAACAGATTACATGAGCACAATGTGAAGAAAAATCAAATGCACATGGAAAGTTCTGTACTTTGATTTGAAGGTTGATGCCAAAGGCTTCAGATCAGTGAAGGAGAAAGTAGAAGAAATCAGTGACCTGCCAAATCCTGAATCTATAGCAAAGCTAACATCAGGCCCAGGGATGGTGCCGTACTATGTGCGATCACTTTCATATCTTGTGAAGTGGATACAGAGCAAAGAACAACAATGGGCATATTGTGAATGAAAGAAAAGGTGAGCATGTGGAACTCTGCCTGCAGAAGCAGAAGCTGGCATGTGATCTACCAAGTTCTGGTGTAGATGTAGAAATGTCATGGCTGATGGGCAAGAGAACCACATCACTTTTGCTTCTCAAACTCTCACAAGCAATGAGCTCTATTATGTACAGATAAAAAAAGGAATTTGGAACCATGTTTTGAAGCAAGAAATTCCACCAGATTCTTCTTCCAGATTGTTACTGGATCGTAAGCCAATATTTGTGATATTAGTCCCTAACATCTATGGCTTCTAAAAGTACCTAATTGATGGAGGAATTTCCAGTGTACATTGCTGTGTTCGTTTGATCAACCTTAAAGGAACAAAATCAGTGCAGGCACCTGGTGTAGATAATGGACCATCTTCATACAATCCTCTTGATAATTGCATCCTCCAAATCTCCACGTAACATTCAAGATGGTTGTCAATACATTCAAATTCTTTGTAGCTCCTAACTTGTTGAAAGAGGTGAAATTGTTTAATTTCACTCCCAGACAATTCTGACATCTCCAAGCTTGAATGCTTGAAACTGCAGAGAGCAAAGCAATTCCGAGTTGTCTTACTGCTTATTTCTTACCAACAATCAGCGACAAAAATCACTGCTTTTTGAACACAAACACACGCAACTGACGCCATTTAAAAACCCAGTGTCTTATCTCTTAGGTTTACCCAGCAGTCGTATTATTAATGCACATCAGAAAAAACTTTTTAGCATCCTAACTTTTTGTTCAAGGAAGAACATTTTACTTTGTTGGATATCCGATAAGGCCACCGGACCTTTTGGTTGGCGTAAATTAATCATGGAATACATTCCTTTGGACTTTTTGACGTGTATGGTGCACTCAAAAACAAATAGTTTTCATAAAACATGGCAACCTTTTCTGCAGTAGGTAGATGTAAACCTGTCTGCTATACTAATAAGGGCTTTTGTATAGGATGTTGTTGTGATGTCGATATTTTGATAGAAGTGTCCTGATAGCTGATATCTGTGAGGGGAAGAAATGTAAATATAAATGTATCTGGAAATTGAAAGTTTTGTTATGCTGAGCAAAAAAATTTTAAATTAAAAAAATCTTTGCTCTAAGTACAGTCTAGTGTCTAATGGCCACACAAGTGCACAAGACTGACGTTAGAAACTGTTCAGAAACAGTCTACTGCCTTAATTAAGCGGCATAATGTCCCAAATAATGAAAGGAATTCTGGCTATTCTCTTAATTATTTTTTGTTATTTAAGAGTTGGCTCAAATAAGTGGCTGCTCCAATTAACCAATGGCTCAATTAACTAGAATCCACAGTATTTATTTAAGTATGCATGTGCTTTTCTCTACATATCCATGTGCTTATTGAATAGGAGGATTATGAGGTGATGAAATTTTCTAAAAATTGAATAATATCATTGTTAGAACAATCAATTTTTGGAGTCCTCTACCTTAAAATGTCAATTTGTAGATCGCTTAAGTGATCTGCCTTGTAAGTAGACAACATCTTTGTGAAGGAATTCCCTTTCATGTCTATTTAATTCACATTAGTAATTTGAAACTAGCCATTTGAAAACAAATTTTACTTGTAAACTTAGAATTGATGTCCGACACAATCATATAGGCCCTCGTATTTCCAAAAATATGGTGGGCTATATATTGCCTTAATATGGGATGGTGAACAAAAGTATTTCCTCCAATTAATTAATATTCCAGAGCAATCAGAGTATCATTGGCAAGTAGAACTTATTTAAAAGAATCAATCAGATGGGTTTCAAAACTATTCCAAGATGTGCCAAAATACATACGGTGGTCACTTTATACTTCATACATGGCAACTGAAGTGTGGATCTTTTCCCTTTTCTGACAGTTTGACAAGAAATTTTTGTCTACACTTTTAGCTGAGCACTGTAAAATCCAATTCCAATGTCATTCAACTGTAAATCACAAATATGAGGGAAAGTATTAACTTAGTAGATTTTACTTTGCTTTGTACTTTCATTATTGATTTAACTAAGACTGACAGACTTTTAATAAACTTCAGTTCACTCGGGGTGGAAAAGTACATGATGCTTTCAGATAGAATTCAATGGCTTTTGTGCTCAACATTTTGAATGTGAATTTAAGTGATAATCCACATACTTTTCAAAATAAATCTCTGCCTATTTATGAAAAATATTCCAATAAGAAAACCCCTCATCTCTACAACTTCACTTGCTTAGTCTTGTCAGTTTCAAAAATACCTTTCAGCCGATATTTAGAAGAAATGTATAATTTTTCAACTTAAACATTCAATTGAAAATTACCAGTAGAGTGAGAAAAACAGGTTACCAATGATTTCAACTTAGAAAAAGCTTAGCTAACCTTCACTATGGCTCCCTGACTACTTTATTGCTGAAAACATTCTTCCTGTTGTAATTTTGTCTTTCTGTTTACCTAGTTTTCCTAACACAGCAGAACAATGCTCTGCTTGCAGGACATACTTTCCACCTGCAAATCCCTACACACTGTCAGATTTTGGCATTCACAGTGAAGGGAAATGTCTGTTGGAAAAATTCCATAGCCTTTGGCAGCTGTCTGCCATGGGATACAGGCCAAACAAATGGGGGGAAGACATGTGGATTTTATGGAGGAACTGAAACAGAGCCATGATTGATCAATCTTCCTGTGATTTTTCACCAGTTGAAACACGTGTGCTGGAATCCAGTGGCCACTTTATTAGGTACACCTTTCTCGTGCCGGGTAGGGCCGTGCAGGTGTAGCCCATCCACTTCAAGAATCATTCAGTGATATTCTTCTGCACGTCATTGTTGCAACACATGGTGATTTGAGTTACTGTCGCCTTCTGTCAGCCTGAACAAGTCTGGCCATTCTCCTCTGACCTCTCTCATTAACAGAGCTTTCTCACTCGCTGGATCACACCATTCTCTGTAAACTCTAAAATCTCAGAGGATCAGAAGTTTCTGAGATACTCAAACCAACCTGTCTGGCACCAACAATCATTCCACCGCCAAAGTCATTTAGATCACATTCCTTCCCCATCCTGATGTTTGGTCTGAACAACAACTGAACCTCTCGACCATGTCTGCGTGCTGTTATGCATTTAGTTGCTGCCACATGATTGGCTGATTAGATATCTGCTACAGTCAGAAGTTTCCACCTGCTTCAAAAGGGCAACAATTGTACCTGTGCTCAGGAAGAGCAGGGTGAGCTGCCTTAACGATATCGTCCAGTAGCACTCACGTTTACGGTGATAAAGTGTTTTGAGGGGCCCAGTATGGCTAGAATGAACTCCAATCTAACCAAGGACTTGGACCCATTGAAATTTACCTATCACCACAATAGGTCTACAGCAGATGCAATCTCATTGGCTTTCCACACGGCCTAGGACCAGTCAGACAATACAAATACTTACATCAGGCTCAAACACGAGGAAATCTGCAGATGCTGGAAATTCAAACAAAACACACAAAATGCTGGTGGAACGCAGCAGGCATTGAGTACATCTTAGTGTTTAACACAATCATTCCCACAGTTCCAATCAAAAAGTTCCAAAACCTGGGCCTCTGTACCTCTTTCTGCAACTGGATCCTTGACTTTCGCACTGGAAGACCACAGTCTATGCAGTTTGGAGATAACATCTCCACCTCACTGATAATTAACAATGACACACTTCAGGTCTGTGTGCTTAGCCCACTGCTCTACTCTCTCTACACCCATGATTGTGTGGCTAGGTATAGTTCAAATACCATCTATAAATTTGCTGATGATACAACCAGTGTTGGTAGAATCTCAGGTGGTGACGAGAGGGCGTACAGGAGTGAGATATGCCAACTAGTGGAATGGTGTCGCAACAACAACCGGACACTCAACGTCAGTAAGACAAAAGAGCTGATTGTGGACTTCAGGAAGGGTAAGACGAAGGAACACATACCAATCCTTGTAGAGGGATCAGAAGTGGAGAGAGTGAGCAAATTCAAATCCTGAGGGTTAATATCTCTGAGGTCCTAACCCAGTCGTAACCTATTGATGCAGTTATAAAGAATGCAAGGCAGTGGCTATATTTAATTGAGGAGATTTGGTTTGTCACCTAAAACACTCAAAAACTTCTATAAAGGTACCATGGAGAACATTCTGACAGGCCGCATCACCATCTGGTTTGGAAGGGGGGAGGTGCAGTTTACTGCACAGGAAAGAAAGAAGCTATAGAAAGTTGTAAAATTCATCAGCTCCATCTTGGGTACTAGCCTCTATAGTATCCAAGACATCTTCAAGGAGCAACGCCTCAGAAAGGCAGCATCCATTATTAAGGACTTCAGGCACCCAGGGCATGAACTTTTCTCACTGTTACCATCAGGTAGGAGGTACAGAAGCCTGAAGGCACACACTCAGCAATTCAGGAACAGCCTCTTCCCCTCTGCCATCCGATTCCTAAATGGTCATTAAGCCCATGAACACTACCTCACCTTTTTTTATATTATTTCTGTCTTGCACTATTTTAATCCATCAATTTAATATACATATACTTACTGTAACTGATATAATTATTTATTTTTTTCTTTCAGTATTATGATGTATTACATTGAACTGCTGCTGGTATGTTAAATTGCATGACATATGCTGGTGATAATAAACCCGATATTAGATATATATACTTACTGCAACTTACAGCTTTTATTATTATGTATTTCAATGCATTAAAGTACTACCACATCACAACAAATTTCACAACATATGCCAGTGATATGAAACCTGATTCTCATTCTAATGTGCAGGTACTGAGTGTATGTTGATTGCATAAAAACTCCATTGTCTTTTTCCTTTTTGCCAGAAGTTGCCAATATCCATGTCAGGAAGATTGGAGATTTGAGCAGAGAATCTTTATACTGTTGGCTGCCTATGGCTTCCTGCCAATCCTGAAATGTGTACCCAGATGTGCAATTCTAAAGTGTAAACATTAGACATCATTTTTGTCATTTGTGCTGTAGAAACACTACAGTAAATATCACAAACTCAAGGAAGTCTGCAGATACTGTAAATCCAATGCAATACATACAAAATGCTGGCAGAATTCAGCAGGCCAGGCAGCACCCGTGGAAAAGACATCATCAGTCCTGATGAAGGGTCTTGGTCTGAAACGTCGACTGTTTACTCTTTTCCATTGATGCTGCCTGACCTGCTGAGTTCTTCCAGCATTTTGTGTGTTACTACCGTAAGTAACTTGCCTACTGACCAAAGCTATAACCCTTACCACACAAGTCCACCAATGAATAAGACTAACCGCCTTCGCAAGTTTGAAATGAAACAAGAAAAATTAACTGCATTTGCATTTGCTGCAGGATATCTGCACTGCAAATGGCACTCAAACTCACTGATCATAACTGGGCTTGTCATTTCTACCTCTTGTTCATTCCAGATCATTCTCACTGTACCAGATAAAATGTTATCTGATATATGCGTCAGATTAATGAGATATAAATAAATATGCCTAAAATATTTTTGTAAAGAGAAGCAACAAGAATGTAACACATTTCTTTGATTTCACTTAGCAAGTACTTTTGAAAAGATATGCAAGATTATTGAGGATGATGAATTTAGCCACCAGAACTTCCTCTTCAACGACATAAATATTTCTCCTCACTTCCTCTTCCATTTCTGAAGAAGGGTTATTCCTTTTTTTTATTTTAGTAGCTGCACCCTTCTCTTGTGAGTCCTTCAATGTTTTTTCATATCTTGAGTAATAAGTGGAAAAATGTCTTTGCTTCCATCTGATAATTTATCTGTAAGTGTGTTGATCCCTTTGAAGCTCCCTTTCAAGGTATAATTTCTTGTCGGTTGTTTAGTGAGCTCCCACTGCTAGGATTGGGAGCTCATTTTCTCTCTCTCAAAGCAAGGCTAACCTGGAGCATTTTTGTCCTATTTAGCACATTCAATGCCAATTGTGTGAAGTGCTAATCCCATTGTGCTCATCTCTAGAAAAGTCAAAGTCAAGGTAAAATTTATTATCAGAGTACATACATGTCACCATGCACAAACTGAGCACAAACATTCCGATGAAATATCTCATCTTCTGAAACACAATGTACTCAGTGGTCCTATTCTTTAAAAAATGGAAAATTGCTTAAGGTACTAATCAGTACTTGGTTAATTTGTTTCAGATATTGTGATTTAAGGTAAACTTTCGCAGGTCATAGACTGACAAGAATGTTGATATTTTCAGTTTCCAGAATCTCAACAAAGATTTTCGTGAGTTTTGGCCTCTTTGAGGTGTGACTACAATACTTGTATGCTTTATTGCCCACCAGTTTGAAAATGTTTGCTGAACTATTTAATGGCTTTGCCTTATACAAATCTACACATTGACGTCAGTTCCTCACATTTAGATTGCATTATCAAGTAGCCAAGGCATCTGAGGCTATCCAACTATTTTAGGCATTTCACAAGACAGAAAGTACTTCATCTGAATGCATTACTGAATGGATGCCAACAAGTAATCCAAATAACTTTAAGTACACAGGAATTGCATTATAATTCTTTGACATGTGTCTATTTACATAAAGAGTACATCTGAAAGGCAAGTTGAATATTTGCCAACATTATAAGAAAGTAACTCAGTGTTACAAAGTAGATTTCCATATGTAGATATCAGTTGCAAAAATAGTTTTCACATTGACTACAGAAACTTAATTGTTATTTATATTCTTGTCTTTTTCTTCATTACCTTAATATGAATATGGGAATATGGGAAATACTTACTATTCATTTGCAATATTATTTTGATATTGTACATGTATTCAATGAAGTCAAATATACTGCATGTGTGTGTAAACTACATTACAATATCTATTCTGCAATCGTGTCAAATTATAATTCCAATGCAGTAATAAATTATACCACGGGATTAAGAACAAATTTTAAAAATTTAAGAAGAAAAAATATTGCACATACTTAAAGTTGGAACATTGAAGGTGGGAGGGTAATTGGATGAAGATTGAAGGATGGCAAATGTTGTCCTTTTATATAGTAAAACATGTAAAGATAAACTAAGGAACTACAAGCCAGTGAGGTTAACACTAGTGGTAGGAAAATTACTGGAGGAGATTCCGATAAAGCTGATTAAAACAGTCAGCATTGCCTCATGCAGGAGAAATCATGTTTGATCATTTTGAAGAGGTGCCCAAGTGGATAGAAAAGGGCACCAAGGTAAATGTTTTCTAGGTGGAATTTAGCAAGGGGTTTGACAGGGTCCTAAATAACAGGATATAGTAGGATGGTTCAGAAGTTTAGATCACATGTTATCCAGGGTCTGCTTGTCAATTTAATACAAAATTGGTCTGGTGGTAGGAGAGGGGGCTGGTAGTGGAGAGCTGTTTTTCAGATTGGAGACCTGTGACCTAATGGTGTGCTGCCGGGATCAGTACTGAATGCCCTGTTAGTTGTCATACATATTAATGAATTATATGAAACTGCATGATTTAAAAAGTTTGCAGATGGCATCAACATTGGTTGATGTTGATGCCACTGTCTGTCTGTCCAAGATCTGTCCAAAGTGGACAGAGGGGAAGATTATCTGAGGTTACAATAAGATTTAAATTATGTACTAGATCAGGTGTTCCCAACCTTTTTTATGCCATGGACCCCTACCATTAACTGAAGGGTCCATGGACCCCAGGTTGGGAACCCCTTCTCTAGATGAACAGGGACTGTTCCCTTAGAGTGAAGGAGGCTGAGCTAGGACCTCATAGAGGAATATAAAATCATGAGGAACAGAACGTTATTGTCAGGGCAGAAATGAGGTAGAATGTTATAGTCTTTGTTTCAGGATAGAGAAGTCTACAACTAGAGGGCATAGGTTTAGGGTCAAAGTGGAACAATTTAAAGGGAATCAAAGGGTGACAGGTATATGAAATGAGCTGCCAGAGGAAGGTGCAATTACACTTTTAAAAGAAATTTGGACAGATACGTGAATGGAAAGGTTTAGAGGGATGTGGGCTAAATGCAGGAATATGAGACTAGCTCAGGTAGGCACATTGATTGACATAGCTGAGTTGGGCTGAAGGTTCTGCTTTGTTCTGTATAACTTGATAAGTGTATGACTCCAAACTCCTCCCATAACCCTGGGTGGAAGTCCACCGATGAAAGTATCAGCTGAACGGTTTATCTCTTGATTTCTATCTTCTTTACATAAACCTTTCTTTAAATGGGCTGCATATTTTAAATTCCCATCAAAATTGAGTGGTAAGTTTAACATTAATGCAGGGAATGCTACTTTATCTGTAATAATGTAAGTGAGATATGGTTTTAATGATTTTTTTAATAGAGGTGATTGACAATATCATGTCAGTCTGAGTAAATTGAAAAAGCCATTTAATCCTTCACAAAATGGCAGGGAAAATAGTTTGTAATATTATTCAACACAGAGAGTATGAAAAGGAAACAAATAACAAGAACATTAATAGGTTTCTACAGGAGTGCAGTGCCCAACTTGATCAAGAGAGGAAACTCAGTGTAGTAACAATACAGAATTACAAGGTCTGTTGGAAACAAAATAAGATTGACAGAATATGAAAGTAAATGACATGTAAGAGTGTGGTGGCTGTGTATACAGTATAGGTGTTGCAGTGTTACTGTTTTTTCCATCCTCCCTTACCTTACATTCTGAAATCTTTATTCCTTTTGAAATATGAGTTTTTTTCATCTAACCAGAAGAGCTGAGCATAGTGCCAGCATGGATTATTCAGGGAGCAGTGCACTTTGTTCAGCCTATTCTGCTAGAAACTAATAGTAGGAGACAAGCCAATGTTGTGATGCAGAACTGGTCACCATGGAACCAGTCTTGGCTGGAGACTTCATGCACCTCAGGTTCTTCCCCTGAGATCATATCAAGTAGCTGGTGCTAGGAAGCAGGCTGGCTTATATTGCTTTGTATCACAGCTGCTTCATCGGGTCAGACAGAGGTTCATTAACTGACAGGTCTAAGCAAAGTCTGCACTTGCTGAACACTCGGCAGAATAGAGCAATCCATCAGGTCTGCTTTATGACTGGACTCTAATCAGGAATCCTGCTGGGCTTTTCAAACTTTTATCAAGTTGAGAAGCATCTAATTGGAACAAAAGCCACAGATGTGAGACCACCGTCCTTCCTGGAGCCATAGCTCTGTTAATATGCCACGATCTATTGTACAAAAGTGTCTGTAACATTTCTCCCAAAAATGTACTTTAAGGACTTTAATAATCTTCTAAGGGACCTTGAGAGAATACAAGTTTGCTTTGTGACTTGAATTAAATCTCTTCTGTCAGCTTCTGAGCTCTCAGGAAAACTGTCTGAATTAAGAAAACAATTTAAAATATGTAACTTATGAAAAGAAACAATGACATAACAAAATAATGAAAAGGTGTACAGGCCACATTTATTTCTCTAATTCTAGTTTGTTCAGTAGAATTTTCTGTTTCTGGGACTAAAAATAAGTTTAAGACATTGGAATACTCCGTTGGAATTTGAAAAAGAATTTCAGATGTTCTGCTGATGAAAGATGGATTGCCATTTACAGAGGTGAGATTCCACTGTCATTCAAACTTGATTATTCCCACAGGATGAGTTGTATTTGTTCGCAGCTTGATTTCCTTTCGTTGTAGAATGCTATGTATCTCCGCTGGAGGAAGAAAAACAGGACGACCTTGTTCCCTCTTCAAAGCAGTCTTCCTGAGTCTGGTGCCACATGAGGTCACAATGGTTGCAGCTGTTGAGAAATAAGGCCAATTACTTTATATAGTGGATCTTCACAAATTGTCAGAATTCCTGCATCCCTCTGTCTCTTGGAATTTTCTCTGTTATTCACTTTTCAGATGGTTTTCCTGTTGTTTAGTGCTTCCTGTTTTCTCGTTTCTATTTTGACTTTACTCAGTACTCCTTTGTTCTCCCGTTTGAAGATCTGCACATCCAACATTTGCTTCCTCTTTATTTTTCTGATTTATATAATCCTGTTCCTCTATTTGCTGCGTTGACATCAAGAAACTATTTCACTGTTTGCCATGTAATAAGCACGGTAAATGTTTTCACTGTTTCTACGAACATTCTTTTGGAATAATTTTAAGAGTTGGTGAGAACGTAGATGGTAATATACACACAACAATGTTCATAAATCTGTGCCAGAGAGAGTTCATTGGGTACAAACAAATGGTTTGTTTTATCTGAGATTGTTTCAAATTTCTTGAGTGAAGCATATTCCACGACACCTCTGTCTTGTATCTCGTACGTGGTAGGAAGACTTCTGAGTTGATAGGAGATGAGTCCCTCATGAAAGAGTAAGGCACCATGGGAGTTCCTGTTTCATGGAAATCTCTTGTGATCAGAATCAGAATCAGAATCAGAATCAGACTTTAATCGCCAAGTACCTGTGCACATACAAGGAATTTACTTCCGGCAGATGTTGTCTCTCTGCTCATAACAATAATAATGATAAATATAAATGAAAATATAAATTGTGATCCGCTTGAACAAAAACAATAAAAAGACACAAAAACACACAAAAAGCCAGAGAGCTCCGCACCGAGGCCGATGATGGTTTTAGTAATGTTAATACTTTTTGTGAACTTATGTGTATGGGTAGACATTAGAATCTCACTTGTTGGAAAATCACACCGTGTTGTGTTGAACTTTTAAAATTAAAAAAATAGTTTAAGTTAAAATTTTGCTTCATTTAACGTTCATTAATGAAAACCAGGTTCAGCATGCATTGGAACATTTCCAACTTATGTGGTTCGGACTGATGCCATTTGAAGAAACAGAAACTACTGTGTAGATCTCAGTACTGTTGTTTTTATAGATATCCAAAATATCGAAATGTATCACCAGTTTAATAACTTTGTCTCCTGCTGTGATTGAAAATCTGTGATTTGAAGAGAGTCTGAGTAAACTCATCTGGAACAATCTCACATACAGGACTCAGTGTCTTGGGGCTAAGGCCTGTTTTTTTTCCAGAGATGTATACAAGATGAGGGATTGTACTGTTACAGAAATGATGGGAAGATTCAGGTACATTACACTGTATTACGACAAATACAAATCAGGGAAAAATCAAAGAGTATTTGCATGCCATAGTGAGCAGATTAAATCTTCCAGAATATTGGCCAGAGATTGTTGGTAAATGCCAGCAAATGCAGTAAAGCTCAGAAATATATCCTGCTGACAATTCAAAACATTTACATTAAAAAACTGACTCTCCCATACTTTTGCAAGGTCTGTGGACCCATTGATTTCGGTGATGATTATGGACTAAGGTAGTTGTTTACCGATTATAGCTCAGCATTCAACACTGGTCCTTCTTCGACTAATCAACAAGCTTCAAAACCTGGTTTTCAGTACCTTCTTCTGAAACTGGATCCTTGACTTCCTCAATGGGAGACCAGTCAGTGTGGATCGATAATAACATCTCCCCCTTACTGACAATCAATAAGGTGCACCTTGTGGATATGTGTTTAGTCCACAGCTCTACTCTTTCTACACTCATAACTGTGTGGATATGCACAGCTCAAACACCACCTATAATTTCACCAGTCACACCTCTGTTGTTGGCAGAAGCTCAGGTAGCACTGACGAGGCATAGAGGAGTGAGATAGATTGGCTGGTTGAGTGGTGTCACAACATCAACCTTGCACTTGAGGTCAGCAAGACCAGGAAATTGTCGGTGGGCTTCAGGAAGGAAAAGTCAGGAGAACACACGTGACTCCTCGTGGAGGGGTCATTTGTGGAACAGCTGAGCAACTTCCAGTTTCTGGGTGTCAATATCTCAGAAGGTGTCTATCCTGGAGGTCACTGTATGGTATGGAAACTGCACTACAGCAGACAGGAAGATACAACAGATGGTCAAAACTGCCCAATGCAAAACTGGCCAGCCAACGCAACACCAGCCAGCCTGTGCACCACCAAGGACATACATTCAGAAAGGTGCCGCAAAAGGCCAGCAGTATCATGAAGCATCCCATCTAGCCTGCTCATGGACAGTTTGTCCCACTCCCATCGGGGAGGAAGCTACACAGCATCCAGGCCTGGACGGCCAGACCCAAAAACGGGTACTTTCCCCAAGCAGTAAGACAGATCATCACCTCCACGTACTAACCTGCCTCACCACGCCCACATCACCACTTTAACATTTCTTGTCAGAGTCTCCTTAGGTACTCCTGTACCTAGCATCACTTTATGCACATACTATCAGTCTGTGTATATAAGTTAGCTTATGTATTTATATTAATTGTGTTTTTTATTATTCTGTTTTCTATATTATTACCTTTTTATTGTGCTGCATCAGATTGTGAGAATCAATTATTTTGTTCTCCTTTACACTTGGGTACCGGAAATGGCATTAAACAATCTTGATGCAATCATGAAGAAGGCACCCCAGTGGCTCTACTTCATCTGGAGCTTGGGGAAATTTGATATGTCGCCAAAGACTCTACAGTTCTATAGAGGTACAGTGGAGAGCATTCCGTCTGGCATCATGGGCACAGCCTCCCCACCATCAAGGACCTCTCTCAGAGAAAGTACCTGAAGAATGCAGCGTCCCACATTAAAGACCCTCACCATCCAAGACATGCCCTCTTCTTATTACTACAGTTGAGGAGGAGGTACAGGAGCCTGAAAACCCACACTCAATTCTTTAAGAACAGCTTCTTCCCCTCTGCCATCAGATCTCTGAACCCATGTACACTACCTCACTACTCATCCCTTGCACTGTTTATTTATTTTGTAACTTCCAACAGTTTTTCTGTCTTTCACCGTACTGCTGTGGAAAAGCAACAGATTTCACAGCATATGCCAGCGATAGTAAGCCTGATTCTGATTCTGAGCTGGGAGTGGTACTGCACCTGTTGTTAAAACTGAAGAGTCATTGGCCATGCATTGTTAGATATCAGTTCCTCACTCTGGCTATGCAATATGTCAGCAGCATACACTGACCTCTCTATGGCCTACTTAGGATGTGTGAGTAACATTAGACCAGCTACATTCCTGTAAAAACAGAATTTGCATTAATCTCATCTTTGTACAATGTAAATATTGGAGCTGCCAATGCTAAGAGGTCAACTTAACTGTGGTAATGATTCAGAAACATTTTCAGCAGAGGTTTGCTTGCAGGAAGATCAGAATGTTTACATGTTATCTGAGTTCATGTAATACATCTCCGATAACTGGGTATAGAGGATTGAATTTTTGCCTCCAATTCAGTGCCTAAAATACCCTTAGCTGCCTTTTATGTTGGAACATGATGCATCTTCCCACATTTGTAACAACAGGAAAAATGACAACACAGCAGGAAAAACCCTCAACTAACACAAAATGCAGAGAAATTGCTACCTCTGTTTATAGATTTACCCAATTATGTTTAATTCTCCCATGAAATGTTAAAAATAAAAGTAAAACTTAAATGTATTTTGAATATATCAACATAATTTACAGGATAGCTTCTAGAGCAGGGGTTCCCAACCTGGGGTCTGTGGACCCCTTGGTTAATGATAGGGGTCCATGGCATAAAGAAAGTTGGGAACCCCTGTTCTAGACTGATCCATTAATGTAGGATTATAAAAAAGTATACTATCATGAATAATTATAATTTTAGCAATTACATAAACTCAGTGGCCACTTTATTAGGTACCTCTTATCCCTAATAAAATAGCCACTGAATGTATATTCTGCTGCTGTAGCCCATCCAGTTCAAGGTTCAACATGTGCATTCAGAGATGCTCTCCTGCACACCACTGAGTTACTGTCACCTTCCTGTCAGCTTGAACCAGTCTGACCATTCTCCTCTAACCTCTCTCATTAACAAGGCATTTTCACCCTCAGAACTGCTGCTCACTGGATTTTTTTTTGTTTTTCACACGATTTGCTGTAAACTCTAGAAACTGTTGTGTGCGCAAATACCAGGAGAACAGCAGTTTTTGAGATACCCGAACCAACCTGTCTGGCACCAACAATCACTCTACAGTCAAAACCACCTAGGTCACACTTCTTCCCCAATCTGCTGTTTAGTCTGAACAACAAATAAACCTTTTGACCATGTCTGCATGCTTTTATGCTTTGCGTTGCTGCCACATGATTGGCTGGTTAGATATTTGCATTAACGTGCGGGTGTGCAGGTGTACCTAATAAAGTGGCCAACGTGTATAACTTAAACATCTTCCAGTCGCAGTTAATGTGGCAAAAAGTGGGAATAAATGGGGCCTTTTCTGGTTGGGTGTTGGTGACTAATGGTGTTCTGCAGAGGTCAGTGTTGGTAAACATCTTACCAAGTTTGTAGATGGTACAAAGAGAGCTGGAGTGGCAGGTAGGGTTGAGGTAGCAGGAATCATGTAGAAAGGCTTAGAAAGATCAGAAGAACGGGCAAAGAAGTGACAGGTTGAATACTGTATAGAGAAGTGTATGGTCATGCAGTTTGGTAGAAGGAATAAAGGCATAGACTGTTTTCTAAACCGGGAGAAAATTCAGAAATCAGAGGTGCAAAGGGACTTGAGAGTCCTCATGCAGGATTCCCAGAAGGTTATCTTGCAGGTTGAGTCAGAGGTAAGAAAGGCAAATGCAATGTGATCGTTCATTTCAAGAGGACTAGAACATAAAGGCAAGGATATAATACTGAGGCTTTATGAGGCATTAGTCAGACCACACGGAGTATTGTCAGCAGTTTTGAGCCCCTTATCCAAGAAAGGAAGTGCCGATATTAGAGAGGAGGTTCATGAAAATGATCCCAGGGATGAAAGGCTTAATAATGATGAGTGTTTGATAGCTCTGGGCCTGTACTCACTGGAATTTAGAGGAATGAAGGGGAATCTCATTAAAACATATTGAATATTGAAAAGCCTATACAGAGTGAATGTGGAGAAGAGGTTTCCTGTAGTAGGAGAGTCTGGGACCTGAAGACTAAGGCTTTGAGTAGAAGGACATCCCTTTAGAACAGAGATGAGAAGGAATTTCTTTAGTCAGAGGGTCGTGAAAGTGAGGAATTTGTTCCCAAGTCATGTGGTATATTTAAAACAGAGGTTTATAAGTCCTTGTGTATTAAAGGTTACAAGGAGAAGGAAGGAGAATTAAATTGAGAGGGATAATAAATCAGCCATGATGTAATGGTGTAGTAGACTCAATGGGCCAAATAACCCAATTCTGCTCTTATGTCTTATAGTCTTAACCCTGCACATTGGATTTTAAAAGAATTAATTATGCAAGTCTTGGCATCATCCCGCATTTGCTCTCTGCAGAACTCTCACAAATTCACCTGGTACCGATGCATAGGGGCAATCTTACTAATTAAGTGGACATGGAGAAGATGTTTCAATTAACCAGAGAGTCTAAGATGCAAGGACATGGCCTTATAATAAAGGGACATCCCATCAAAACTGAGAAGAGGAGGTTTTTCTTCGGCTACATGAAGGTCAATCAGTGAAATTTGTTGCCCCAGATGGCTGTAGATGACAACTAATTGGGTATATTGATAGGTTCTTGATTGGTAAGTAGTTTAAGAGTTGTGGGGAGAAGGCAAGAGAATGAGTTTGAAATAAAATCTGCTCTGATTTAATAGCAGCGAAGACTCAATAAACTATATGTTGTCAGGCACTCTGGCATCTCACTACAAATCTCCAGATCAACTGGACAGTTCTGCAAACAACTAGGCTTTACAATGCCCTTTGACACCAACCCATCACCTTGGAAGAATGTGTGGACTGTCAATATTCAAACAGGACTTCTTCTGTGGTTCGGGGTTTTTTGTTCTTTTGCTGGCATTTATTCTGTCTGAGCTGGAATTCACGGTGGGTCCTTTCCAGTTTTGGATGCTGCTCACTTACCATTTTGTTCACTCTAATGGATATTCCACAGCCTTTCTGGCACAATCTCTATCTACTTGTCCTTCAGAAAACAAAAAATGCAAGACTTTTTTTAGAAAAACTTTGCTGAACAATTCTATTTAATTCATAAGTGCTGCTTTTAATACTTGACCATTAGACATTTTACTTCTTCAGTTCATCTACAAGCCTTAGCTACAGCAAATCACCTTTCCCTCTGCATTTTACGATCCTTCCACCCTGCCAGGGAGTTTAACAAGTCTAGATCTGAACTGCCTCTTCATTTTATCTTAGAGTTGGCTACTCATAAAGAAAGATGGTGGGGGCAAGGGGAATGGAAGAAATTGGGACTCTTGACAGTGTCTGACCAGTGGGGTGATGCTCATTTCTAACGCCTCCCAGGTTCAGATTGTCAAAAAGGCTTCCCTTCTTGTTGGTTTTACCTTGCCATAGATTTCCAATTTTTTGATAAGTAATGAGATGTGCACGAAAGGATTGGTGCACTTTTTCAGTTTCCCACCTGCCAGAAATGTTAATTCTTCCAATTCCCAATGTCACCTGCATTGATCCTCACCTCTCCTCCCATGAACTTTTTATTGGAACCATAGAAATAACTTCTGAGTGAATGTCAGAAAAATGAGTGAATATAGTTGAGAGTTGAGAAATGAAAGCATCAAGTTCTGGAAAAGATTAACTCAAAATGATTAGGAGCATAAATAACAGACCTCTGTAATTTTGGAAGGAACGATTCCAATTTTACTTTAAGTAGATCCATGGGAAATTGATTTTCATTCAGTTAATTGCCCTCAACAAAATAGAAGATTCATAATACATTTTCACTGACTGATGTTGGTCAGTACAGTAAATACAAGATAAATTAAAATGCTTATCAGGGTTACCTTTAGAGAATACTACTTTAAACTTGACATCGCTACTTTGTTAAAGAAAGATACAGAATGTTCAAACAGTAAGACAACATTTATTATTTTTGATGTGAGGGGAAAGGGAACCAAATATTTCTTTCAGCAGGAATACTCTGGAGGGTTTCTTTGATCCAGATTTAGCCAGATAAACATCATAGGACACTGAATTATCCATACAACTTGGGCAAATCAACCATGAATTAACAAGAGAAAGGCATCAAAGTATTAAATTATGCACAATACCCCTAAGATGGTAAATACAAAATTGCAGCTTCAGTGTCAGATCATACAACTTAATTTCATACCTTTTTTTTTCATTCTCTGAGAAACACATACAAAATAGTACAGTGCCTCAAAAATAAACCAGTTGCATAATGTCAAACTTCGTCAAGTGGATTTAGTAATCTTTCAGTCTCACACTAACTGGGAAGTTTTAACGGAAATAGTCACATTAACCATTGATAGTTGCATGTGGTTCAGAAAAGAGAAATGGTGAAAATTGCAATTTTAATTGAGGATTTAAAAGTTCTACTTAAACCTGGTATATTAGACTAGCAGCGCATACTGTATGGACATTATAAATCCCAAGCAATTTAGATAAATTAACTTTAAAACAAATGGAGTTAAATGAACAGATTTTAATGTATTTTTCTAAACATGCCAGGAGGAAGAAAGCAACGTTTGAAGACTAGATTCTCAAGTCACACAGGGCATCAAACACAAACAGCAAAACAAAACTGCACAGCAGGTGAAGATTGTGTAAGTTAGTGAGCAAGATTTGGTACAAAGCTATCTCACTAATGGACAAAAGCAGCAGCTTTGAGATGGAGAGAGGATGGAACTGCAGAGCAAACTAACTTCAATCTCAGAAGAGTTCAAGTTTGCACATGATGCTTAAATTTCCTTGAAGGGTTAAATTTTGGATCTGTGTCATTTAAACTTTAAAATGTGAAAAACTGCAGCAACCAGAAGGTAATAACTATTATTGCAATGCGCTGTGTTCCTCTTTCTCATTTTTCTAATTGTTCTACTTCTTCAACCCCTATCATGGGCAATTTTAACCCTACTCCTCCTGCAGAAACCTGGCAGTGATCTGCAGGCCAAATGCAAAATGAATCTGGAGGCTTTCATTAGCAAGTCTCAACTCTGTTCCTGAAAGAATGGGCTAAATGTGGATTTAGCACCTGCTGTTGGGCAGACTCTCAGGGATTTGCAACAAGATTAGATGGTCAGGATTATGCATTAATGGGCTCAGAAGTAAGAAGTGAGGGATAGATCAGGAGGAGAGAGGAGCCAATGCTACCTGGATGCTATGTGACAAAATATCAAAGGTAAGTTTGGGACCTAGCCTGCAGTATCCCGATAGTCATGTGTTTATTAAAATCTAGTCCCATGAGTGAAGAAGAATGGTCACAGTCAGATAAATTGGTTTAACTTTCCTTGTATTGTTACTGATTGCACTGGGCACACCAGGGTGACTCAATTTGGACAGAAAGCAGCTTAATTTTCAGTAGTATCAGTTTGAAATGCTCATTACCACATTTCAGTCTGAACAAATCCAAACTCTCAGTCATGTCACACTAAGGAGAAAACTGTTGCAAGATGGCTTCACCTATCACCTTCTACCCGTCCTCCTTCCCCTCTTCCCACCTGTTTTGTTCTGGCATCTTCCCCATTCCTTTCCAGTCCTGAAGAAGGGTCTTGGCCCAAAAGAGCAACTGCTTATTCATTTCTGTAATGCTGCCTGACCTGCTGAGTTCCTCCAGCCTTTTGGGTGCTGCTTTGGTTAAGGTTAGTGAGTTGTGGTGTTAAGATCTTTAATCTGTACATTAATACATTCTGCTCAAAAGGGTCAATATGAAAATCCAGCAAGAACAGTTGGAACAAAACTCAAAATGCTGGAAGTGCCCATTGGGACAAGCAGCATCGGTCCAAGTGAAGAGTCTCAACCCAAATGTCATCAACTCCTTTTGCCTCCACAAATACTGCTTGACCCACTGAGCTCTTCCAACATCCTACTTTTAGTTCCAGACTTCCACAGCTCCACTTTCTTTGTCTTCTCTAGAACTTTTAGACTTTTATTTTCCTTTCTAATTTAATTTAACCTACTACTGCCCCACAAGAAATAACTCAGAAATGTCTTCCTAAATTACAATAAATGAAAATTAGATTTGTGTTATATTGAACTAAAAAAGGTATTGGTCCCAAAAAAATTTCCATTTTCCATTTTCAAAAAACTAATCCATTAACATTTCACTATAACCTCATTTCTTCCATTTCCCAGAAACACATCTAATTGTCACTCAAGCACGAGGAAATCTGCAGATGCTGGAAATTCAAGCAACACACACAAAATGCTGGTGGAACACAGCAGGCCAGGCAGCATCTATAAGGAGAAGCACTGTCGACGTTTCGGGCTGAGACCCTTCGTCAGGACTGACGAAGGACTCATGAAGTCCTGACGAAGGGTCTCGGCCCGAAATGTTAACTGTACTTCTTCCTATAGATGCTGCCTGGCCTGCTGTGTTCCACCAGCATTTTGTGTGTGTTAATTGTCACTTGAACATATTTAGCATCATAAAGTCATAGAGATCTGCAGCACAGAAAGAGCCCATCTGGTCCATACCTAACTGTTATTCTGCCTAGTCCCATCGACCTGCACCCGAACCTGGATAAAAGCACTCTTTTATCTTGTTATTTCACGCTCATTATTTATTGCTATTTACTTATTACCTGCATTTGCACATTTTGTTTACAGTTCCTGATGTTTACAATTTACAGATCCTGTTTACAGTTACTGTTCTATAGATTTGCTACGTATGCCCGCAGAATGAGAATCTCAGGGTTGTATGTGGTGACATGTATGTACTCCGATAATAAATTTTACTTTGAACTTAAAATTTTCATTCAGGGTCAGATCACTTCCAGAAATTTGTACTATTTGTGGTCACCTTAGTGTCCACATTGTACCAGCCAATCCACTCATCATCAACCTCACACATGATATAACTTGCTGTGCTTTGCAGTTTGTGTAGAGTATGAGAGGCAGCACACTGCTAAACAATTATCGCTGTAGATCACAAGGTAAGTAAAGTATAGACGTTGCTAACCTGAATGCAAAAATAATTTTCTAATTCTTCTTGTAACCCAGCAACCATTTCCACATTCTTCTATGCTAACGTAAGGCAAAGGAGATGGTGATGGACCTTAGGAAAACTAAACCTGCACTGCTCCCTTTTACTATTGATGGTGAGGATGTGGATGTGGTGAGGAGCTACAGGTACCTGAGTGTGCACCTGGATGACAGACTTGAGTGGAGCACCGACACAGAGGCTGTGTACAAGAAGGTCCAGAGTTGCCTCTGCTTCCTGAGGAGACTGAGGTCCTTTGGAGTACACAGGCCTCTCCTTCACATGTTCTACCAGTCTGTTGTTGCCAGTACAATCTTCTATGCGGTGGTCTGCTGGGGCAATGGCATCAACACGGGTGATGCCAACAGGCCCAATAAACTGATTAGAAAGCCTGGCTCTGTTATAGGAGTCAAAACTGGACACACCGGAGGCTGTGGTAGAACAAAGGACCCTATGGAAAATCCTGGCAATTCTGGACAATGTTTCTCATCCTCTGCATGCCACCTTGGCTGAACAGAGGAACTATTTTACTCATAGACTAAGTCAACTGCTCTGCTCCAAAGAGCGCTATATGAGATTATTCTTACCTTCAGCCAATGAGTCAACCTATAGTCGGGAAAGTGATGACCCTTTCCTGTTAGACAATATGTGTTAACTTATTTTTTATTCTTTCTACTTCTCTTCTAATAATTATATCTGTGCTCTTGTAATGTTGCTGTGACACTGTAATTTCCTTTGGGGTCAATAAATTATCTATCTATCTATTCATTATGTTAGTTAACAATCAGCTTTAACTGGGACAGGTCGTGCCTGTGATGTGTGAGTGCTCAACGCTGTCAGCCCCTCAGCACCAACCAACAAGCTCCAAAACCTGGGCCTCTGTACCTCCCTCTGCAACTGGATCCTTGACTTACTCATCAGGAGATCACAGCCAGTGCGAATAAGAAATAGCACCTTCTCCTTGCTAACAATCAATACTGGTGCACGTCAAGGATGTGTGCTTAGCCCTCTACTCTCCATACACCATGACTGTGTGGCTAGGTACAACTCAAACACCATCGATAAATTTGCCAATTACATTACTGTTGTTGGCAGAATTGCAAATGATGATAAGGAGACATACAGGAGCGAGACCGATCAGCTGATTGAGAGGTGTTACAGCAGCAACCTCACAATCATTGTCAGCAAGACCAAGGATCTGATTGTGGGCTTCAGGAGAGGGAAGTCAGGAGCGCATGCACCAGTCCTCATTGACGGGATAGCAATGGAATGGGTGAGTAGCTTCATGTTCCTGGGTGTCAACATCTCAGAGGATCTGTCATAGGCCCAACACACCAATGCAATCATGAAGAAAGCATGCCAGGAGTTCTACTTCATTAGGAGTTTGAGAAGTCACCAAAACCTCCTGCAAATTTCTACACGTAACTGAATATGGGGGGCAGCATTCTGACTGATCACATCACTGCCTGATTTGGAGGCTCCAACGTGTAGTATCACAAGAAGCTGCAGAGAGTTGTAGACTGAGCCAGTTCCAACTTGGGCCCAGTCCATCCTGCCCTCAAAAGCATCTTTAAAAGGTAGTGCCTCAAGAAGGAATTATTAAGGACCCTCACCATCTGGGAAATGCCCCTCTTCTCATTACTACCGTAATGCTCTGGTTCACACTTTTACAGGGATGAGGTTAGGGGCCTGAAGACATTTTAGGGACAGCTTCTACCACTCAGCCATCAGATTTCTGAATGGTCCATGGCCCGTGAACAATGCCTTGTTACTCCTCTTTTGCACGATTTAGTTGTTTGTATCTTATAGTCATTTTTATGTCATGCACTTTACTGCTGCTGCAAAATAACAGATATCAGAGATAATAAACTTGATTCTGATGTGAAATAATGAATTAGACGTTTCCTTAATTTGCGTGGAAGACAACCTATATGAGTGTCAATCAGAATCACCTCTCTCAGAAGGTAGTGTGAACAGCTCTTTTCACTATTGATATTAATTTGAATTTATCAGTCCCTTCCTGGATCTAAAAAAAATCATGAAAATCCAGCATCTGCAGATTTTCTCTTGTTTATGAAAATTATTTATGACCTTTTGGAACAAGATGCAAATTAAGATGTCCTTATTAGAAACCGAGAATGATTTTTCATTAATGATCAACCAGAGATAGAAAGTAGCTTTCGTTTCCATTTACAGCTCAGCTGGCAAGATATTTTTACATTTTGTTGTTCTAGATAACAGTATCATTTATCCCCTGCTGATTTTGCTTCTTTTCTAAAATTACATCTCACTCAATTTACCTTCATCACATTCTTCAAAATGCACAGCAGTGCCAGCACTGGAAAAATACATAATCACTTTTAAATGTCTTTTATATTTGAAAGGCAATAAAGGGGTTGCAGTAATCTTATGGTTTGAGCGAAGGTTTTCTCTTTCTTCAGGTTAAAACCTTGTTTGCCACACCTTGTATATTTAATTGTAACAAACACATGCAAAATAATGGATGTAGATTCATCCTGTTCTATTTCACAGAAAGTCAGATGTGGTGAAGAATGCCATCATTACATCACCATTAGGGAGTAGTCATTAGCCCATCACCCAGGACTGGTAAACTTGACAAATGTTAGTCATTGATAAGAAAGGAGAAAAAAGAAAGGCTCACAATTATATGGTGCCTTTTGTAATCTCATGATATCCAAAAATAGTTTGCAGCTAATGAAGTATTTTTGAAACCATTAGCATCTGCAGCATAGGAAACAGACAGCCAAATAGCACACAGCACAAATAACAATAGGATCAATAAGTTTGGAGGAGGAAGTAGTGTTTACGGAGATGATGGATGTGAATTGTTATTCAGTGGAGTTCCAGTAAAATCACAATCTGTTTTGCATTGCTTTATTTTACAATCTCGGGATCATGGATGGGAAAGTAAATTCATTACCAGCAGTTTAATTCTTGTTTTAACTCGTTCAGAATATTTGCTGTCAGATATAAGGCTGTCAGATATGAGATTGGGGTTATAACCTTCTTAAATGGTGTCTACCTCAAAACCGTTATCCCTTGGCTCACAGTTAACACATGTAGTAACACAGACCAATAACCCTGATGCTGTGGGCATAGCAAGGTGCTGGGTGAGGCAAAGATCTGTTATACTGTTATACAGGGAAGTTATACTGGGCAGGGATTGCCAGTTAATACCTCCTTGAATCCCTTAAGGTTCCAGTGCTGATTTTGTTTACTCAAGAAATATCAGAACATTTGCTGTGAAGAGGTTTGGAACACCTCGGTGAAGCAACCTCCTCCTTAAAATTATAAAAACTGCTCCAGATGAAGTGAACATACTATATCTGAATATACATTAAGGAATTTTCACAGACAGGAATTAGCAAATCTCACTCTCAACTCATGACAGCTGGAGGGAAGATTGGGTAATCTAGTGTAGAAGAAAATTAAATTTTGTTGGCAAGCTTAACTAGCTAAGCATTGCCTAAGATTTGGGTCATGAAGGTGACAGGATAAGAGGCAAACTCTGACTTGCTTGTGCTAGCTAAGGATAAGTCATGCCAATAATGAGGCATTGCTGACCTTTGTCTGAGAAACAAAGTGACCGTCTGTCTGGCTAAAAGGGGAACTGAATGTGGACATGCAGTTCTAATTTTCTGTACCACACAAAAGTATTCATAGACTGGCTGATAGATAAAAAGTGCTTCCTGAAATCACTGAACAAGTATGTTTAGCTGTTGACTATTGCCCAAAATTTACTGTTTAAGTTTAAGATGTAACCTGACATTGGCAGAGTCATAAGGGAACGGCTCCCCATGGTCACGTACTAAATGGTTAACTTTATACCGTGGTCTGTGTATTTATTGCTGTTTGATAACAGGGTAAACTCTCTTACAGAAAAATACAGTAAAATAGAGTAAATTCTTCGACACTGAAGTTGCTTTGTAAGATAAGAGGCAGGCCGTACTGAAGCTGGTTTTTGCTCATAGGTTTGGTCAGGTAACTGACCTATCAGTGGCAGAAGAGTTAACGAAGAGTGATCACATCTCCTTAAGTTTTAGAATAGCTGCAGATGAGTGAAGACCTTGGAGGAGAGTATTAAACTGGAGCAGGGCAGATTACAAGAGTATTAGGTAGGACCTAGGGTGAGTTAATTGGGAACAGCTACTTTTCGGGCAACTTCACAATGGAGAGTGTTTAAAAAACAACTGCATTGAGTACTGGACAGGAACGTTCCAGAAAGGAGGAAGGACAAGGAGAGGGGACCTTGGATCTTGGAGAGGTGGTGAATTTAGTTAAAAAAGAAAGGAAGCAATACGTAAGGTTTGGGAAGCTAAAATCAAGCAGAGCTCTTGAGGATTATAAAGAACCTGGAAAATAACACAAGAAAGGGCTTGGGAAAGCCAGGAGGGGCCATTTAAAGTCCTTGGCAAATAGGAATAAAGAGAATTCCAATGCATTCTGTATGTAGAACCATAGAACCATAGAACACTACAGCACAGTACAGGCCCTTCAGCCCTCCATGTTGTGCCGACCCATATAATCCTTACAAAAAAATACTAAACCCACACTACCCCATAACCCTCCATTTTTATTTCATCCATGTGCCTGTCCAAGAGGCTCTTAAATACCCCTAATGTTTTAGCCTCCACCACCATCCCTGTCAAGTCATTCCAGGCACTCACAACCCTCTGTGTAAAAAACTTACCCCTGATGTCTCCCCTAAACTTTCTTCCCTTAATTTTATACATATGCCCTCTGGTGTTTGCTATTGGTACCCTAGAAAACAGGTACTGACTATCCACCCTATCTATGCCTCTCATAATCTTGTAGACCTCTATCAAGTCCCCTCTCATTCTTCTACGCCCCAAAGAGAAAAGTCCCAGCTCTGCTAACCTTGCTTCATATGAGTTGTTCTCCAAACCAAGCAACATCCTGGTAAATCTCCTCTGCACCCTCTCCATAGCTTCCACATCCTTCCTATAATGAGGTGACCAGAATTGAACACAATACTCTAAGCGCAGTCTCACCAGAGATTTGTAGAGTTGCAACATGACCTCTCTACTCTTGAACTCAATCCCTCTGTTAATGAAGCCTAGCATCCCATAGGCCTTCTTAACTACCTATCAACCTGTGCAGCGATCTTAAGGGATGTATGGATTTGAACCCCAAGGTCCCTTTGTTCATTCACACTCTTAAGTAACTGACCATTAATCCTGTACTTAGTCTTCTGGTTTGTCCTTCCAAAATGCATCACCTCACACTTGTCCTGATTGAACTCCATCTGCCATTATTCTGCCCAACTCTGCAGCCTGTCTATATCCTCTTGTAACCTTCGACCACCTATAGCTCCATCCACAACTCCTCCAATCTTCGTGTCATCCGCAAACTTACTCACCTATCCTTCTGCCTCTACATCCAGGTCATTTGTAAATCACAAATAGCAGGGGTCCCAGGACAGATCTCTGCGGCACTCCACTAGTCACCAACCTCCAGGCAGAATACTTTCTTTCCACAACTACCCTCTGCTTTCTTCCTTTAAGCCAATTTTTTATCCAAACAGCCAAGGTTCCACTTATCCCATGCCTCATGACTTTCTGGATGAGTCTCTCATGAAGGACCTTGTCAAATGCTTTGCTAAAGTCCATGTAGACCACATCCACTGCCCTACCCTTATCAATTTCTTTTGTTAGCTCTTCAAAAAACTCAATCAGGCTCGTGAGGCACGATCTTCCTTTCACAAAGCCATGTTGACTATCCATGAGTAGACATACATCAAGAGCAAAAGGACAACTAGGAAATGAGCAGGATCGTTCAAGAACGAAGGAGGAAACATTTGCTTGGAAGTGGAGGAAGTGGGTGAGGTCCTAAATTAGCTCTTTGTATCTGTACTTGCGAAGGAGAAGGATGTGGATGGTAGTGAGGTCAGTGTAAGGTGGTCTAGTGCATTTATACTAGGGTACACATAGTTGAAATGGGTAGTGTTTGATCTCTTAAAAGCATTAAGGTAGCAAAGTCCCAGGGCCTGATGGGATTTATCCCAGGTTACTGAGATAGGCAAGTGTAGATTTTGCTGGAATCTTGATCAATATCTTCATGTCCACACTGGCCATGGGGGATGTCCTGGAGTGCTGGTGAGTAGCTCATATTGCCCCATTATTCAAGAAGGGCAACAAGGATATTCCTGTAAACTATAGATTGGTGAGTCTAACCTCACTGGTAGGGAAGTTACTTGAGAGGATTCTTAGGGGTAGGGTTTATGAGCAGTTAGAAAACCATGACCTAATTATGGAGAGCCAGCATGACTTTGTGCAGAGCAAATAGTGAATGAGTTTCTTGAGGAGGTGACAAAGATAACTGGTGATAGTTGAGCTGTGGATGTTGTCTACATGGATGTTAATAATGTGATTGACAAGGTACCTCAAGGGAGGCTCATCCAGAAGACTAAGATGCATGAGGTCCGTGGTGAGTTGTCCATTTGTATTCAGAATTGGCTTGCCCACAGAAGACAGAGGGTGATGGTCAATGAAACTTATTCTGACTAGTGGTGTTCCACAGGAATCTGTACTAGGACCTCTGCTGTTTGTGTGATATCTATAAATGACATGGCTGAAAATATAGATGGACAAGTTAGTAATTGTGTAGATGCTAGAAAGATTGGTGGTGTTATGGATAGCGTAGGAGACTCACCAAGGATGCAGTGGGATGTAGAGGTCAGTTGGAGATATGGGCAGTGAACTGGCAGAAGGAGTTTAACCCAATCAAATATGAAGTGTTGCACTTTTGGAGATCAATGGTAAAAAGATAGTGTTAATACAAAGACCCTTAATAGTGTTGATGTGCTGAGGGATCTTGTGGTTCATGTCCATAGTTTCCTGGAAGCAGTTCCTAGGGAGGTAAAGAAGGCATATAGTATACTTGCCTTTATTAGTCAAGAAATGCAGTTCAACAGTCAGGAAGTTATGTTGCAGCTTTATAAGGTGAGGGGGGTTAACTCAAAAGGCGAGTGTCGGGCAAGTTTTTACAGAGTGGTGGGTGCCTGGCCTGGAATGTGCTGCCTGAGGAAGGCAAATACAATAGAGGTGTTCAGGAGGCACACGAACATGAAGGAAATGGAAGGGTACAGACATTGTGTAGGCAGAAGGGATTAGTTCAGTTCAATGTTCCCTCTAACTTTTTCAACAGCTCCACAGACCAGCCATTGCCCTGAGCAGAAAATTTTTACATGACTTGAAACTTGTGGAATATTCAAATGACATTATATAAAAGAAAGTTCCAGCTGTGCGACAACAAAGGCTACGTGCGCAGGAGCATTTTGGTTGCTGCGCGGCCATGCACCCACACAACTTAGAGGGGAGAGTGGTTCATTTGATTACTAATTTAGTTAGTCTGGCACAACTTCATGGACTGAAGAGCCTGTTCCTGTGCTGTACTGTTCTATATTCCATATTCACACTCATCCCATTCTCACCTCCAGACCATCGTGGTTTCACATGTAGCAGTCCTCAACTATCAATGCCCTAAATATCTGTTATTCCGTCCTGCTCTCTCCCCACACATAAAATATTCAAGGTTCACCTCTTTGATCTAGCTTTGACCAGGCAATGGCAGTTGGTTGGGTAAAGCTTCCATGAAGAACTTAGAGATGCTTTATTGCATTAAAAGCAATATGTAAGTGGAAATATTAGTTAAATTCAAAACACGACTACCTCTATTAGTTACCTCAATTGTTATGAAATAAAAATTAAAGATTTCTTTTAATGTCCAGTATGCCTTAACTTCACTCATTGAAATTGAGAGGTTCCTGATTAAATCACTTATCTTCCTTGTTTTTCAATAGGCGCCACAAGTCACTGAACATAACCCTTGTGCACAGTGAAGAGGTAGTAATGCTCTTAAAAGGCAGATCTCTGCATTACTCACAATGAGAAAGGCTGGGCTCTTTGAAGTAGAGCATTTTCTTCTGATTCTCAACTGTTAAAAGGCTACCAAGGAAAATAAACAAGACAGTTCAGTGATAGAAAAATTGCTATCTGAACAGTTGCTGGCTCATTAGCTTCTTAAGCCCAAAGATAAGACACTGAAAGTGGCTCCAATTCTTCCCATAACAAATGAACGTTTTTATTTCTGTTGGTAGCAATAACTTCATGATGGCTGAAAGTAAGCACAAAGTAATACAAAAAACATTAGATCTTTCACTAGAATTGTTGAACATTTCCCTTTGATTTCCAGTCCAACAGACCACAATCAGTAAGCACTGGCAGCTACACATTTGCCATGATTATCCTCAACACTGTTTCTCCACAAGGCTGTGTTCTCAGCCCTCCTGTCCCCTCCAGCTCTACTCCCTACATACTCATGAGTGTATGGCCAGATTCTGCTCTAATCCTAGCTAAAGGTTTTCAGACGAAGCCACCATAATGGGCCTTGTCTCAAATAACGATGAGACAGGAAGGAGACAGAGAGATTAGTAACATGGTGTCAGGGTAACAACCTTTCCTTTGGAGCGAGAAGGCTGCAAGTGAACCGCTGATTTCGGGAGCGAAGTCAGTTTTTACTACTCGGGGGGTAAAAGAGAGGCAAGACTGCACAGGCGCATGACGTCAGCCAGTAGAGCGCGGAAGTTTTAAAAAGAAGACAGCCATATCCAGTGGGCAGCAGAGTGATAGAGATCTGGCTTAATGGGCTTAGGTGGTAACGGGACGAGTCGAGGTAGGTTTACCTGTGTTAATTGTGAAAAGGAGGAAGTATGTGCATGAGTCCAGTTTCCTGTGCTCAGTGTCGGATGTGGGAGGTCCTGGAGTCTCCCAGCCTCCCGAATGACCATATCTGCACCCGGTGTGTCGAGCTGCAGCTCCTGAGGGACCAAGTTAGGGAACTGGAGATGCAGCTCGATTACCTTTGCCTGGTCAGGGAGAGCGAGGAGGTGATAGAAAGGAGTTATAGGCAGGTGGTCATACCAAGGCCAAAGGAGACAGACAAGTGGGTCACAGTCAGGAGAGGGAAGGGGAAGAGTCAGGTACTAGAGAGTATCCTTGCGGCTGTGCACCTTGACAATAAGTACTCCTGTTTGAGTACTGTTTGAGGGCACAGCCTACCTGGGGGAAGCAACAGTGGCCGTGCCTCTGGCACAGAGTCCAGCCCTGTGGCTCAGAAGGATAGGGAAGGGAAGAGGAAGGCAGTAGGGATAGGGGACTCTATAGTCAGGGGGTCAAACAGGCGATACTGTGGACGCAGGAAAGAAACTCGGATGGTAGTTTGCCTCCCAGGTGCCAGGGTCCGGGATGTTTCAGATCACGTCCACGATATCCTGCAAACACGAGGAAATCTGCAGATGCTGGAAATTCAAACAACACACACAAAATGCTGGTGGAACACAGCAGGCCAGGCAGCATCTATAGGAAAAAGCACTGTCAACGTTTCGGGCCGAGACCCTTCGTCAGGACTAACTGAAAGGAAAGATAATAAGAGATTTGAAAGTAGGAGGGGGAGGGGAAAATGCAAAATGATAGGAGAAGACCAGAGAGGGTGGGGTGAAGCTGAGAGCCAGACAGGTAATTGGCAAAAGCGATACAGAGCTGGAGAAGGGAAAGGATCATGGGACGGGAGGCCTTGGGAGAAAGAAATGGGGAGGGGAGCACCAGAGGGAGATGGAGAACAAGCAGAGTGATGGGCAGAAAGAGAGAAAAAAAAAGAAGGGGGACAAAACTAAATATATCAGGGATGGGGTAAGAAGGGGAGGAGGAGCATTAACGGAAGTTAGAGAAGTCAGTGTTCATGCCATCAGGTTGGAGGCTACCCAGCTGGTATATAAGGTGTTGTTCCTCCAACCTGAGTTTGGATTCATCTTGACAGTAGAGGAGGCCACGGATAGACATATCAGAATGGGAATGGGACGTGGAATTAAAATGTGTGGCCACTGGGAGATCCTGCTTTCTCTGGTGGACCGAGTGTAGGTGTTCAGCAAAACAGTCTCCCAGTCTACGTCAGGTCTCACCAATATATAAAAGGCTGCACCGGGAGCACCGGACGCAGTATACCACACCAGCCGACTCACAGGAGAAGTGTCGCCTCACCTGGAAGGACTGTCTGGGGCCCTGAATGGTGGTGAGGGAGGAAGTGTAAGGGCAGGTGTAGCACTTGTTCCGCTTACAAGGATAAGTGCCAGGAGGGAGATTGGTGGGAAGGGATGGGGGGGACGAATGGACAAGGGAGTCATGTAGGAAGTGATCCCTGCGGAAAGCAGAAAGGGGGGGGAGGGAAAGATGTGCTTGGTAGTGAGATCCCGTTGGAGGTTGCGGAAGTTACGGTGAATTATACGTTGGACCCAGAGGCTGGTGGGCTGGTAGTTGAGGACAAGGGGAACCCTATCCCGAGTGGGGTGGTGGACAGATGGGGTGAGGGTAGATGTGTGGGAAATGGGAGAGATGCGTTTGAGAGCAGAGTTGATGGTGGAAGAAGAGAAGCCCCTTTGTTTAAAAAAGGAAGACATCTCCTTCATCCTGGAATGAAAAGCCTCATCCTGAGAGGCTTATCCTCATCTGAATGGTGGCCGATTAGGAAAAGGGGAGGTGCGACGAGACCTGGGTGTCATTGTACACCAGTCATTGAAGGTGGGCATGCAGGTACAGCAGGCGGTGAAAAAGGTGAATGGTATGTTGGCATTCATAGCAAGAGGATTCGAGTACAGGAGCAGGGAGGTTCTACTGCAGTTGTACAAGGCCTTGGTGAGACCACACCTGGAGTATTGTGTGCAGATTTGGTCCCCTAATCTGAGGAAAGATATTCTTGCCATAGAGGGAGTACAAAGAAGGTTCACCAGATTGACTCCTGGGATGGCAGGACTTTCATATGAAGAAAGACTGGATCGACTAGGCTTATACTCACTGGAATTTAGAAGATTGAGGGGGGATCTTATCGAAACGTATAAAATCCTAAAGGGATTGGACAGGCTAGATGCAGAAAGATTGTTCCCGATGTTGGGGAAGTCCAGAACGAAGGGTCACAGTTTAATGATAAAGGGGAAGCCTTTTAGGACCGAGATGAGGAGAAACTTCTTCACACAGAGAGTGGTGAATCTGTGGAATTCTCTGCCACAGGAAATAGTTGAGGCCAGTTCATTGGCTATATTTAAGAGGAAGTTAGATATGGCCCTTGTGGCTAAAGGGATCGGGGGTATGGAGAGAAGGCAGGTACAGGGTTCTGAGTTGGATGATCAGCCATGATCATACTGAATGGCGGTGCAGGCTCGAAGGGCCGAATGGCCTACTCCTGCACCTAGATTCTATGTTTCCATGAGTGCAGGTGCAGCGGAGGTGGAGGAATTGTGAGAAGGGGATAGCATTTTTGCAAGAGACAGGGTGGGAAGAGGAATAGTCCAGGTAGCTGTGAGAGTCTGTAGGCTTATAGTAGATATCAGTAGATAAGCCGTCTCCAGAGATGGAGACAGAAAGATCAAGAAAGGGGAGGGAGGTGTCAGAAATGGACCAGGTAAATTTGAGGGCAGGGTGCAAGTTGGAGGCAAAGTTAATGAAGTCAATGAGCTCAGCATGCGTGCAGGAGGCAGCGCCAATGCAGTCATCGATGTAGCGAAGGAAAAGTGGGGGACGGATACCTGTATAGGCTTGGAACATGGACTGTTCCACAAAGCCAACAAAAAGGCAGGCATAACTGGGACCCATGTGGGTGCCCATGGCTACACCCTTGGTTTGGAGGAAGTGGGAGGAGCCAAAGGAGAAATTATTGAGAGTAAGAACCAATTCCGCTAGACAGAGGAGAGTGGTGGTAGAGGGGAATTGGTTGGGTCTGGAATCCAAAAAGAAGCGAAGAGCTTTGAGACCGTCCTGGTGGGGGGTGGAGGTATATAGGGACTGGACATCCATGGTGAAAATAAGGCGGTGGGGGCCAGGGAACTTAAATCATTGAAAAAATTCAAAGCATGGTAAGTGTCACGAACATTGGTGGGAAGAGACTGAACAAGGGGGGATAGACAGTGTCAAGGTATGCAGAAATGAGTTCGGTGGGGCAGGAGCAAGCTGAGACAATAGGTCTACCTGGACAGGCAGGTTTGTGGATCTTGGGTAGGAGGTAGAAACGGGAAGTGTGGGGTGTGGGAACTATGAAGTTGGTGGCAGTGGATGGGAGATCCCCAGAGCTGATAAGGTTGGTGATGGTATAGGAGACAGTGGCCTGGTGCTCCTTAGTGGAGTCATGATCAAGGGGTAAATAAGAGGAGGTATCAAAGAGTTGTTGCTGTGCCTCGGCCAGGTAGAGATCAGTACGCCAGACTACAACAGCTCCCACCTTATCAGTGGGTTTTATAGTGAGGTTGGGATTGGTGCGGAGGGAGCGGAGAGCAGAGCGTTCCGAAGGAGTGAGGTTGGAATAGGAACAGGGTGTGGTGAAGTCAAGACGGTTGATGTCCCGTCGGCAATTAGCAATAAAGAGATCCAGAGCAGGCAGAAGACCAGAGCGGGGTGTCCATGAAGAGGAGGAGGGTTGAAGATGGGAGAAGGGATCATCGGTGGGGGTAGGAAAGTCCTTGTCAAAGAAGTAAGCTCAGAGACGGAGCCAGCGGAAGAAGAATTCAGCGTCATGGCGTATGCAGAACTCACTGAGGTATGGGCAAAGCGGGACAAAGGTGAGGCCCTTACTGAGGACAGAGCGCTCTGCCTCAGAGAGCTGAAGATATCCTGCGGTGGGAGGGAGAACAGCCAGAAATCATGGTACATATTGGTACCAACGACATAGGTAGGAAAAGGGAAGAGGTCCTGAAAAAAGACTACAGGGAGTTAGAAAGGAAGTTGAGAAGCAGGACCGCAAAGGTTGTAATCTCAGGATTACTGCCTGTGCCACGCGACAGTGAGTATAGGAATAGAATGAGGTGGAGGATAAGTGCGTGGCTGAGGGATTGGAGCAGGGCGCAGGGATTCAGATTTCTGGATCATTGGGACCTCTTTTGGGGCAGGTGTGACCTGTACAAAAAGGACAGGTTGCACTTGAATCCTAGGGGGACCAATATCCTTGCGGGGAGGTTTGTTAAGGTTACTGGGGAGAGTTTAAACTAGAATTGTTGGGGGGTGGGAACCAAACTGAAGAGATGGAGGAAGAGATGGTTGGCTCACAAATAGAGAAAACTTGGAGACAGTGTGTGAGGGAGGATAGGCAGGTGATAGAGAAGGGATGCGATCAGACCGAAGGTTTGAGATGTGTCTATTTTAATGCAAGGAGTGTTGTGAACAAAGTGGATGAGCTTAGAGTGTAAATCAGTACTTGGAGCTATGATGTGGTGGCCATTACAGAGACCTAGATAGCTCAGGGACAGGAATGGTTACTTCAAGTGCCAGGTTTTAGATGTTTCAGAAAGGACAGGGAGGGAAGCAAAAGTGGTGGGGGCGTCGCACTGTTGATCAGAGATAGTGTCATGGCTGCAGAAAAGGTGGACGCCATGGAGGGGTTGTCTACGGAGTCTTTGTGGATGGAGAATAGGAACAGGAAGGGGTCAATAACTTTACTGAGTGTTTTTTATAGGCCACCCAATAGTAACAAGGATATCGAGGAGCAGATGGGGAAACAGATCCTGGAAAGGTGTAATAATAACAGAGTTGTCGTGATGGGAGATTTTAATTTCCCAAATATCGATTGGCATCTCCCTAGCGTAAGGGGTTTAGATGGGGTGGAGTTTGTTAGGTGCATTCAGGAAGGTTTTTTGACACATTATGTAGATATGCCTATAAGAGGAGATGCTGTACTTGATTTGGTATTGGGAAATGAACCTGGTCACGTGTCAGATCTCTCAGTGGGAGAGCATTTTGGAGATAGTGATCATAATTCTATCTCCTTTACAATAGCATTGGAGAGAGATAGGAACAGACAAGTTAGAAAAGTGTTTAATTGGAGTAAGGGGAATTATGAGGCTATTGGACAGGAAATTGGAAGCTTAAATTGGAAACAGATGTTCTCAGGGAAAAGTACAGAAGAAATGTGGCAAATGTTCAGGGCATATTTGTATGGAGTTCTGCATAGGTACGTTCCAATGAGATAGGGAAGTTATGGTAGGGTACAGGAACTGTGGTGTACAAAGGCTGTAATAAATCTAGTCAAGAAGAAAAGAAAAGCTTACAAAAGGTTTAGAGAGCTAGGTAGTGTTAGAGATCTAGAAGATTATAAGGCTAACAGAAAGGAGCTTAAGAAGGAAATTAGGAGAGCCAGAAGGGGCCATGAGAAGGCCTTGGAGGGCAGGATTAAGGAAAACCCCAAGTCATTCTACAATTATGTGAAGAGCAGGAGGATAAGACGTGAAAGAATAGGATCTATCAAGTGTGACAGTGGGAAAGTGTGTATGGAACCGGAGGAAATACTGGAGATACTTAATGAATACTTTGCTTCAGTATTCATTGTGGAAAAGGATCTTGGTGATTGTAGTGATGACTTGCAGTGGACTGAATAGCTTGAGCATGTAGATATTAAGAAAGAGGATGTACTGGAGCTTTTGGAAAGCATTAAGTTGGATAAGTCGCTGGGACCGGATGAGATGTACCCCAGGCTACTGTGGGAGTTGAGGGAGGAGATTGTCTAGCCTCTGGGGATGATCTTTGCATTATCAATGGGAACGGGACAGGTTCTGGAGGATTGGGGGGTTGCAGATGTTGTTCCTTTATTCAAGAAGGGAAGTAGAGATAGCCCAGGAAATTATAGACCAGTGAGTCTTACCTCAATGGTTGGTAAGTTGATGGAGAAGATCCTGAGAGGCAGGATTTATGAACATTTGGAGAGGTGTAATATGATTAGGAATAGTCAGCATGGCTTTGTCAAGGGCAGTTTGGGCCTTACGAGCCTGATTGAATTTTTGAGGATGTGACTAAACGTATTGATGAAGAAAGAGCAGTAGATGTAATGTATATGGATTTCAGCAAGGCATTTGTAAGGTACCCCATGCAAGGCTTATTGAGAAAGTAAGGAGGCATGGGATCCAAGGGGACATTGCTTTGCGGATCCAGAACTGGCTTGCTCACAGAAGGCAAAGAGTGGTTGTAGACGGGTCATATTCTGCATGGAGGTCGGTCACCAGTGGTGGGCCTCAGGGATCTGTTCTGGGACCCTTACTCTTCATGATTTTTGTAAATGACCTGGATGAGGAATTGGAGGGATGGGTTAGTAAGTTTGCTGATGTCACAAAGGTTGAAGGTGTTGTGGATAGTGTGGAGGGCTGTCAGAGGTTACAGTGGGACATTGATAGGATGCAAAACTGGGCTGAGAAGTGGCAGATGGAGTTCAACCCAGATAAGTGTGAAGTGGTTCATTTTGGTAGGTCAAATATGATGGCAGAATATAGTATTAATGGTAAGACTCTTGGCTATGTGGAAGATCAGAGGGATCTTGGGTCCAAGTCCATAGGACACTCAAAGATGCTGCGCAGGTTGACTCTGTGGTTAAGAAGGCGCATGGTGTATTGGCCTTCATCAATTGTGGAATTGAATTTAGGAGCCGAGAGTTAATGTTGCAGCTATATAGGACCCTGGTCAGACCCCACGGAGTACTGTGTTCAGTTCTGGTCGCCTCACTACAGGAAGGATGTGAAGCCATAGAAAGGGTGCAGAGGAGATTTACAAGGATATTGCCTGGATTGGGGAGCATGCCTTATGAGAATAGGTTGAGTGAACTCAGGCTTTTCTCCTTGAAATGACGGAAGATGAGAGGTGACCTGATAGAGGTGTATAAGATGATGAGAGGCCTTGATCATGTGGACAGTCAGAGGCTTTTTCCCAGGGCTGAAATGGTTGCCACAAGAGGGCACAGGTTTAAGGTGCTGGGGAGTAGGTACAGAGGAGATGTCAGGGGTAAGTTTTTTACTCAGAGAGTGGTGAGTGCATGGAATGGGCTGCCAGCAACGGTGTTGGAGACGGATATGATAGGGTCTTTTAAGAGGCTTTTGGATAGGTGCATGGAGCTTACTAAAATAGATAAGCCTGGTAATGGGTAAGCCGAGTAATTTCTAAGGTAAGGACATGTTCAGCACAGCTTTGTGGGCTGAAGGGCCTGTATTGTGCTGTAGGTTTTCTATGTTCTATGTTCTATGTCAAGGAAACAGGAGCCAATCATCGGCTTCACGAAAGAGGCGTTGCACATGCTCCTAACCGCATCACGCTACGGAGGACAAAAGGATTAAAAGCTTCAAGTTCCTAGGAGGCCATCAGTCATAGCCTGTCTGGGGAAAACCACATAGATACATCAGCTAAGAAAGTGCGACAGCACTTCTACAGTACTCTCTCAGGACTCAGGAGGCTAAAGAAATTTGCCATGTCCCAATGACACTCACAAATTTTGGTCACTGCACCATAGAAGCATCCAATCCGATGCTTTATGGCTTGGTACGGCAACTGCTCCGCAATTGACCACAAGGAACAGCAGAGTTGTGGACACAGCTCAGCACCTCATGGAAACCGGCCTCCCTCTATGGACTCCATCTGCCTCAGTAAACCAGACAACATAATCAAAGAACATACCTCAGATATTCTTTGTTCTCCTACCTCCCATCAGGCAGAAGATACAAAAGCCTGAAAGAGTGAACCATCTGGCTGAAGAACAGTTTCTAACAACTGTTATAAGATGATCAAATGTTTCCCTAGTACAATAAGATGGACTCGTAACCTGACAATGCTCCTACTTTTGACCATACAGCTTATTATCTATCTATACTGCACTTTCACTGTAATCTTCACACTTAACTCTGTACTCTATTATTTTACCTTGACCTACCTGAATGAACTATTGTAATGACTAGATCTGTATGAACAGTATGCAAGACAAGTTTTCCATTGTACTTCATTATGTGTTACAATAATTAACCAATTATCCAATTTATGAATTTACTATAAAGAAAAACCTCCACAGTCTGCATTTAATTAAAATATATTGGTTTTGAAAAGAGGAAGTTGTGATAATAACTACAAAGAATTGAAGACTTTTTCATAAAAAAACACATATCGCAGTAATTACTGGAAGAATCATTAGGAAAATAGGCACTATTGTACTTTAAGGAGTTTAAACTCATCAAATCTTCTACACAAGTATAGAATCCATCAAATCTTCTACACAAAGCAAAACCTACCATTATTGACAACAAATTTTAACCTATCAATCCCTATCTTTTCTAACTTATTTTGTGTAACATTCAAAAGGGTGTAAGCTGTAGCTCATTTGTTAGTATGCTTGCTTGAACTTAGAATTTTGTGTTCAATGTAGTTCCCTCAATGTTACCACTGGCTTGAGCATGACTGAATTTTTATGTTCTTGCCAACCAAAAGAACAAACAAAGCTATTAGACGAAACCAGTGTGGTCTACAGCAAATATTACGTCAGCCAAACTAGGTGAAAGCTACCAGCAAGGATCCATGAGCCTGAGCTGGCTCTAAAGCACCAACTCTCCCTCACCTCTACCCATGAAGATCGAACGGGGCACAATTTTGGCTGGGCATCAGGGAGCTTTATGGAGCAAGTGAACACATGGCATGCAACGGAATTCCCGGAAGTGAGGTTTTCCGCGAACAATTTAGTAAACAAACACATAGACCGCAATCCTGTTCGTGAGCCAGTGCGGGCAAAATTCCAGACCACAATGCACGAAGTTTGCCACACAGTCAACCAGAGATGAGATTTCCTCCCCACTTCACAACTGAGCTTCAAAGACAACGTTGATCAGCTGATTGAGAAGTATATAAAAGCAAGGCATTCAGAGGACACACCACAATCAACAGCACACCGAGGATGTCTCCTCCGACGGTGACAAAATGTTTGCGAATAAATTGCCATGATCGGAGAACAACTTAACCCAATCAGTGGCAAGTGTGTTGATTGTGCCGTGGAATATAAACATCAGATGGAATTTGTAATTGATGGGGATTTATATTGGCATGTACAGTATAGTGCGGAGCAGGGTGTGAAACTAGAGATGTAGTTGCTGGGAGATTATTTGATGATGTGTTCACAGTCAAGGTTATTAAGCACTTGTAGCACTACACTCAAAACTTCCACCAGCTACTTCATGTAGGTTTTCTGGGGTCCATTGGTAGACATCTTCTCTTCTTACCTCCATCTCATCTACTAAAGTGTTCTGAACGTTGATGCCTGACATGATCACACTCTGCCATGACTCACCAAGCTCACAAAACCTGTTCGTCTCCAGTTATAGGGTCTGAGCACTTCCCCTTTAAGAAGTTCAGTCTGCAGTGTCAAGATTCCACTGTTGCTCATCACACTCATACCTGGGCTCACTTGTATGTAATAAATAGCGTCATTGAACTGACGGATGTTAACTTTGTGATAATGAATTTCTATCTTTCTGCATCAGGTCAATTCAATGAGAATTTATCGTGCAAGGTGATATTGCAGTATATGGCTTCCAGTGCCCTTTAATTTACCAATTCCCTCCTATCTTCATCACCTATTTTTACATATGCCTCTTTTTTTTGTAATTTGCTCAGCCAGAGTACATGGTTTAATAGCAGATCTACTTTATCATGGTGGCATTGTTATAGCAATGTGCTTAGGGTGTCCAGCAATCATTAGTTTCATCTCCTAGACATAGCATCCTTAATTGCAGTTGTAGAAGCCAATACATCTGTCCACTTATTTGACAAAAAAAGTAATCTCCAATCGTAACATGAAAATACGTGGAAAGTTTGGAAAATGGAGTCAATATTTAAAAGCAAGGCATAATGAGGTGTGGATGAAGTTCATCATTCAAATTACAGGTTTTAATATATTGTGACGCAGATGAAGGCAAGTTTAGCTCCATCACTGAGCAGTCTTAATAGCTGTACCTTTGGCACTGTTGGTTCTTCACCTCAATTACACAATGTCCTGTTTATATTCCCCATTGTGTCTTTGTAGTCAACCAAATAAATGATTCACATGCAGCTATTTGCAATAGAGGATTTCCCCCAAGTTCTGCTAAATGATTAATAAAGATATATTTATTTATGCAATGCATTCAAAACTCCTTTAATTACAACTTTAATTAAATTCTAGCTTCCCTGATCCAAATCTTATCTTTACTCTTGGGTATCCAGCTTTGCAGAGTAATAGAGTTATTGCAAGTTTTTAAATTATAATTATAGTCGCACTGAATGTGTAGTTTTACAATGAATTCAGTTTGCATACCATGTCTTTATATGGCTGTTTGTTTCTTAAGAGTCTCTGAACTGATGAAAGTTAAGTCCACAAAATTGACAAGGGTGAATACACACTGGAGTGTGGTGATTTACTGAATAATAGCCTGGACTGATACTGTGCTTTCCTGCCACAAAGCAAGCTGCTACTAAGATGATTCATTTTGCGTTCTTTCATTCATCAATAAAATTGACCTGCTCAGCTCCCAGCAGTTACAGCTTACTGTACAGTACATTCAAAAGTTACTATCATAACATTTTGGTGGAATAATACATTTTTAAATGACAATTAGAAGTTCATACAAGACCATGCCCAGCAAATGTAGATCTCTAAAGACTGTGGTTTTTCTTTAGGCTTCCCCAGTGACAGCCTTGCCAGTAACAACTATTTCCTTAGTATCATCCCCCTGAAGCAACAAGCTCACTGTGTCAACCTCTCTGTTTTCTGATGACAGCAGAACTCTGCAAAACTGCTTCCCAGTCCAGACTTCAATCCTCATAGTTTTGGGTAAAAGAGCATACTAGACGACTTGAAGTTTAAACAAACAGCTGCTTTCAAGGGTATTAAAAGAATATGTAAAACCTGTATATTCCAGAACAGGATTCAATTTGGAGACAATCCATTGTTTTGGCAGTTGTGGTTGGTGTGCTAGCAGTTTAACAAATACTAGGCCACATATTCCTAACATTCTGCAAATGGTTTGTAAATCTCCGCAGAGAAATCTACCGTTGCTCTAGAAATTAACAGTTTAAAATGTTGAGGGCAGCAATTGTTTTATAATTGAGAACACCGTGATGCTAGTATGTTGGACATAAAGTTTTAAGCTAAAATGCTATACTAATGTCATTGTATAGTGGGCACAAACAAAATTAATGAAAGTAGTTCACCAAGTTTTAGAAAAATAAAGCTCATTTCACACTCAAAGAAAAAGAACTGCTGTTTCCGTCAGGAAATGTCCAATGTAGCTCATTTCTTCCACTATGCATGTATATTGTTGTAAAAAACAGTTTAGTAAAACAGCCTGGAGCAAAAATAATATGAGGTGAGAGAGATAATAAATATAATCTAAAACATTCCCCAAGGAAAGTAGAAATTAATTTTGTATTAGTCATTATAAAATTTGCAGCATTTCATAAAAGAGTACAGGTAAATGGAAAATAAATCACAAAATTATTGAATACAGTATATTTATTCATGAGCAGGAAGCTGCATATCTCAAGAGAGACTAATTTGGTTAGGAGTGAGAAAGAAGTCATATTTTAACATTTGCAAATATAGGATTCTATATTTACGATTGCTGGCTATTTTCTAGCCTACATTTTCTCTCTACGGTTCACAGACATAGCAATCCTTCCCAATCTTTGCCTACAGTCCACATGGTTTGAATCTTTGCAAATACTGTATTCTGCTTAAATACTTGTACAGATCTGTAACCCAGGACTTACTGCAGCCTTATTTTCCAGAGCAGGCAAAGCTGCAGGTAAACAGCATCCCGCATTCAGCTACTGGGAATGCAGCTGCCTCTGTATGTCGTAGGGAGTCCTCCGAAGCTGCCTGAACTCAACACAAGCTTCCGAAGAATCTGCAGCCAGTCAAAATGCAGGAAAAACAGAGAGAAAAAAAACTGCAAATGATAGAAATACTCAGCAGGTCTGGTCGCATCTATGAAAAGAGCAGCAAAATTAATGTTTTAGGTTTACTATCTTCCATCAGAACTGACTGGAAATACAACAAGTTTTAAATCGCAGAAGAGTCTGAAGGTTCCAAGAACAAATGAGAATTTCTATGATAGGCTAGAGACCAGGAGCGATTGAAAAACTCAGCTGAAATGAGGTGTAAAAGGTTGATAAATGACTAAGCTAAAAATGAATTCAGAAACTGAATACCAGAAATGTGAGTTGCAAAACTGGGTTTGCTGGCTTTTTGAAATTACTGAATTCAGTGGAAGATGAGATGCTGTTATTTGAGTTAGGAAATCTGAGACAAATAATTGAGAGTGGGAATGGGACAGAAGATTGGAAAACAAGGCTCCCCCTTGTGGACTGAATGAAGTTGCATTCCCTGAAGTACAGAAAACCAGATAATGGCCATTGAATATAGTTTACTTGTTTGGAAGAAAGAATTCTGAATGTCTGAAGAAGGGGAGGTAAAAATACAACTGTTGTAGCTGCTATATTTGCATGGGAAGGTACAACAAGGAAGGGAGGAGGGTGGTTAGGATGGAAGAACAGACCAGGAAGCCATGAAGGTAATGGCCCCTTCATAATATTGAAGAGGAAAGAGAGTGGAGGGTATTTCTCTCTCCAAGCCTGCTAAATATTTCCAAATTTTTCTACTTTTTTCCAGTATTTGCTGCATTTTGGCTCTGTACCAGGTTAAAGGTTCAAGATTGTTTAATGACATTAAACCGAATCCAATGCATAACGAGAAAGCACAATAAGATAAAGAACACAGCGATAAAAAATAAAATATATAAAAATATGTAAGATAGTTTACTTACACAGATTGGTTGTAGGCCCATAAAGTGATGTTAGGCACAGAGTGTCTGTACATAAGGTGACTGACAGGGAAATGATAAAGTAGTGGTAGTTGGCGATGCGGAGAGGTGCAGCCTTACTGCTTGTGGAAAGTAACTGTTTTTGAGACTGGTGGTCCTAGCATAGATACTACGTAGCCTCCTATATTCCACTATATTCATGAGCAGGGTGGGTGGGATATTATTGGCCCTTTCCCTGCACTTTTCTGTATATATGTGATGCACCATCAATAACTCTTGGAGACGTGAGGCGAGATATCGGCTCTTATTGGCTGGAAGAAAGAACAAGCAGCAATTGACCACCACACTGCATCCTGGAGACTGAGGCCGGGGCAGTGTCCCCAATTGCCTTTATACTGGGGTCCGTGGGAGGAGCCACAGGAGCAGTCAGTGGGGGGGGGGGGGGCATGTCCAGACAGGTATATGCAGTTCACCACAATATGTCCTTGATGGCGGGTAGGCTGGTGCCAGTGATGTGTTGGGCAGTTTTGGCTACCTGTTGTAGAGCCCTCTTGTATGCTGGAGTGCAGTTTCCATTCTATGCAGGAATACAACTTGTAAGAATGCTCTTTACTGTGCATCTGTAGAATGATGTGAGTTTAGATATACGTAGTCCAGCTCTCTTCAGCCTCCTCAGAAAGTAGAGGCATTGGTGAGCTTTCCTGATAGTGTAGGATGTGTTCTGGGACCATGAAGCGTTGTACAAGATGTGCCCTCCCAGGAGTTTGAAACTGCTCACTTCTGCTGATGTAAGGAGGGGAGTGAGTAGTGCAAGTTCTTCTGGTTAATAACCATAACGTTTGTCTTGTTGACATTGAGGAAGAAGTTATTTGCCAGGCACCAGGCCTCAAGCTCTTCCACCTCCTCCCTGTAGGCCATCTCATCATTGTTGATGATGACCACCACCACCATCGTGACACTGGTGAACGTAACAATGTGGTTACTTGGGCGATTGGCAACGCAGTCAGGTGTGAGCAGAGTGTAGGGCAGTGGGCTCAGCGCACAGCCCTGGGAGGCACCGGTGTCGAGGGTGACGGGGAGGGCGGAAAGGTTGTGCATGCTGACTATCTGTTGGTTAGGAAGTCCAGCACCCAGCTGCACAGTGAACCTGGCACAAACACTGCCGTACACCATTCACACGAATGGGAGTGTCAGCCGCCAGCACTGAAGATATTTATTGTTATTTCTTTGTCACTCTTTATCCTGTAATTGTTTTGAGTGCTAGCATATTTTAATGTGTTAAACATTAAAATTATGTTTATAGTTTAAAACAGATTTAAGAGATGATGAAGTATCCTAAACTCCAAAATCTGGCTTCCTTCACCACTTTCATTTCAGACTAAAGTCAAAATCATGTTCCCTGTGTACAAATTCAAATCATCAATACATTGCTATGATCAGAAGTGGAACCTATCATTGACCATTCAATAAAACTACGTCCAGCCCTTACAGGTCCTAGTGATACTCTTACATCACAACCATCTTTCTTGTATGTTAGTTACCTTTCCAGCCATACTGCCTAGACTTGCATATCAAATCTGAGTTTTTCTAAAACTTCTTATAAGATATTTGAGTAAGATATTTCTGCAGTACCTACGTCCATGAGACATAGGAGCAGAATTAGGCCATTCAGCCCATTCAACCTAGTCCACCATTCCATCATGGCTGATCCTGGACCCCACTCAACTCCGTACACCTGCTTTCTCACCATATCATTTGATGCCCTGACTGATCAGAAAACTATCAACTTCCATTTTAAACGTACCCACAGACTTGTCCTCCACCACAGTCTGTGGCAGAGCATTCCACAGATTCACTACTCTCTGGCTAAATAAATTCTTCCTTACCTCTGTTCTAAAAGGTCACCCCTCAATTTTGAGGCTGTGCTGGATACCCCCACTATAGAAAACATCTTCTCCACATCCACCCTATCTAGTCCTTTCAACATTCGGTAGGTTTCAATAAGATTCCCCCCTCATTCCTCTAAATTCCAGCCCAAAGCTGCCAAACATTCCTCATGTGTTAACCCCTTCGTTCCCGGAATCATCCCCCTGAGCCTCCTCTGGACTCTCTCCAATGACAACACATCCTTTCAGAGATATGGGTCCAAAACTGTTGACAATACGCCAAGTGCAGCTTGGCTAATGTCTTATAAAGCTTCAGCATTATCTCCTTGCTCTTATATTCTATTCCCCTCGAAATAAATGCCAACATTGCATTTGCCTTCTTTACCACAGACTCAACCTGTAAATTAACCTTCTGGGAGTCTTGCACGAGGACTCCTAAGTCACTCTGCACCTCTGATGTTTGAATTTTCTCCCCATTTAGAGAACTTAATTTACAATATAAATCCAATTTCCCAAATATTTAGCTTTTTTAACAGATTTGTGTTTATTCACTTAAATTATCCCTGGCATTTTCAATGGTAAAATTAAGAATTTTATATACAGTGGATTTTGGTTAACTGGTTAATTAAGTGGCTGCCCCAATTATCCAAAGTTTCATGGAAATAATTTAAAAGGTATAAAAAAAAGAGACTACAGCTTAACTGAGTAGCAAAGTATGTATTTAATGAAGCACACAACAAATTAGAACACTGTAGAACTGTGTATTAGTTCCTCATAGTCTTCCAGTTTATGCTACCCTGTCCAGGGAGTGGTAGCACCTCTGCTGAAGAGGGTTGTTATGTCCATTCTGGGGCAGCTCACTCACCTTCAGTTACCACTGAACACTCAGCTCTCACCTGTGGCTTGAAATAGCTGCTTGCACGCGACAGCAGCCACACCTTCAGTTACCACTGAACACTCAGCTCTCACCTGTGGCTTGAAATAGCTGCTTGCACGCGACAGCAGCCACACCTTCAGTTACCACTGAACACTCAGCTCCCACCTGTGGCTTGAAATAGCTGCTTGCACGCGACAGCAGCCACACCTTCAGTTACCACTGAACACTCAGCTCTCACCTGTGGCTTGAAATAGCTGCTTGCACGCGACAGCAGCCACACCTTCAGTTACCACTGAACACTCAGCTCCCACCTGTGGCTTGAAATAGCTGCTTGCACGCGACAGCAGCCACACCTTCAGTTACCACTGAACACTCAGCTCTCACCTGTGGCTTGAAATAGCTGCTTGCACGCGACAGCAGCCACACCTTGGTAGACTGCTTCAATAGGCATGCCAAAGCAGGTGAGGACAGCCGGCGGGCATCATACCCCGGTGAAGTGGGGACATGCCAGTCCTTGCATGTGAAGTTAGCTCCAGCGTACTTGGCAGATGAGAAGGACAGTGAGATGCAACGACCTGGAAGGTAGTTCTGCAGCACTTTGTGGGGAGCAAAGGACGTGATAAGGCACAGAAGTCATGGGGGTTACTTGTACCACCAACCTGGGCTTCCGAGATCAAGAGAGTGGAACTGTCCCAGTGCAAAGGCTCTTCCTCTTTAAAAACTCTCCCACACGGGTTTCAATGTTATTGTTGGCTACAACGGACAACCAACACACTGCCATGTTCTTTTGATTGACTGTAACTGAACAAAATTAGCACAGACGCCTAGTGTAGATAATGGACTAACTTCATAGAATGCTTTTGAAGATTACAGCCTTCAAATCTTCATTGTAACGTTCAAGGCGATTGTTGATACCTTCAAATTCTTCATATTTCCCAACCTGTTGAAGATGGCAAATCATTTCAGTTTCACACCTGGCTGTTTCTGGCATCTCCAAGCCTGAATGCCTGGAAGTGCAGTGAGCAATTCTAAATGGTCTTGCTGCCTATTTCTTGCCAACTATCAGTGACAAATATCACTGCTTTTTGGACCCAAACACATGCAAGTAATGCTATTTAAAAACTGGTTGCTCTAAGCACAACGTAATATCAAATGGCTACACAAGTTTGCATGTTGCATGTTACACAAGACGCTAGTTATAAGCTGTTCGTTGACAGTCTTTTGTCCTACTTAAGCAGCATTGTGTCTCAAATAAATGAAGGGAATCACAACTGTTTTCTTGATTACCTTTGTTCTTTAAAAATTGTCCCAAATAAGCAGCTACCCGAATTAACCAGAATCCACTGTATCTCAAATAAATTCCAATTGTACATTAATAACAAAAATTAAATTACAAATCCACTTTGGCACAGTTAATTTTCTGACCATTAGTTATAGATCCCAGTATTTTTACAAGAAATAGACTGCTGACAGTTCACCTGTTTCCCTCTCCCACCTTTCTTAAATGGTAGAGACATGCTAATTTTTAATGCAGTTTCCCAACTCAGGAGAACTTTGGAAAAATTATAGCTCTCAAAACCATACTCTCAGCCACTACTTTTAAAATTCTGGAATGGAAACCATTTGATCCACACCATTTGACAATTTTAGACCATAAGACATAGGTGCAGAATTAGGCCATTTGGCCTATTGACTCTATTCCACTATTTTATCATGGCTAATCTATTTGTTCTTTAACCCCATTTTCCTGCCTTCTCCCCATATCCTTTCACATCCTGACTGATCAAGACCTATCAACCTCCATCTTAAATGCACCTGGCCTTCATAGCCAACTGTGGCAATGAATTCTGTAGATACTGATGCACCATCAATAACTCACTCTGAGACATAAGAAGCAAGATATCGGCTTTTATTGACTGGAAGAATGAACAACACTACATCCTGGAGAATGAGGCCGGGCATCAGGCCTCAATCGCCTTTATACAGGGGTCTGTGGGAGGAGCCACAGGAGCAGTCCAGACAGGTATATGTAGTTCACCACAGATACATCATCCTCTGACTAAAGAAATTCCTCCCCATCTCTATTCTAAATGGACATCCCTCTATTTTGAGACTGTGCCCTCTGCTCCTAGACTCTCCCACTAAATGAAACATCTTCTTCACAATCACTCTGTTTAGGCCTTTCAACAGGCCCAGGGCCTTCAGTTGCTGCTCAAATGATGTCTTTCATTCCTGTAATCATTCTTGTGAAGTTCCTCTGAACCCTCTCCAATGTCAGCACATCTTTTCATAAATAAGAGGCCCAAAACTGCACGTGAGGCCTCGCCAGTGTCTTATACAGCCTCAGCATTACATCCTTGCTCTTATATTCTAGTGCTCTTGAAATTAATGCTAACATTGCATTCGCCTTCCTCAACAGTGATTCAGCCTGCAAATTAACCTTTAGGGAGTCTTGCACGAGGACTCCCAAATCCCTTTGTAACTCTCTCCCTGTTTAGAAATCAGACTAGGCTTTTAATCCTCCTACCAAAGTGCATGACCATACACTTCCCGACACTGATTTCCATCTTCCACCTCCTTGCCCATTCTCCTAATTTGTCCTTCTGCAACCTCTCCGCTTCATCAAAACTACCTGCCCCTCCACCTATCTCTGCTTCCACTCCATACTTGGCCACAAAGTCATCAATTCCATCATCCAAATTATTAACATATTGTGGCGACCCAATTACTAGCACACTCGAACCGGCTGACAATTAGCCAGCGTGCAGGCACAAAGGCTAGGTCCGGAACAAAGGGAGAAAGCCTGAGGCGGTGTCAGTATGTGCCTCTCGCGGGGGAGGGAGAGTTTAAAGCAAGACTGTGAAGTTGGAATAAACTTTATCTTTGACTGCAGTTTACCGACTCCGTGTCGTTATTTTAGCGCTGCGTGTAGCACACCGCTACAATATAACATAAAAAGTGGTCCCAACACAGACCCCTGCAGAACACCACTAATCACCGCAGCCAATCAGAAAAGACTCACTTTATTTCCACACTTTGCCTCCTGCTAATCAGTCAATGCTCTATCCACGCTAGTATCTTTCCTGTAATACCCTGAGCTTTTATCTTGATTAGCAGCTTCATGTATGGCACCTTGTCAAAGGCCTTCTGAAAATCCAAGTACACGGCATACATTGATTCTCCTTTGTCTATTCTGCTTTTTATTTCTTTCAGGCAAGATGTTCCCTTAAAGAAAACCATGCTGACTTTGGTCAATTTCGTCATGTGCCTCCATGTACCCCAAAACCTCATCCTTTACAAAGAACTCCAACATCGTCCCAACCACTGAGATCAGGCTAATTGGCCTATAATTTCCTGTCTTCTGCCTCTATCCCTTATTGAAGAGTGGAGTGACATTAGCAATTTTCCAGTCTTCCAGAACCATGCTGGAATCTATTGATTCTTGAAAGATCATTACTAATGCTTCCACATTCTCTTCAGCTAACTCTTTCAGAATGATTGGGTGTAGTCCATCAGGTCCAGATGACTTAACTTCTCACTTTTCAGTTTCCCAAGCACCATTTCCCTAGTAATAGCAACTGTACTCACTTCTGCCCCTTGACTTCTCAGACTTCTGGGATACTACTAATGTCTTCCACAGTGAAGATTAATGCGAAATATTTATTCAGTTTGTCCACCATTTCCTTGCTCCCATAACTATCTCACCTCTCTTTTACTCTTTATATATCTGACAACATTTTTGCTATCCTCTTTGATATTATTGGCTAGCTTACCTTCAAGTTTCATCTTTTCCCCTCTTATGGTTTTGTTGCCTTCTGTTGGTTTTTTTTTAAATTCCACAGTCCTCTAGTTTCCTAATAATTTTGATTTATTATATACCCCCTCTTTTGCTTTTATGTTGGCTTTGATTTCCCTTGTCAGCCACTGTTGCCTCATTCTGCCTTTAGAATACTTTCTCTTTGGGATGTATCTATCCTGCATATTCAAAATTGCCTCAGCTCCAGCTATTGCTACTCTGCCATCATCCCTACTAGTGTCCCCTTCCAACCAGCTTTGGCAGCTTCTCTCTTATGCCTCTGCAATTCCCTTTACTCCACTGTAGTAGTGTTACTCTGACTTTAGTTTCTCCCTCTGAAATTGCAGGGTGAATTCTATCATATTATTATCACCATTTCCCAAGGGTTCCATTACATTAAGCTTCCTAATCATATCCGATTCATTACAAAACTCCAAATCCAGAATTGCTAATCCCCTAGTGGACTCAACCACAAGCTGCTCTAAAAAGCCAACTCGGAAGTATTCCACAAATTTCCTCACTTGGGATCCAGCATTAATTTGATTTTCCCAGTCTACCTGCGCAGTGAAATCCCCCCTGACTAACGTAACATTGCCTTTTTGACTTGCTTTTTCTGTCCCCCACTGTAATTTGTGGAGCATATCCTAGCTACTTCTCAGAGGCCTGTAAATAATTCACGTCAGGGTCTTCTTACTCTTACAGTTTCTTAACTCTACCTACAAGGATTTGACATCTTACAATCCTATGTCACCTCTTCCTAAAGGTTAGATTTCATTTTTTTACCAGCAGAGCCACTCCCCCTCCTCTGCCTACCTGCCTGAAAAGGTTGTGCAGATTGTGTGTCCTTGGATATTAAGCTCCCAACTACTATTGTCTTTCAGCCATGACCCTGTGATACCCACAATGTCATACCTGCCAATCTTTAACTGTGCTACAAAATCAACAGTATCTTATTTTGTATGCAGTGTGCATTCAAATATAACACCTTCAGTCCTGTATTTGTCACCTTTTCAATTTTGTCCCCCTTTTTCATTGCATCTCATCCCACTGACTGCAATTTTGCCCTATCATCTGCCTGTCCTTCCTGATAGTCTCACTGTACACTACCTCTGCTTGTAAACCAACATCCCCATCCTCAGCCCTATCACTCCAGTTACCATCCTCCCACCAGATTAGTTTAAACCCTCTCAACAACTCTAGCCATCTTGCCCACAAGGATAATGGTCCCCCTTGGGTCCTGGTGTAGCTCATCCCTTTTGTACTGCTCATACCTTCCCCAGAACAGACCCCAGTTAGAAATCAGAAACCCTGCCCCCTGCACCAGTTCCTCAGCTACACATTCATCTGCCAAATCATCCTATTCTTGCCCTCGCTGGTGCGTGGCACAGACAACAATCCAGAGACAGTTACACTGGAGGTCCTGTTTTTCAGCTTTCTACCTGGTTCTCCAAATTCTTTCTTTAGGACCTTCTCTCTTTTCATTCCTGTGTCATTGGTACCAATATGTACCAAGACATCTGGCTGTTCACCCTCCTCCTTCAGAATGTTGTGGATGCAATCCAAGACATCCCTGACCTGGTCCCTGGGAGGCAACATACCATCGGAGTCTCTCTATCACTCCTTAGTCTCTCTTATCTACTCGTCTAACTATGGAATCTCCGATCACCTCTCCATTCTTCCTCTGACACAGCATCCGTCTCAGTACCAGTGCTCCAGTTACTGCAGCTTCCCCCGGTAGGTCGTTCCACCTCCCCCCCCCCCCCCACCCCCACACACATTGTATCCAAAATGGTGTACTTGTTATTGAGGGGAATGGCCACAGGGGTATCTATATCAGCTGCCTATTTCCCTTCCCTCTCCTGACAGTCACCCATTCACATGCCTCCTGTAACCTACGGGCGGACTACCTCCTATCTCCCATCTCCTCAGTTCCTCCTCAAGGTCATCGAGTTGTAGTTCCAGTTCTTTAACATGTTTTCTGAGGAGCTGCGGCTCAGAGCGCCTGGTGCAGCGTGGGTATCCGGGAGGTTGGAGATCTCTCAGAATTCTCACATCTCACACAAAGAAGAAAACACGGGCCCTGGAGCCATTCTTACTGCCCGACCATACACTTACAGTGAAAAATGTGCAAGGAAAAAGCTTACCAGATACCTATGTGGCCCACGCCTGTTTTTGCCCAATTTGTTGAGACAAAGCCAAGTCTCCCTACTCCAACAATGGGCACTCTGCTAGACCCTGCCTTACATTTATTTGACCTTGTTAATTAATCCTGAATTCCAATTAATGCTGTTCAAGCTCCAAAATGAAAACAGCTTCCTCCTCGACCTGGGTGAAGACACTATTACTTTTTGCTTCCGAACCCCGATTGGCTGTCGTTCAAGCTCCCTCCTTAGTTGTCTGTAGTGCATTTTGTCCAATTAAATTTATTTGCCGAACATTGATTTTGTTGAGACCTCATGTTTATTATATATTCAGTTTCTTAAGAGATTTGCCATGCAACTATCTTCTATCATAAATAGTGATTATCTCCTGTGCATATATGCATCATTCCATATTATCATTTACAATATTTCTGTCACAAATGTTCAAGTGCTCATGCTACTTCTGCCCACCCTTAGCTTGAGTGTTATTTTTGACATTCATTGCAAATTACTTTTCATTGTCCTGTCTTGTAGCTCTTCGTTCTTCCACTCTCAGCTTTTCCACTCTTTGGTTTTTCCACCAACGAGTACCTGTGTTAGTTTGTGCCTTTCTTTTGTTCCTTGTGTCCTTAGTTGTCTGTGGCTTTGGGGGCTTCAGGAGCTCTGCCCTGTAAGTCTCAAACAGATTGTCCATCACACTAAATAATTTTTGAATACCTGCCATTGATTGGCTGACCTCCTACTCATTTTTAGATATTCGTGCTTACCATGAGCAGCCTGTCTCATTGAATGGAAGTCACTCATACATAAAACTTTGATTTTACCAGCTTTTTCACATTTTCTCCTTGAGTACAGCAAAAAATGTAATCACATTATGATTGATATTATATAAATATTCACGCATTTAGTTAAAAGCTGGCTCATTACTCATCTCTAAATCTTACACGACCTTCCTTTCTACCAGATTATACCAGCTCCTAACCAGCAGTTTGCTAGAGAAGTCTCATCTAGATGCAGGGTGTCTGCCTCTCCATCACGCTCTCACACTCAGTAACGAATTTACAGGGTTTGCTGGTGGTCAGTGGATTGAGTAGTTATGTCGGCAGCAGTGCTGTAACGTACTGTGCAGAAGGGCCAGATACACTTCATACTTGAACACTTCGCTTTAAGCCAGCCATTCAGATGAACAAGTTCAGCGATCTTCACTGAAAAGAGAAGTGGTTGGTTTTACTTCATTTATTTTAAATAATAGCAATGTTCAATAGTGGTTTAAAATAATATTTTTTTGTTATTTTAAACTTTGCACTTGGAAGATCTTCTTATAGCATAAGCCTTGTGGAACAGCATCAGCAGTGATGCAGGCAGACTGCAGTACCCATACAGCTGAGAAAGGTAAGTATGGGCACTGGCATCCTGCAAAGGGAAAACACTGGTCTTAGGCTATTCAACCCAATGTTTTAATCTTATCTCAAAGAACTCACCCTTCCCCCAATCCAGTAGTCCAGAAATCATAGGGCTGTAAGCTTAGAAAACAAGACCTTTTCCCCATCCTGTCCATAGCAACCTATTTGCCAATCTATACTAATTCCACTTGCACGCATTAAGACGCATTAGTTAACTGGCTTTTTTTTCTGAGAATCAAATCAGGAATTGTATATTTTCTTGTTTGATTAGAAGTATAATGAACATTTTCTACAATCAAATCCACCCCCCCCCCCCCGAACCTTTCATGATATGTATTAGTTTAATTCGGTATTACGTAGAATATTTAAAATCACCTACAGTATGTTCTTCCAGCATAGTTACCGTTAGATGTACATGGATTCCTGTCATGTGATTGCCAATAATACAATGCTAAAATTCTACCATCTTCTTCCTTTGTCTTCACTTTATCCCATTCTTACTGATCTCCACTTCCCCATTGTTGAAAATCCTGTTACGGCCTTCACATTGTCTGAAATTATTTCCTGATCCATGCCCTTTGGGCCTTCAGTTCTGGGATGATATATAGCTCTCTGACCTCAACAGTGAAGTAGGTTTCAACTATCTTAGTATTCCTTTCTAACACTTATTTCCTAAACTGTCAAATGCTGAAATTTTCTCTCCACCTTTAGGAACCTTCTCAAGAGCTGTTGGTCAGATGACATAGTTTTTGCATGGCAAATTGTCATTTCTTCCTTTTATCTGAAGATATCTTCCTGCTCTCTGAAAAATACCCTTTTGATGTTTCCTTGGTCAGTGGATAAGCTGCTTTTGTACTTGATTTCAGAAATCTTTGTATAAGGGTGCATGATGATACAATTTATGGTTGGGACTAAAAATCCCTAAAACTGCAGTTGCTTGCTTAACCACACTCAAGCATAAATATGCATGTGATGACATCCATTGACATGTGGCAGCTGATTTAATGAAGCAGTGTATATGTGGTGAGGAGGTCCACTTTACTCAACTTACTGAGATTCCTTTATCATTTTATTTATTAAACAAAACAATTAGATTGACTTGATTATGCAGTTCGTTTGAGGGAGTTAGAATTTATTTTGCCACAGCTTTTATGGAAGTGTTAATTATTTGAGGTACTGACATTATTGAACATGCAGCAGCAGATAAAAGGCTCAGGTTGCCACGGTAACAGCTAGTGCTCACCGGTTTTGTGAGCCAGCATACAATTATTTGATTTCATTTTTCAGCTCCTAGCAGCTCTCTGGAAAGCAGTACCCAATATAACAGGGTAAATTGTGACAGGTTGTTTCCGCTAGTTGGCATGACAGTTACAAGAGGACACAAATTTAAGGTAATCACAAAACGATTTAAAGAGGTCAAGAAAAATTTCATTGCACAGAAAAAACCATCATTGAAACACAGACTATCACTGATACACAGTCCATAAATTCTTTTAAAAGAGAATTAGATGGCTTTTTGAAATGGAGGAATATTAAATGCAAGGGTGTAAGGAGGTGAGGGAGATCAGGAGTTTTGCGTCGTGCAGCTGGGAGAAGATGCACAGAATTGTTTGTTAGTTTGTTTAGTTCATGCTGTGCTGTAACATAATTGGATTCAATGAACTAAAACAGATAAATTAATAAATTCTGCGGTCAATTTACAAGGGGTACAAACATTAACACACAAACATGCAAACTGGAGTGGGGCAATCAGACCCTGCAATCTCTTCTAGAATTCAGTTCCATCAAAACTGAGCTGTACATAAGCTGTATTCATCTACCACTGCTCGATATCCCTGAAGCATTTACTAATAACAGACGATCAAACTTAAACTTCCACATGTTATTTGAGGGACTGCATTTCATGTTACCACTACGCATGGATAAAATATTTTCGCATTTTCACTCTGAAATTTCTTGGCTCCAATATTACAATTATATTTATTTCAGGATTCCTCATGAAGGGAAATAACGTATTTTGTTTATTAAATCTTTTGATAAACTTTCAATTTTATTGAATCCTTTGACCAATCTATGCATCTAGATTGGACTAGCCCTTACTCTTCTACATTCAAACTACCTTAATAAATTAACCCTTTGAGCCTTTGTGTAATTTCTGATAATCTGTACTGTAGCCTTCCCAAGGTTAATATATCTTTCAGGAATTCAGTGTCCAAAGTGGAACACAGTATTACAACAGGAGATTGAACAACAGGCTTTTGTATGTTTGAAACAACACTTTCATACACTTGAATATAGAATCTTTTTGAGATAATGGCCAACATTTTCAATTTAATTTACAGTTATTTTTTACAGCTCTTCCAGTTCATAAGCCTTTCACTTTTCCTTGTAAGATATTTGCCTTAGCTCGAATTAGTCATTCATATTATTCGTTGTCAAGAGTTAAGATCATAAATGGCTTCTTTTAGCAGTAGAAGTAGTTCTATATTGTGCCAAAACCTTCTTTGAAGTTTCACCATACTACCTTAGATTACAGTGCTGGATTTTTCGTCTTTTCTCTGAAATTTTATTCTACTTAAATTTAATATCATATGTAATATAATCTTCATGCCTTTCCTTTCTCTCTTTCTAACCTAACATAGAGTGTGGTCACATTATCATGATTTTTTGTAAGATTGTTGGCTATATTTATTGCATTATCCATAAACAGTTTTTTCTAATAAACTATCTCAAATATATTTTCAAATTTCTGTACATTCCTCACTTAAACTATTCTGTTTCTCCCAGTTTTTCTGAATGTTAAGTTTCCAATATTTCTCTAAATAGTTCTATATTTCCCAAACTTAAAATTCCCCCAAACATATCACTGTATGAAATATCTAGAGATGTGTCCCACCAGAGCTCTTCCCACATTATTTCCAATGCTTGTTTACCCTTTCTGAAAACTCTTCCTTCTATTGCTATAAATTAGATTTTTTTAAATCAGTATCACTAATCTCCTCCTTTCCCGATTTCCCTGGGATATTTGTTCTCACTAATGGTTAGACAGCAAATCGGTGCAAACACTGATAGATGATATAAAGTAAGCCAAATCTAAGCTTCAATAGACATACATATTGCAATCATGTACAGAGATCATAATCTGAGATACCCTGCCAAATGTCATAAATTTTTATCATTTGTAGTGTGGATTTTTTCTCTTAACCATATGTTTACCTAACTTTTTTTTAAAATTTACTTAATTTTGGGATGTGGGCGTCGCCAGCTAAGTTATCACCCATCCCTAGTTGCCCTTGAGAAGGTGGTGCTGAGCTGCCTTCTTGAACCACTGCTGTTTTTGAGATGTAGATACATCCACGATGCTGTTAGGGAGGGAATTCCATGATTTTGACCCAGCGACAATGAAGGAACGGTGATATGTTTCCAAGTCAGGATGGTGAGTGACTCGGAGGGGGATTTCCAAGTGGTGGTGTTCCCAGGTACCTGCTGTTCTCGTCCTTCTAGATGGTAGTGGTCGTGGGTCTGGAATGTGCTGTCTTAGGCATTTTGGTGTGTTGTTGCAGTGCATCTTGTAGACGGTACACACTGCTGCATCTGTTCGTCGATGGCAGAGGGATTGGATGCTTGTGGAAGGGGTACCAACCAAGTGGGCTGCCTTGTACTGGATGGTGTCAAGCTTCTTGAGTGTTGACGGAGCTGCACTCATCCAGGCGAGTGGCGAGTATTCCATTACACTCCTGACCTGAGCCTTGAAGATGGTGGACAGGCTTTGGGGAGTCAGGAGGTGAGTTACACGCCGCAGGACTTCTAGCTTTTGACCCGTTCTGGTAGCCACAATGTTTATATGGCTAAACCGGTTCAGTTTCCTCCAATGATAACTCCCAGGATGTTGATAGTAGGGGATTCGGTGATGGTGAATGAATGTCAAGGAACAATGGTTAGAGCCTCTCTTGCTGGAGATGGTCATTGCCTGACACTTGCGTGGCTCGAATGTTACTTGCCACTTGTCAGCCCAAGCCTGGATATTGTCCAGGTCCTGCTGCATTTAGGTATGAACTGCTTCACTATCTGAGGAGTCATGAATGGTGCAGAACATTGTTCAGTCATCTGTGAATATCCCCACTTCTGACCTTGTGACGTTTAATGACTGAAGTTTAATGAATGATAAAAATGGAAAGTCAAACTCCATCTACATAATAACGTACTTATTCAGACCAGGGTAGCCTTCTCACAAGTTGTGCCTGTGGCCTAATGCATAAGATTATAGCTAATCCAAATGTAACAATAACTCCATGCTCTTGCCTACTCCCAGAGACCTTTCATCCCATTGTTTAAGAAAAATTGGTCGAACTCTCTTTAAAACTATTCAGAAACATTACTTCTATTGCTCTTTGAGGAAGACAGTTCCAAAGACTTAAGGCCTCATTTAGAAATATCATTTTACCTCACCTATTTTAAATGAGCAGTCCCTTATTTTCAACAGTGGCCTTCTTTATAGTCACAATTGCACAAGTTCTGGTGTCATGTCAAAGTACAAAAGTGACCATGCTTAGCCAGACTAATTTATGAGTAAGAAAATGACAAAAACATTGCCTTGTAACTTGTAGCTGGAGTTCAATTTTTATTGTTTCATTTCTAAGTTTAAAGAGAAAGCAATTTATTTCAGTGAGTGATAGCTCCACCTGCAGCTGAGTGAATTAGTTGCACCTAGACCTGTTCTGCTGAAAGAACTTTTGTTGCTGGCAGAGGTGGTTTGGTCAATGACCTTGCTGTACAACTATGCCGTAAGTTTGTTTTTAGGTGGAATCAAAGACTACAAGTCTGAACCAGGCTGCTTCAAATAAAATAATAAATATTTTAAATATTGCACTTGCAACATATTAGAAGTGGGTGACATTAATGGAACCCCTGTACCTCTCACACATGGCATTCAGATCTTAACAATAAAATTTTCCACCCTCATCTATTACTGTTGTTACCTCACCTAGAAAATGAGGCCATCATGAAGATAAAATGAATAATTTAGAAAGGGAAAAATAAATTAACAGGAAACAATATTTATGATATATGTGCATTATATCAATTTAAATGAATATATTTGACACTCTTATTTCTAGACTAATAACAGATTGAACATCCCAAAAATGAATTTAAGAAGAATTTTGGCAAGAGTACAAAACCTATCTAATTTATTCAATTTATTGAACATGAAAAGATTTTCTCATTATATTATCCATTTAGTTTATACTAAATTCACAAAATACCTTATGAAACACATTAAATCAAACATTCATCTTGGAACAATGATTTCTGTACAGTTTCAGTTCCTCAAAATCTGTATGATCCTAAATTCAAATTAAAAAATGCTCCAGCCAACAGAACCGCTGCCTAAAAATATATATTCTTGGTAAATACTTAAATCTTTCTTGGACCAGATTCTCATAAAGAAATGGGGAGTGGAATGGTTGTACATCCTCATATCTTCATGGTGATTACTGCTTCTGGGAGAGTGGGCTATCTTACCTTGGACTTCAGCATCTTCAGAAAGTGGAAACCCAGCATTTCTCTGTAAAAGAGAAATGATCCAGCCATTAGCTGGTTGGAGACTGAGAATATTCATCATGCATAATAACTAGCTGAGTCTAGTATGACTTACTGCAGAATTCACTGGAACAGCGTGAAGGTGACCTTATTCCTCAGCACAACTCTGAAACCCCTTCCTAATGTCATTACATAGGTAAAATTAAAAATATAGAGCTTATCCAGAACAATCCCACCGCTTGTTAATTCACATGCAAGATACCATGGCAAGCAAAATTCACACGACGATTCAAATCATGTGCCAGAAATGAAAGTAAATCATTAAGCTGTGTTGATGGTTCAGTGTTAAATGCAGTGCTCGGTGTGGTTAAGCAACATAGGAGCTGGAATTGTGTGTATCGTGCCCGCTCTGTACTGAGTCAGCTGATCCTGTAGCTGAATCTGACATGGGTTCTGATATCCCTGGGCTAGGAATGGTAAAATTAGCTGGCTCCTGACTGCTAATGCCTTTACTGTCAAGGTTGCATATAAAATTGGGATGTATTTTTGAGTTATGAATACTCCAATTTTGAGAAGCCTGAAAGCTTTCCCTCTAAGAAAATGCAAATAGAAACTTACATTTGACATAAGGTAATTCCTGGTGATTGTCAGGCAGACAGGAGTTAGAGTTACTGAGAGCTTATTACTAGAGCTTGTCATGATGTAGACAGGCTGAAGCTTTGTTTACCAAATGATTTAACAATATGAAAGCAAAATAATTATCTAGACATAAAATGACATAGCAAGATGTTTGTTTCCAAAGCTAGATACATCACCAGCCAAGTTATTCATGCATTTTTACAACACTGGCATCTACTCAACAATATGGAAACTGGTCCAGTTATGTTCACCAAAAGCAGAACAACCCCAATCCAGATAATTATCAGTCAGACTATTCTCAATCATTCACAAAGTGATGGGAGAAGTTGTTGGCAAACTGGCATTTACTCTCATTCTCAGTGAGAGAAATCTGCAGCAACAGATCCATGACCAGAACAGTCACTGTTTTGTTGCTGCTAGTGGGATTGCTAGGCCAGCAGGACTCAATAAATTCTTTATCAGCATTCAAATAGTAAAAACAAATACATCTTTAGACTCCAGAGATCTAAATTGTTATCTGTGAAGATGTTTTGGGATTATTTTTTGAGTGACATAATTATAATCAGACACACTTCTCCTTTCTTTCAGTACTCTTTTCAATGTATTGGTATCCAAGTTGAGACATCTTCTCAACAGGTGTCCATTTTGGCACTCTGATTAAGAATGGATGCAAGCATTTGTGATCTTCAACTGACCCATCATCTCACACTGGCATTGCAGTTTCCAACGTTATTAGCAATACTCAAAAAGCTCACTCCTTCCATAGAATATACATGATTTTTTCCAATAGATGCCCTGCAGCAAGAATTGATAATTCATGTGCTGTGTTCTTCAACTTGGAGGGGAATATGTGTCCAAATCATTTCAGACTGGAGCTCCAGGGGCAGTCTTAGTGATCTCAGGGCACTAACAAGCGTCTTTGATCTCTTTGTAATATAAATTTTTTTTTACCATGAGTAATCTAAAGCATGTAATATGGTACAGGCAAGAAATATTAAGCTTGAGTTTGTACTTAAAATAATAGTGCATCCATATTAGAGACTCAGATCCAACTGAATCTACATTTTAAAAAATACATGGAAGAGCAGGAAAATGCTACACTCATGTAAAAGGAGTCATGTGTGTTGCTTGGATTTCCAGCATCTGCAGATTTTCTCTTGTTTGTCATGTAAAAGGTACCCAGTGGATGCAGTAGAAAAGTTACTTCATGCTTATTAATGTGCAATCGCTGCAAAATAACTTCCTCAGCACTAAAATTTAACATTTAGGAAAATGGCTCCTTAACCCTTCTGAATTATTTTAATGTTGGAGATTTGAAAGTAATTCTATAGATGTATTTAACACCTTTTTTGTTCTTTTACATCTCTCTGCCCAATTCCAATTCTCTATTCCTCCGCTTAATGTTCTGATATTCTGTACACCATTTGGTACTGAACTAACATTAACTTACTGGTTCAAATGCTGCATGATACATCAAAGTTCTATAAATTGATTTGTTAAAGACACACATCACTGCTTTATCTGATCACACATATCCCAGATTCAAGACAGGAGACTGAACAGTCGGGCAACGGACTGACTGGGGAATGGGCTCAGGTACAGGCAGACATGGGTGAATGGAACTGGGAATAGTCCAATACAAGAGAATGGAGCCAGTAACAGTTCTCTCTGGGAGACTGGAGCAAGTGGCAGAGTGGAACAAGTGAAAAAAGATGTGCATAAATGCAGGGGAATAGAGCTAGGTACAGAGCTGTGCAGGAAAAAACCTAGAGAATGATGCTTGGCAGAGACAGACTGTGAAGGAAGCTGTGGACAGATAACACAAGGAAATAGAACTGAATCACAATCAGAATCATGTTTATTATCACTGACATATGGCATGAAATATGCTATTTTGCAGCAGCAGTACAGTGCACTACATAAAGGATTACTATTAGTTACACTAAGAAATATATACGTATAAAAATAATTAAAGTATTGCAAAAAGAGAGCAAAAAGTGAGGTAGTGTTCTTGGGTTCATGGTCCTTTCATAAATCTGATGGCAGAGGGAAGAAGCTGTTCCTAAAACATTGAGTGTGTGTTGTCAAGCTGCTGTACCTCCTCCCTGATGGTAGTAATGAGGAGAGGGTTTGCCCTGAATGGTGAGGGTCCTCAATGAGGCTTCACCCCTTGAAGATTGTGGTGAACTACATATACCTGTCTGGACACGCCCCCTGCTGACTGCTCCTGTGGCTCCTCCCACAGACCCCAGTCTAAAGGTGATTGAGGCCTGAGCCCGGCCCTCGGTCTCCTGGATGTAGTATGGTGGTCAACTATTACTTGTTCTTTCTTCCAGACAATAAAAGCCGATATCTTGCCTTCAAGTCTCAGAGGGAGTTATTGATGGTGCATCAATGATGTACTGCGTACGTTCAGACAGAGCGGTTTGGAGCAGGATGCAAATAGGCTGGGGATATGTCAGGAGCTCCACGTTGACAGATACAGGCGGGTGTAAACAGGGAAATGGAACTGGATACAAGCAGTCCAAAGGAATGGAACTGAGTGCGGGGGAACGGAACTGGGTGCGGGGGGAAGGGAACTGGGTGCGGGGGAAGGGAACTGGGTGCGGGGGAAGGGAACTGGGTGCGGGGGAATGGAACTGGGTGCGGGGGGAAGGAACTGAGTGCGGGGGAAGGGAACTGGGTGCGGGGGAACGGAACTGAGTGCGGGGAAAGGGAACTGGGTGCGGGGGAACGGAACTGGGTGCGGGGGGGCGGAACTGGGTGCGGGGGAAGGGAACTGGGTGCGGGGGAAGGGAACTGGGTGCGGGGGAACGGAACTGGGTGCGGGGGAACGGAACTGGGTGCGGGGGAATGGTACTGGGTGCGCGGGAAGGGAACTGGGTGCGCGGGAAGGGAACTGGGTGCGGGGGAAGGGAACTGGTTGCGGGGGAACGGAACTGAGTGTGGTGGAACGGTACTGGATGCACGGGAAGGGAACTGGGTGCGGGGGAACGGAACTGGTTGTGGGGGAACGGAACTGAGTGTGGTGGAAGGGAACTGAGTGCGGGGAAACGGAACTGAGTGCGGGGAAACGGAACTGGGTGCGTGGGAACGGAACTGAGTGCGGGGGAAGGGAACTGGGTGCGGGGGAAGGGAACTGGGTGCGGGGGAAGGGAACTGGGTGCGGGGGAATGGAACTGAGGGCAGGGGAAGGGAACTGGGTGCGGGGGAACAGAACTGAGTGCAGGGGAAGGGAACTGGGTGCGTGGGAAGGGAACTGGGTTTGGGGGAACGGAACTGAGTGCGGGGGAACGGTACTGGGTGCGCGGGAAGGGAACTGGGTGCGGGGGAAGGGAACTGGGTGCGGGGGAACGGAACTGGGTGCGGGGGAACGGAACTGGGTGCGGGGGAAGGGAACTGGGTGCGGGGGAACGGAACTGGGTGCGGGGGAATGGTACTGGGTGCGGGGGGACGGTACTGGGTGCACGGGAAGGGAACTGGGTGCGGGGGAACGGAACTGGGTGCGGGGGAAGGGAACTGGTTGCGGGGGAACGGAACTGAGTGTGGTGGAAGGGAACTGAGTGCGGGGGAACGGAACTGGGTGCGGGGGAACGGAACTGAGGGCAGGGGAAGGGAACTGGGTGCGGGGGAAGAGAACTGAGTGCGGGGGAACGGTACTGGGTGCGGGGGGACGGTACTGGGTGCACGGGAAGGGAACTGGGTGCGGGGGAACGGAACTGGTTGTGGGGGAATGGAACTGAGTGTGGTGGAAGGGAACTGAGTGCGGGGAAACGGAACTGGGTGCGTGGGAACGGAACTGAGTGCGGGGGAAGGGAACTGGGTGCGGGGGAACGGAACTGGGTGCGGGGGAACGGAACTGGGTGCGGGGGAAGGGAACTGGGTGCGGGGGAATGGAACTGAGGGCAGGGGAAGGGAACTGGGTGCGGGGGAACGGAACTGAGTGCAGGGGAAGGGAACTGGGTGCGTGGGAAGGGAACTGGGTTTGGGGGAACGGAACTGAGTGCGGGGGAACGGTACTGGGTGCGCGGGAAGGGAACTGGGTGCGGGGGAAGGGAACTGGGTGCGGGGGAAGGGAACTGGGTGCGGGGGAACGGAACTGAGTGCGGGGGAACGGAACTGAGTGCAGGGGAACGGAACTGGGTGTGGGGGAATGGAGTTACATAAACACAGAGGACTGGGAAAAAATGAATAAAAATCCTGGGGAAAAATCAGCACACCAAGCAGTATTTGTGGAGGGAGCAGCAGTTACAATTTCAGTATTATAACTTTTCTTCAGGGAATTGGACTATTTATAAATATATATGGTGGGCCGGAGCTAGCTACAGACATGGGAATAGCATCTGACATACAGTAAGTGGCTGGGTATAGACGTGGGGATGGAACTATTTGGAGACAGACAGAATAGATGGGAGTTAGTTACAGGCAATGGAATAGAGCTGAGCTGTTTACTTTTTACCTCAACTGAAATGCACCTGTGGTGAACTACATATACCTGTCTGGACATGCCCCCCCCCCCCCCCCCCCGCTGACTGCTCCTGTGGCTCCTCCCACAGACCGTGGCTCCTCCCACGGACCCCAGTATAAAGGCGATTGGAGCCTGAGCCCTGGTCTCAGTCTCCAGGATGTAGTATGGTGGTCAATTGCTGCTTGTTCTTTCTTCCAGCCAATAAAAGCCGATATCTCGCCTCACGTCTCAGAGAGAGTTATTGATGGTGCATCAGCACTCTCTTGCACTTCTCTAAAATTATACTGATTAAGCATTCAGTGAATTTATTAACATTGCTTTGTAGTTTAGTGGTCTCCTACATTCATGAGACTCTATCTTGCACTGTATTGCTTACCTGCACTGCACTTGCTCTGTAGCTGTTACACTTGATTCTGTACTCCGTCATTGTTTTACCCTGTCCTGTCTACCTCAAAGCACTGGGTAATGATTGGATCTGCGAGACGAGCTTTTCACTGTACCTCAGAGCGTGTGACAATAATGAACCATTCCAATTCATCCTCAAATTTTGAAATGTTGGAGTTAAAGTGTTGAAGTTCAAATTGTTCATGTATTGTAGGTGATAGGCAACAGTGATTCCTCTACCAGTCTTCAATGCCCATGTTCTGCCAGTCTGAATAATTATCCTGTTTCTGCTTTTTAACCAGATTTCCTTTTGTTCTGCTCCTCTCAACCCCTCATGTTTTATACTTTGCCATGAGTCTGTGCAGTAGCTGTTGAAGGCTATTTGAAAACCCAAATTGATTACTTCTACTGCATTACCTCATCTAATCTATGCATCGTTTCTTCAAAGAATTCAATAAGGTTAGTCAGGCATAACCTGTCCTTTTCAAATCCACGCTGACTTGTATATGGTTTATTTTAAATTTCTAGATTTTTTATTACATCTTTGAATAACAATTCTACTATGCTTCCTGCCAACAATTTCATTTAAACTGCTTTACATTTTCTTGGACATTCTCTCTCACTTTCTAGAAATAGAGAACCTATAAGCTGTTAGCCCTGACAATGATAGAGATTTTAAGGACTATTTATAAATATGCAATCCATACAGACCAATGGTCTTATCTACAAGTTTGATGGCTTTATTATCTTCCCACTTTCTATCTTAAATCTTGTGGTATCTTTTTTAAGTCTATCCTCTTTGTCTCTCTGGCCAATAGTAATTATTTTCTGCAGATTTCGGTTGTTTACCTTCCTATGAATTGTATCTTCAAGTGTCACTATCCTTCTGGTTTTTGTGAATTAGAAATGCAAGCATTCTGATCTCTGACTGCTACCTACAACTGAGGACACGCCTTTCCTATTTACAGACAAGTTTTCATTTGAGCTGAGGAGCCTTTAAAGAGACTTTTCATACCACCTTCACTTGATGTTCTTCAGATCAGAAAAGAAAGCAAGTATTCTACTAATAGTTTTTAGTTTTTTAATGTTCATGGATCTTAGAAGAGAATACATCAAATAATATGTTAAAGCTGATACTTGCTTTGTTCCTTTATAACAGCAGCTTCCAGCTGCCTTTATAAATAGCTAACAGGGAACTCAGCAGTAAGTATATTTAATGCAATGGTTGGGTAAATCCGTGAATCTGAGAGTTTAATGGAAGTCAGTTTGCATAACTTCTAGCATGAAACATATGCTATCCAACAAGAGCCTGCAGTTCAAATTACTGGTAAAAGTATATTGATAATAGTTTTAAATGCTATTACATATACCACCAGTCCATGTCATCAAACTGTATCTTAAAAATCATTGACTAAACCTATTGCTGCTAAATCAATAGCATTGATATCTGACCAGTGTCAGATATCAAATGGCATAAGCTTGTCTCAGGATTACAGGGGACCTCCACAATATGACGGGGAGGGGACAATCCACCTCATGATTTTCCATTACATGCAATTGCATTATCTATCCGTCTAGAATAAATAAAGTTTTTCCCAACTCTTGTTTAAACCTTTCACACAAATTTCGTTACAGCAAGATTTTATTCTGCATCTTATATTTTGTAAGTGATTTGTGAATTCCAGACGAGTAATTTGCCCATACTGATGTAACACAGGGGTCAAATTACTTTGAAACATCCACACTGAAGCACCAAAACTAGGGTAAATCTTTTAAAAATCCAGCTGCACCCAGAGATTCTACTTACTTGTAGATACAATACTTCAAAGCATTTAAAAAAGCACATGAAATGTGAGAGGGGAAATTACCCAAGTTAAATGGCCTTCATCAGTGTAGTAGTGACCCAGGTTGAAGTTAGCAAAATCTGTGCCTCAAGTACATCCTCACCGACTACTCCAGTGCCCCCAAACCTATCTCATCCTCCCAACTGCATTAATGTTTCTGACCTTGTGGCTCATCCAACGACCTCACTACAGCACTTGAAATAGATTTAAATAATAAATAAAGTTATTCCACAAATTAAGATCCAGCGAAAATCACATTTATCTGTCATTGATTGATTTATACTAAAATAGAAATATATAGTTGAGATTACTTTGTGAAGAGGCAATAATGAATATGAGAAGAAAAGTATAAACTCTGACTGTGGCAGTGATCCCCGTCACAGAAGAGACAACAATAATAACCGTTAAAATAGACCCAAGCATGAGTCAAGTGGGTGAAGACACATTAAGAGATTGAACAGGTTCAGAACCGAACTGAATGAAGACGGGGCATCACAAAATGAAGTGGGTGTTAGAGCTGTGAGTTAGAAGGTGATGTCCAACCCGCCTTCCAAAAGAGGTGAAGAAAATAAATGTTTCCAGTAGAACCAATCAGGAGAGCTGCTATGCCTTACACGGTGTCGAGCTTCTTCAGACCTGTTGGAGCTGTACTTATCCTGACATTTTCCCTGAATTCCTTAACAAATATAAAATACTCCATCTGCCTCTAGTTATTAATTCATAACAGGTGAACTACATGGAAAATACATGTGAAATATTAACATCTTTCATTTAAAATTTTTAATCTGAACTTATTGTCTATATTGTCATTTTATTCTACACAAAGACATGTTTACTTGGAAATTGAGTCAATTGTTTTCCATTTGTAATGTGGAGGAGACAGTATTCAAGTTATTCTACAAATGCAAGACAAGACAGTACTGTACTAATCAACAAGCATCTACCTACACAAGTACATGTTAGTGCTCGCTTCCCCATCAGCCACCCCTCCACCTTTACTGTAGCCATCACGACCTCTTTAGTATGTGCGAGTAAACTGGAACATGCAGGAGAAAGCCTCTCAACTAAAGGGAGAAGGTGGAAATTCCACACAGAGCACCAAAGGTCACAATCAAACTCTGGAGCCGTCAGCTCACGCTCACTGCCCCTTCACTGTGCTTTCCTCTATCTCAGTCCCATGGTTTGTGCTGCACCCTGGAGCCGATATGGACTCTGGGAAAGTAGTTAATAATTGGAGCTCTTTACTACTCATGGCCCCTGTGGTTTTCTGGCCCCCTAAAACTGCTTCTGTGCTTCATCAAGAGTGTAACAATGTGAGAGGATAACACAGCACTTTTAAATATATCCCAAATCCATCAGTGTCTTTATCAGGTGAACTTCATTTAGTTATTCTCATTAAGTTACCAAGATTCTCAGAGAATACATCACACTATATTCTACCCATTCAATTCTACTTCCTATTCCTATTCTGGTAAGTCAGTCCACGGCCTCCTCTACTGCCACAATAAGGCCACACTCAGGTTAGAGGAGCAACACCTTATATTCCATCTGGGTAGCCTCCAACCTGTTGGCACAAATATCAATTTCTCAATCTTCCAGTAATTGCAACCCCCCCCCCCCCCCACCATTCCCCATTCCCGTTTCCATCTCACACCTTCTCTTTCTACCTGCCAATCCCCTCCCTCTGGTGCTCCTCCCCCTTCCCTTCCTTCCATGGCCTTCTGTCCTGTCCTATCAGATTCCTCCTTCTCCAGCCCTTTATCTCTTTCACCAATCAGCTTCCCAGCTCTTTACTTCACCCCTCCCCCTCTCCCAGTTACACCTGTCACCTACCACCTTGTACTTCTTCCTCCCCTCTCCCCACCTTCTTATTCTGACCTCTCCCCTTCCTTTCCAGTCCTGAAGAAGAGTCTCAGCCTGAAATGTTGACTGTTTACTCTTTTCCATAGATGTTGCCTGGCCTGCTGAGTTCTTCTGGCATTCTGTGTGCGTTATACTATAGTCTACTTCCAGCATCTCCATTGATATCACAATTCTGTTTCTTCATGACTTTTTATGCCCTAAACAATGAACAGGGTTAAATTCATTAACCAATCTTCTGATAATAATTGATTAGGTTCTTATGGCAATTTTTTTTTAAAGGCTTAGCATGCTTCCATTGATATTATAGGCTGCTATTATAATTTAGGACAGATACCAAGATTCTTTCCAGGGAGAATCCTTTCTCCTACACTTGAGAAATATACTACTCATAGTCTTTATCTGTTCTACAGAGTAGGCTATCTTTGATTAACTCAGCAATTACTGTTGCATATTAAATGCATATTAAACTAGATTCTTACTGTATTCTACAGAACTTCTTTTTAGTAATCTTTGAGTTGGTTCTTACCTAAGTGAGAAATTTCTGATCAGTACAGCACACTGTACAGAAATTTTTTTTTAATTCTATTCAACCGTAGAAGCAAATATTAAATCATTGGCTTTAAGACTGGGTTGCCATGGAAACATATATTCTGGACAACATAAGTGAATCACTATTAGTCCATTTTTGGAAAAATAGGTTAGCTTTGGGAGGAATTCTCCCAAGCTATTGCTTGAGGATTTCAATGCGAAAAAAGCTCAAAGATAAGGATAACCAATCCAGGAGGTTTACAGAATAAATATAAGCCAGTTCAAGTACAGGCTTTCGTATTTAGTCACATGATGGAGACTAAAAAAACTCATACTGGGAAACTGAGAAGACTTGTACCCAGGGTCCTGATTGTGAATGTACAGCCTAAACCGGCTTGTCTAAATTGGAAGATTAAGGAAGCTGCAGCTTTTCCCTTTGGGGCATCAAATCTTTGGAAAGGTATTAGCTGAGCACTTGTGCATTGCAGCAAGTGAGATGCTATTTGATACCTGTTCCTGAAGGACTGTTGTATTTAATCCCTGTATTGTGAACAAACAGCTTGCACTTTCTATCTGATTCAATCCTGTATTGCTTCACTCCAAAAATAAGCTAAGCATCACCATTTGGATTAGTCTGTGCAATAGACAGAGTAAATTGTTGTGATCATTACCAGACCAAGAACATATTGCATGATGAAGACTGAAAGTGGATAATCTCACTTATTACTGCCAGTGACATTAAATTGAAAGTCAGACACTTCTACTTTTCTACTAACTAAAAGACAGCACAAGTTAAAGCTATGACAAGTCTAGGATAAAGCAGCAAATACTAATTGACAAGGTTGCTTCTATTATAACTGCTTTTATATCTCGATTGCACCCTCATTCTTAGGCTCTCATGAATATACACACCAATTTTATTCAACTTGGACAACACTGTTTCAGAATCCTTAACTTACTAAATTTCTTCTTCTGCATTGAAAGTGCAAATCCTGTCAGGTATTTGCAGGCTATTTGACTATGAACCCTACTCACTGTGTAGTGCACTTGATATGATCTCTATGGATCTTAGCAAGGCTTTTGATGAAATCCTATGTTGCAGGCTGTTTGGAGACTGGAAGATTGCTGCCAGTGAATTGCACAGGGCTCAGTGTTCTGATCCTTACCTCCTGTAATATTAAATAAATGATTTAGACATAAACTTCATGAAAATGAAGTTTGCAAGAACAAAAAGGCTGACATCATTATGAAAGCCATAGATTGCAATAGGAAAGTAGCAAATGGAATTGGATCTGGAGAGAAAAGTGCAGTTAGAGAGAGGCAAAAAAGCACGGTAAGTGCAAACATACTGAGCTACACAAATTACAAAAGGTAGCAGAGAGCTAAATATGATGGTTAAAATATAATGGGTTGCTTCCTGCAAAGAGCTGAAGTATAGATTAGAACAGCAGATTGTGGTACAATTATGCAGAATATTAATTGAATGATAATTGAATTTTGTGTATGTTACTGTTCATTGCATTACAGAAACTGAGATTAAAATGGAGAAAATGGGGAGGTGATTAATGAGAATGTTGCCAAATCTGCAAGTCTATAGTTATGAGGTAAGATTGAATAAGTTGGGGCTGTTGTCTTTGGAACGGGGAGGCTAAGGAGGGACTTAAGAGAATTAAATTATAAGGACCCTGGGTAGCAGAGGCTCAGAAAACAGAAGCACAGATGTAAATTAATTGATTAGAGGACAACAGAGGAGATCATTTTCACTGAGTTGGTAATAGGACCATAGAACCATAGAACATTACAGCACAGAAACAGGCCTTTTAGCCTTTCTTGGCTGTGCCGAACCATTTTTCTGCCTGATCCCACTGACCTGCACCTGGACCATATCCCTCCATACACCTCTCATCCATATACCTGTCCAAGTTTTTCTTAAATGTTAAAAGTGAGCCCGCAATTACAACTTCATCTGGCAGCTCATTCCACACTCCCACCACTCTCTGTGTGAAGAAGTCATCCTTAATATTCCCTTTAAACATTTCCCCCTTCACCCTTAACCCATGTCCTCTGGTTTTTTTCTCCCCTAGCCTCAGTGGAAAAAGCCTGCTTGCATTCACTCTATCTATACCCATCATAATTTTATATACCTCTATCAAGTCTCCCCTCATTCTTCTACACTCCAGGGAATAAAGTCCTAACCTATTCAACCTTTCTCTGTAACTCAGTTTCTCAAGTCCCGGCAACATCCTTGTAAACCTTCACTGCACTCTTTCAACCTTATTAATATCCTTCCTGTAATTCGGTGACCAAAACTGCACACAATACTCCAAATTCAGCCTCACCAATGCCTTATACAACCTCACCATAATATTCCAACCCTTATACTCAATACTTAGATTTATAAAGACCAATGTACCAAAGGCTCTCTTTACTACCCTATCTACCTGTGACGCCACTTTTAGGTAATTTTGTATCTGTATTCCCAGATCCCTCTGTTCTACTGCACTCCTCAGTGCCCTACCATTTACCTCGTATGTTCTACCTTGGTTTGTCCTTCCTAAATGCAATACCTCACGCTTGTCTGTATTAAAACTCCACCTGCCATTTTTCAGCCCATTTTCCCAGCTGGTCCAAACCCCTCTGCAAGCTTTAAAAACTTTCCTCACTGTCCACAGCACCTCCAATCTTTGTATCATCAGCAAATTTGCTGATCCAATTTACCACATTATCATCCAGATCATTGATATAGACGACAAATAACAATGGACCCAGCACTGATCCCTGAGGCATACCACTAGTCACTCAGAGTAGCAATCCTCCACTACCACTCTCTGACTTCTCCCATTCAGTCAATGTCTAATCCAGTTTACTACCTCACCATGTATACCAAGCGACTGAATCTTCCTAACTAACCTCCCATGCGGAACCTTGTCAAAGGCCTTACTGAAGTCCATGTAGACAAAATCCACTGCTTTCCTTGTAACCTCCTCGAAAAACTCTAATAGATTGGTTAAACATGACCTACCACGCACAAAGCCATGTTGACTCTTCCTAATAAGTCCCTGCCAATCTAAATACTTGTAGATCCTATCTCTTAGTACTCCTTCCAATAATTTACCTACTACCGATGTCAAACTTACCGGCCTATAATTTCCTGGATTACTTTTAGAGCCTTTTTTAAACAATGGAGCCTGCTGTCTGAAAAGGTGGTAGAGGCAAAACCCCTTCTAATACAAAGAGTACTTAGATACTATGTACTTCGAGCTGTAAGTGCTTGGGCCATTGATGTCGGTGATGCATGATTGGGTTTGAACAGCACTAACACGTGAGCTGAATGGCCTTATTCTGTTTCTTAAGTGTTCTATGATACTTGATGATCATATGTGGAATTACTGAATAGCAGAACAAAACAAACTCTCCAAATCACCTATTTCCAGAGAAAATCGATTAACTCAGTACTGAATGAAAATCTAAGTTGGGCCTTCATCAAGATAACACTGTGTTGTCTCCAACATATTTTTAAGAAGTTCTAGTGGCAAACACTCCCCAGATCTTTCATCTCTGTAGAAAGAGGATGTTGTCATCTTTACAGGAGGTTAGATTTATCATATGCAACCCCGTTAAAATTCTGCTCAACGGATTGAAACCTGACTGATGTGTTTCAATAATTAGGCTTGCAACACTTGTGAAGCTGTTCCTGAAATTAGAGCCTATTTGTTTACTGTAATAATGCAAATCCTAATTTACTCATTCCAGCTGGCCAGTCATGCATGTACCATTTCCATTTCTCATTAAGTCCACTAGTTGGAAAGCTTTACGGTATAAATAAGAAGATACGTTTTTACTATTTTAAGCTTCATATTACTCACTCCCACATTATGCATTTGATGATAACACCATATATCAACATAAATTTTAATTTCTCTTAACTACTAAATATATTAAAAACCTTTGAAGGGTTTCAAGCTGGTAGTAATGCTTACTAATTAAACTCAGGCAAGTGGAAGTTATAGCCATTTTGAAAAAATGTGCTTTCACCTAGAGCTTATTTTGCAAGTCACATGCTAGTTTAATAGAGAATATCTTTTAAAGATTTTATGAATCACATTTATATCCATATTGATTTCATAATTATGATCAATTGACATACATAAAGCTGTATTATAGATAATACTTGGATCAGATATTAAATGACTTGCCCAAATACAGAATCTGATTAATAGTTATACCATTGAATTACTCAAGGGTCAACGTTCTAATGTGATATGCTGCAAAAGTTACGTTACATTGATGCGTCGATAGCCCCTGGGGGACAGGGGAAACAATAGCAACCACACCCTCCTGCCCGGCCACCAGTGCATTCAGGTGGAGGAGACCAGCAAACAACCCATAAAGGCTTTTCGTCTCTGAATCCGGGTGTTTTTGGCGCCAGGCCTGTGAGCACCATGAATAAAGGTAATCATGTCATGCAGTGGAATTAACTATGAAACACAAGAACGTGCAGCAGGCTTTAGTACAAAGCCACTCATTTTATCCCTATTATTCAATCTTTAAATTGCTATCTATTGTAGTGAATATAAAAATGCACAGCGGCTCCAAATACTCACAAAATACTTCATAAAAGACCCACTTACACATGAACTATGCCAGGGAAGTTGAGGGTTTGTGGTGCGTGGTGCAGCAATAGGCCACAGACTGTTTTCAAGGCTGAAACTGGTCCCAAGGTCAGTCAAGGACTTGGCAGGCCCACTGTGAAGGAAGACTAAGGGCAAGACTTGGCCATAGGCTTGCCAAAGTAACAGCGGTCAAGCTGGATAAAGAATTGATCCATGAACAGCAACCACCACACTTGCAAGCAGATTCTTAATTATCTTAACATTAGACTCTATTAATAAAATAAAGCACCACTCGGGCAAATACAAAACAGGTCAATCCATTACAAGAAAATAACAAAACAATTCTGTAGCCTGTTCCTTGCCCATCAAGCTATTTATGTAAATGAGGTTTGTTATAGCTGAATGTCACCTGTATTAATCGCCTTGAACTTCAGAGCTAAATGCCTGTACTGAATGCAAAGGTTAACACTGCCATCTACTGTTAGCAGATAGTAACAACTTGCTGCTAACACAGTAGCAGAGTTTTTAATGTCAAAGCTGTGTTAAATATTGTTGACCAGTTCTTTATTAATATTGCACTAATATTATTTGTATAAATTTTAAGCATCACTTCACAAAACTATTACAGGCCCAAACATTAAGAATTACAGAGTATGTGAAAAAATTTAAATTTTCCAGCTTTTCAAGAGGTGGCATATGTAAGTCCTTAACTCTGCTTGTATGGTGTACACACATCCATTACCTCACATTGAATGTTTTTCCGACGCTTTGGGTCTGGGACTCATGCTCCAATTCCCTATTTACCTCACTGAGTTGAAGCAAAAAACTACAGATGCTGGGGGACAAAGAAATGGTGGATGAACTTAATAATTATTTGCGTTGGTCTTCACTGTGAGGACACTAGCAATATGCCAGAAATTCAAGAGTGTCAGGAGCAAAAGTGAGTGTTGTCACTATTACTGGGGTACTTGGGAAGCTGAAAAGTCTGAAAATAGGTAAGTCACCTGGATCAGATGGACTGTACCCCAGGGCTCTGAAAGAGGTAGCTGTAGAGATTGTGGTAGCATAAACAATGATCTTTCTGAATCACTAGATTCTCAAATGATTCCAGAGGACTGGAAAATTACAAATGTCAATCCACTCTTTAAGAGGAAGGAAGCAAAAGAAAGAAAATTATAGTCTAGTTAGCCTGACTTCAGTGGCTGGGAAGATGTTGGAGTCCATTATTAAGGATGAGGTTTGGGGTGCTTGGAGGCACATGATAAAACAGGCCAAAGTCAGCATGGTTTCCTTAAGGGAAATCTTGCCCAATAGATCTGTTGGAATTATTTGAGGAAATAACAGACAGGATAGGCAAAGTCACTGGATATGTTTACTTGGATTTTCAGGGAGCCTTTGACAAGGTGCTGCACATGAATCTGCTAAACAAAATAAGAGCCCATGGTTTTACAGAAAAAATAACAACATGGATGGAAGATAGGCTGAATGGCAGGAGGCAAAGAATGAGAATAAAGGGGGCCTTTTCTGGTTGGCTGCCAGTAATTAGTGGTGTTATGCAGGGGTCGGTGTTAGGAATGCTTCTTTTCATGTTATATGTCAATGATTTGGATAATGGAATTGATAGCTTTCTGCCAAGTTTGTGGAAGATACAGGCATAGGTGGAGGAGCAGAAGGATTGTGGAAGCAGAAAGTCTGCAGCAGGACTTAGATGAGGAGAACTAGACAAGAAGTAGTGGCAGGTGAAATATGGTGCAGGGAACTGTATGGTCATGCACTTGGGTAGAAGGAATAAAGGCATAGACTGTTTTCTAAACGGAGAAAAATATTCAGAAATCAGAGGAGCAAAGGGATTTGGGAGAACTCATACAGGATTCCCTAAATGTTAACGAAGGCAAATACAATCTTAGCATACTTTTCAAGAGGACTAGAATATAAAAGCAAGGATGTAATACTGAGGCTTCATAAGGCATTGGCCAAACTGCACTTGGAGTATTGTGAGCAGTTTTGGGCTCCTTATCTAGTAAATGATGTGCTGGCATTAGAGAGGGCACAGAGGAGGTTCACAAGAATGATTCTGGGAATGAAAGGGTTAATGTACAGGGAGCATTTGATGACTCTGGGTTTGTACTCTCTAGATTTTAGAAGAATAAGGGGACATCTCATTGAAACTTATTGAATATTGAAAGGTGTAGATAGAATGGAGGTGGAGAAGATGTTCCCTGTAGTGGGGATGTCTAGGACCAGAGGGCAGAGCCTCAGAAGGACATCCCTTTGGAACAGAGACAAGGAGGAATTTCTTTAGCCAGAGGGTGGTGATCTGTGGAATTCATTGTTACAGCCAGCTGTGGAGGCCAAGTCAATGAGTATATTTAAAGTATACGTTTATAGGTTCTTAATTATTATGGGTGTCAAAGGTTACAGAGAGAAGGCAGGAGAATGGAATTGAGAAGGATAATAAAGCATTCATGATGAAATGACGGAGCAAACTCGATGGACCAAATGGCCTAATTCAGCTCCCATGTCTTGTAGGCTAAAGCTGAAATGAAAGAAAAAACTGCTGGAGATATTCAGATGCTTCGGGCAGCAAGCTCCTGCTTAATATGCTGAGTGCCCTAACATTTGCAGTTTTTATTTTACACACCTATGAATCATCACTTCGGCCCATAAAGAATAACGCATTGTTTTCACAATTCATACGTTAAAGTTTCTATATACAGACAGACAGACATACTTTATTGATCCCGAGGGAAATTGGGTTTCATTACAGCTGCACCAACCAAGAATAGTGTAGAAATATAGCAATATAAAACCACAAATAATTAAATAATAATAAGTTAATCATGCCAAGTGGAAATAAGTCCAGGACCAGCCTATTGGCTCAAGGTGTCTGACACTCCGGGGGAGAAGTTGTAAAGTTTGATGGCCACAGGTAGGAATGACTTCCTATGCCGCTCAATGTTACATCTCAGTGGAATGAGTCTCTGGCTGAATGTACTCCTGTGCCTAACCAGTACATTATGGAGTGGATGGGAGACATTGTCCAAGATGGCATGCAACTTGGACAGCATCCTCTTTTCAGACACCACTGTCAGAGAGTCCAGTTCCACCCCCACAACATCACTGGCCTTACGAATGAGTTTGTTGATTCTGTTGGTGTCTGCTACCCTCAGCCTGCTGCCCCAGCACACAACAGCAAACATGACAGCACTGGCCACCACAGCCTCGTCCGCATCAGTATCAGTATACAGTACATCTGTGTATTAGACTGATAAACTTAACAGCTGACTACATTCCTTAGCTAGGTCTGAAGACTACTTTGACCGAACTTTGCCCCTCAATCACACTAATCCCAGTTCTGGAGTGTATTTTGAGTTATGAATAATTTTGCTTCTACTGGCTCACCCTATTTGTATTAGTTTGGAATTTAGAACAGGCCTTCGCTATTATCCAGCCAAACGTATGTTCTCTTTCTGTTTGCCAAACTGTATGTTCTCTTGTCTCACTATTCTATTGTGCTTCAAAAACATTGCTAAGATTACCCTTTTCATTTTATTTATTCATTTATATTAAGCAAGGTTTATCCTTCAAGTTCTTGTAGAATGTTCTATTGAGCTTTTTTGATCTTTCCTCATCATTTGTAATAAACACAAAAAGAAGCAGAGCAGCTGACAGTAAATATATCCACTTCCCAGAGGGAATCTATTGACAAGTGTTTTCACCTACAAACTGAATACTGTTTTTTTAATCTGAGCTACAAAGAACTTTCTTAAATAATATTTGGAATCTTGCATACAATTTTTGAGATACAAGAGGATAAGAAAATATTTGCAAAGACTATAGTGAATTGAATTGTTCATTACTAAAGATTGAACAAGTTGAGGCTTATTCCATAGAAAATGTGGCTTGAGGGCAATTAATTGATAAAGCAATACTGACTATGATTGGGCTTTGTGAGATAGATACAGCTATTTACTGTATGTGCTGGTGCATGGGACTGTGTGTGTATACATTGTATAATATATTTTATATTTGTGTTATTATGTAACATTTTACATTATACTATTACTGTTGGAGTATATATAATACAAATATATGCTGCAATGTTCTTTTGATTGACTGTAAATGAACAAAATCAGCAGAGACACCTAGTGCAGATAATGGACTGCCTTCATACAATGCTATCAACAATTGCATCCTTCCAATCTCCATTGTCATTGTAACATTCAAGATGATTGTCCCTCAAATTCTTCATACTTCCTAATTTGTTGAAGTAATGAAATCATTTCATTTTCACTTCCATCCATTTCTGGCATCTCCAATCCTGAATGACTGAAACTGCAGCGAGCAAAGCAGTTGTGAATTGTCTTAATGCTTATTTCTCGCCAACTATCAGTGACAAAACTCACTGTTTTTTGAACTGCATGCAACAGATGCTATTTAAAAACTGTTCACTCTAAGCATGGTGTAGTGTCTAACAACCACAAAAGGGCATGCAACTGACACTGGTTAGAAACTGTTCAGCAATAGTCTCCTGTCCCAATTAAACGAATGAAACCCTGGCTATTTTCTTGATTAGGTTTTGTTCTTTAAAAGTTGTCCCAATTAAGCAGCGGTCTTGATTAACTGATGGCCCAATTAAGCGGAATTCACTTTATTTAGAAGCACGGTAAGATCCACTCAAGGGGAAGGAATATTCACATGCAGGAGAGATGAATGTCATGGAGGGAGTTACATGAAGAAGGGGGAAAGGGGGGTCATAAGATGCATAATCCCCATACTGGACCAGATGGGTCATAAAACCTCAAATCTCAAAGCTCTGGGGACAGGGGACCAAACAACCATTGTGTTACTGTCTGCAAAACTGATTCCTCAACAATTTGCTGAGGTGAATCTAAATCTTTGTGCTTCTATGTCAAGATAACAAATCTGAATTGCCAAAAACACTTTAAACTGATAACTTATACAAGAACATTGTAAGATTCAAAATTAAGATGTGCGTTTCTGACAGGTCCGGGTTAAAGTCAAAGGACAAATGTGATTTAATTATGTCTAGGGACAACTGTGATTTAATTATGTCTGGGTTAAAGTCTGTAAACAAGTGTGATCTAATTATGAATGCAGAAGCCTTGACAAAATTAACTGTTTGTGGAATCATTGAAGTCCTGAGATATGGACTATTGTTTTACAGAAACGTGTAAAAAAACAACTCCAAATATGGAATGGGATAAGACTATGTACCTCCCGAGTCAGGGAGGAGGGGTGGTAAGGAAGAAGGATAAAACCTGCTGCCCTGTAAGGTTCAGGGTTCCCTTCTCTAAAGGGGCCCAGCTCTGCAGAACTGTTAATAAACTTTGTTTCCTTGAATTTGTCTTGAAGCCATTATTCGGGAGTGTGGCTCGTTTCTGACAAACATCAACAATTCTGCCTTTCAAAATCAAATCAATGTAAAATTGCAATATAAATAAAAGTTTCGAATGTTGACCTTTTCTTGCAGTTTCAGTCCACTACCACGTTTATCTCAGAGTTAGGCCCAAGACCAAGAATTATTCAAATCTTGGAAATCTGTTGTAAAACAAAACTCAGCTATCGCTTCTGCTACCTGAGTTAAAATAATTGTAATGCTCTCTAGAATATTCTTATCACAGGAAGGATATTTATCAAAGGACAACCTGCATTTAAAAACCAAAACATTAATTCATTATACTATACACTCCTTTCACACACATCTCTACCCACAGCCCAACCCTGCACAGAGTGAGCCAGAGTCAACATTAAATCCCACAGCAAAAACTTCAGAACGTTTCATCCTGAACCATTAACTTTAAAATTATCTCCAAAAAACCATAGCAGGAGAAGTTTTTTATTATATATTATGTTTATTTTGACCCTTACGGATTGCTGTCAAGCTTCCCTGTGTGTACGTGCTGAATGTAATGTGATAGGGCATTCTAGGTAGATGAATTAAAGGTAAAATAAACAACACCTTTGTTCCTCAGCTCTCCACCTCTCATTGTGTTATTCATGGCCACCCGGCTTCCCAGCACAACAGACATAACAACTGGTGACGAGGTGATGATTCCTCACACGATATTTATTGTTTTGTTCCCTTCAGCAAGATAGGCTCGTGTGCACGCCACAAGCAAGACAGCTGCAGGAAGCGTGGTGAGTGAAGATGGAGGGCAGAGAACGAGAACTGGACAGTTAATTAAAACAAATAAGAGAGAGATGGATAAGACTAGTTAACTTTTCTGGAACGTGACTGTTTGAAAATGCAACAATGTTTGTGAGTATAGGTCCATATGACGGAATGACAGAGCAATGGACTGAAAGGTTTGAATATTTTGCACTAGCAAATTTCATGTTCCAACTTTTCTGACCGTGATGGGTGCAAAAATGTTTAATTATTACTCAGTCTAGTGAAAAGTTGAGAAGACAGACTAACATTCCAGAAGGCAATTGAGATTAGTACTGTACACCTACGGAGATAGTGGCTAAAGAAGCACGGCTATTAAGCGCATCTTTCCACGTTCATAAAGTTTTGACAGACTTTAAGAATAAGACACCTATTAGCAATCAATGTTACCATCATGGAAAAACTGGGCATTCAGCAAAAGCATGCTGGTATAAGGATTTAGATTGCCGAAGCTGTGGCAAAAATGGACATATTGAACATGCCTGTGGAAGTAAAAGGACACTGTCAACCAAAGACACTGTAATACAGAAAAACGACTTTTGGAAAACAAGTAGGAATGTGAACAAGGTGGTACATACTGAAGATGGACTGAGTGACTCTCTGTGGCTGAAGAAGCATTGCATGTTTATCTGTTTCAGGATATAAAGGGTGACCTCGTGGTTGGATGGAGCCACGATGTGGTAGCAGGTGGACACGGGGGCTGCAGTATCGCTGGTGTCAGAGACAGTTTACAAGGAGAAATTGCAGATCTCATCCCAGAAGGGACAAGGTTGACTTTAAAGACTTACACTGTGAGGTTGTTCCAGTGAGGGGAGTAGTACATGTTACAGTGGAGAATAACAAACAGTAATTTTTAAAGGTAGTCATCCAGCACTTCTGGGACACTTGTGTTTGGAGCAGCTCAAGCTTAACTGGCACAAAGTACATTTGATTGGTGGGCGCACTGGTCTCCAAGGGCTGTTAAAGGAAGACGCAGAAGTGTTTTACAGAGAACTGTGCAGTATGAATGGAATCACTGTTAAGCTGGCTGTTAAGGCTGGGTTCTTAGCAGAGAGACAGAGGTGCTGCTGAACCTTGGTGGTGGCACAGATAAAGAAAAATGGATTGAAAACAAAAGTTCAATTAAATAATACAATAAAAATGAGTGGCATGAAGAAACCATATAGATATTCCAAGGAAAAGCTGCTAGAAATCAAAGAGTTACCCATATGTAAAGCAGAGACCGGCATTTCTTTTCGGAAAATATGAGAGTGAAGGCACTTGGGACCCTGAAAGCTGACATGCACCTTTCTATCCCAGTTCTGGCAGGAGTTTGTCACTGGATAGAACGAAGAAGGACTATGCTTCAGATTTGGAGAGAGCAGTTCTCAACCAAAGAGTTGCAGGTCCACGAGGGAGAATAAAGGAAGCAGATCTTGACGCCGTACTCGGTCCTCAGCGCCAAGGCTTTGGGGGTGGCTGTCATGTGACCAATACCTCCAATAGTTAATACTGTAACTGAAAGTCCATTGGGCAATAAAAAGAATGAAAATCTTCGTGGATTGGGTCACCGGCGGAAAACTTGAACGCCAAGAACCTTTGATCAGGATGGCAGAGACAAAGATCTGCGTGACAGAGGAAAGGAATGAGACTACAAGGAAAAGTGCTTTAGGAGAGAGTTTGGTGATGGCAAACACATTTTTGGTGAGCAGAGTCAACGTGATTCCTATACTGAGAAGGAACCACAATGGTTTTCTCTGGCCCTACTAGTCAATCGGAAACAATAAAGCTGACAGGATTTGATGATAAAGTGTTATTGCAGAATCCAAGGTGGACAAAGGGGTGGAGGAAGCGATCAGAAACCCTTAAAGAAGGTGCAGAGTGCAATGGTGCTGCCCAAGAAGAGACACCTACTGCTTCTGCATCAGAAGCTGAGCAAGAAGTTCCCTGAGAAGCAGTCTTACCTGAACCCTCATTGGGGAACCTTGACTTCAGCTCAAAGCAAAGTGTACCTGGACTAGTACTGATGATTGATGAGGTGCTTGCTGAAGGTCAGTGTCATCCAGCCCGTTCAGTCAATGGCTTTCAAATAACTTAAGTAGACCAAATTGTTGCTCCAGTAGCCTGTGGCCTACCCTACATGAAGAACTTGAAAGACTTGCTGGTCTGGACCAGAGGATCCCAACTCTCGTTTCGCAGCTTGGAAACTACTTTTGTTTCCATTCCAGCACGGGAAGATAATAAGGAGATTAATAAAAAGGTTGCATCAACTGGTCCTAAACAAATACGGAAAAAAATCAGATATGACTGCTTTCAATAAGCTTTTTAACAGTACGAAGGCAAGTGGCACCTCACCTTTGCAAACAAAACCCTCTCAAATCCTACGGCTCCTGTAATGTGGCCTCCATCCCCAGATAGTTTGGGTGAGCTGCTTGGCTGTCAGAATCATCACACACCACTCCTTAATCAGCAAGGCCATCCATCCATCACCTGGTGGTGCCCCCTACTGGTTAAGATCTGTACATACACCACCAAGAAATAAAAATACTTTCACAACATCCCCAGGTTGTTGGTACCTTCACAGGAACAGGCGGCCTCCAGACCAGTTTAGTGACTAACCCTCAGCATATGGGTTATATTCCCAAGGGTTATGTCCAGAAATAGAGCCACTCTAGCCTCTTTCTCTAGTTTATATAAATGTCTTTTGTTGCCTGTTGAATTTAATGAGTGCTCCACTGAATGTTAATAGTTCAGCAGCTGGACTGTGCATGGGAAGGTGAGAAACCTTTAAGATAAGTGGGGGGGGGATATGTTATGTATTCATGTATATTTTGACCTTTACAGATTGCTGTCAGGCTTCCCTGTGTGTTACGTACTGAATGTAACACGAGAGGGCATCTGGGTAGATGACTTACAAGCAAAATAAGCAGCTGCATGTTTCTCGCTCACCTCTCTGTCCCTCGTGTGTGTCATTCACGGCCACCCAGCTTCCCAGTACCACAAATGTAACACTTTTTTTAAAAAAAATTCTCTCAGGTTTAGTTTGTCTTCATGATAATGAAAACATATGTCAAGTGTTTAAGGATTCCTTCCCTGCCAAACTTCTTCGCCATACCCAATTTACAGAGTAATCATTCCTAGACAGCAGACTATAACTTGATGCTTTTGGTTCTGATTAGCTAACTGGCTACTAGCCAGAATTGTACTCACCTGCCATGCTCAAACTGCTAAAATTTAATCCTAATGTACTGAATATAAATACATTCAAATCTATAAGGTAAAGGTGTAAACAGAAATTTTATTTCAAAATATCAACAATACTTTCAGAATAGCTATTATTTCAGTTGTCAGAGAAAGCTCTATTGAAAACAATGAGGCAAAAAATTCCCAAGCTGGGTAATGGAAGTCTGCTGAAGGTGGGAACATTGAGTTCTTGCTCAGAACCCTGCCAGTCAACAACGTTACTGGGGTCTAGAAAAGACCTGATGCAAAATACAGCATATAGCCCTGATAATAGTGCTGTCTAAAATCCATTGTGCAGTCAAAGAGAGAATATAGCAAACTTGTTTCAGAACATCTGAAGTTACCTTATAGTCATAAGAACATTTGTCGTGCAATTACAGGAACATTATAGGAGGTTAGTACCAAAGTAGTAGCCAGACAGACATGTCGAGTATCCTTTCTACCTACTGAACTGTTCCCTGAACCTATGGACTCACTTTCAAAGATTCCTCATCTCATATTCTCAATATTTATTGTTTTATCTCTCTTTTGTATTCACACAGTTTATTGACTTGTGCACATTGGTTATTTGAACATTCTGTTGGGTGAAGTCTTCCATTGATTCTGTTGTGATTCTTGGATTTACTGTGTATGCCCACAAGTAAACAAATCTCAGGGTTGTATATGCTGACATATTCATATGTACTTTGATAATCTTTCCCTGTGATTCCCTCGTCCATTCGACCCTCGCAGCACTTTACCCTGCAAGCAGCCTAAGCACTACAGCTGCCCGTACACCTCCTCCCTCACCTCCAATCAGAGTTCCAGACAGTCCTTCCAGGTGAGGCAAGCTTCACCTGTGAATCTGCTGATGATCATCAATTGTATCCAGAGCTCCCGGTGAGTCCTCCTCTGCATTGGAGACACTCATCGTAAATTTGGGGACCACTTCATCGAGTACCTACGCTCCACCCGCCACAAACAGGACTTCCCAGAGACTAAACATTTTAACTCCAATTCCCATTCCTGCTCCAATGTGTCGATCCATGGCCTCCCTCAGGGTGGAGGAGCAACACCCTGTATTCCACCTGGGTAGCCTCCAACTTGGTGGCATAAATATCAATTCCTCCCCCCATCCCCCCTATTCCCCCTCTGACCTTTCCCTTCTCCTCACCTGCCTATTACTTCCCCCTGGGTCCCCTCCTCTTTCCCTTTCTCCTATGGTCCACCCTCTTCTCCTATCACATTCTTTCTTCTCCAGCCCTTGACCTTTCCCATCCACCTGGCTTCATCTACCACCTTCCAGCCAGCCTACTTCCCCCACCCCCCCAACCTTTTCATTCTGGCACCTTCCCCCTTCCTTCTCAGCCCAAACCCTCGACTGTTTAGTCTTTTCCATAGATGCTGCCTGACTTGCTGAGCTCAGAATCAGAATCAAATTTTATCACCAGCATATGTCATGAAATTTGTTAACTTAGCAGCAGCAGTACAATGCAGCATATGATAAATATAGAATAAACTGAATGAATTACAGTAAATACATATATAAAATGGTTAAATTAAGAATAGTAGTGCAAAAACAGAACTATATTTTTAAAAGTGAGGTAGTGTTCATGGGTTCAATGTCCATTTAGGAATCATATGGCAGAGGGGAAGAGACTGTTCCTAAATTGCTGAGTGTGTTCCTTCAGGCTTCTGTCTGTACCTCCTACCTGATGGTAACAATGAGAAGAGGGCATGTCCTGGGTGATGGGGGTCCTTAATAATAGATGCCACTGTAGAGGCATCACTCCTTGAAGATATCTTAGGTACTATGGAGGCTAGTACACATGATGGATCTGACTAAATTTACATCTTTCTATAGCTTCTTTCAGTCCTGTACGATAGCCACCCCCCCCCCCCCCCCCACTACCAGATGGTGATGCGGCCTGTTAGATTGCTCTTCACGGTGCTTTAGGTGACAAACTAAATCTCCTCACACTCTTGATGAAATATAGCCACACTGTCTTGCCTTCTTTATAACTGCCTTGATCTGTTGGGACCAGGTTAGATCCTCAGAGATTTTGACACCCAGGAACCTGAAATTGTTCACTCTCTCCATTTCTGATCCCTCTATGAGTATTGGTTTATGTTCTCTTGACTTACATTTTCTGAAGTCCACAATCAGCTCTTTGGTCTTATGACACCGAGTACCAGGATGTTGCTACAACACCACACATCCAGCTGGTCTTCTCACTCCTATCATCACCATCTGAGATTCTACCAACAATGTGGTATCATCAGCAAATTTATAGCTGGCATTTGAGTTGTGCCTAGCCACACAACCATAGGTATAGAGAGAGTAGAGCAGTGGGCTAAGCACACACCCCTGAGGTGTGCCAGTGTTGATCATCGGTGAGGAGGAGATGTTATCACCAATCCACACAGATTGTCACAGTTCCTCCAGCATTTTGTGTGTGTTGCTCTGGACTTCCAGTATCTTCAGACTTTCTCATGTTTGTAACTTTGATAATAAATTGACTTTGAATTTTGAACTATCAAGCTCTGGAAGGACACTGCTGGCCAGAGAGAGTTGCTGGCAACCAGAAACTAAGAAGTGCCATGAAGGAAGATCAAAGTGGGAACAAGAGTGAGTTACTTTTACAAACCTGTGAACTATCCCACTACCTGGAGAGGAGAACAAGCAGATAAGAATGTTTTGGCTACTGACATCTTGTGAAAAGGACAGTATGATAAAATGTAAAAGCTCAAATAAACATTTTATATTTAAAGAACCAGTGGTTGAAATAATTGTGCTAGCAGGAATTTGAGGGGATTAAAGAAACATCGTACTGATAAGGATAAGGTCTGGACTTGTAGCAGTATAATTTTCTGTAAAATATGTGAAGAAGTGTACATAAAGGTGCATTGTGAGATGACAAGACACAATAACTGCAAAGACCTGCAGTCAAGAAGCCAACACTGTGTCAGGGACTGAGAAAAGAACTCCCCATGTTGAGTCCCGGCCGGGTTTACCTTGAAGGTAATATCTGAATGCAAATTGTATACAGAGTTATGTAAGTAAAGAGTTAAGTAAATGTTCAAACTATGTAGTGAACCTGAGTTTGAAGTAATCATGTTAAATGTAAGCATTAGGCAAAGTTATTCTCACATGCTGCATTTAATTAGCAACAAAATGAGTGCTGGGACCTCTGTTTTTTGTAATATATATTAATCTAGGTGGTCCAATTCATAAATTTGCAGATAATGTGAGAGTTCATTATAACTCTGGTTTGGAAACCAAAGGACATAACAAGATAGCAAAACGCAATGCTGGATTCTGGAGTAATACACAAAAAAAACTGGAGGAACTCAGTGGGTCAGGCAGCATCTGTGGATGGAAATGGACGGCTGCTATTTCTGGCCAAAACTGGTTCCTAACCAGCTGAGTTCCTCCAGCCTTTTGTTTGTTACTACAGCCAAGATATACAGTAGATCAGTCAAAAATTTAGAAAGAGAAATGGCAGATGGAGTTTCATCTGGACAAGTGTGAAGTAGTGTATTTTGGGAGGTCAAGTACAAAAAGGTTATGGTAAATGGAATGGACCTTTAGGAACATAGATGCACAGAGGAGTGGGGTACAAGTCCATCGCTCACTGAAGTGAATAGGGTGCTAAATACTTGCCCCTATCAAGAGTATAAAATTTGGCAAGTAATTTTGCAGTTGTATAAAATGTTGGTTTGGCTACATTTGGAGTATGGTGTATAGTTCTGGTCAGCATACTATAGGAAGGACATGGAAGATTTGGAATGGGTGCAGAAGAGATTCTCAGGACCTTGCCTGGATGAGAGTGTATCAGAATGGATAAACATGATTGGCTTTCTCGGGAGTGTTAGAGGCTGAGTGACAACCTGATAGAGGTATAGAACATTGCGAGAGACATACATAGGATAAACTGTCCGAGCCTTTTCCCCGAGGTGGAAATTTCAAATACTAGAGGGCAAAAATTTAAGGTGAGAGGGCAGAAGGTTAAGGGACATATAGTAGTCATGTTTTATCTTTACACAGAGAGCAGTAGATATCTGGAACATGCTGGCAGGGGAGGTGAAAGAAGCAGATACAACAACAGTGTTTAAGGGGCACTTAGGCACGAGCTGCCTGCTTCACAGACTTAATGGCCAGATATACCATTCCCAGCTTACCCTAACACCATTGAAGAATTGGCTGAGTACAATGTAACAATGGCATGTTTCATAGAATCATGCAGCAGAAAGAATGCATTTAGCCCATCATGCCAGTACTAGCTCTTTGAAGGAGTCAGCCAATTAGTTCCATTCCCCTAATCTTCACTAATAACCTTGCTGCTTTCTCCCCTTTGCTTAGCACTAATAAAAAATAAATCAGTTTGAAAGCAATAATTTAACATACATAGAAACTGGATTATTCAATCTTCTTTTTAAGTAAATTTATTTGCCTGTGGCATCTATTTCCAAACAAGCTACTCATCAATTTCAAACTACCTTAATATATTCAAAATCAGCCAACCAGTGATTTCTGTGCTTGCTGATTGATTTCAATGTGAAACCTCCAGGAAACATGTTACTGCTGTAAAAGGTGAATAGCTCCTGAAACAAAAACATGCAAAATAACTGCAGAGTTCAAACACATTAACTACCTGAAGACTGTAGAAAAATGCTGACTGACAATATGCTAAAGTGAGTGGATAATTTCTGGAAATGCAAGGATGGATTAGGCAAGTCCAACCAGTTATTAATTGCCAGATTACAAATATATATTAAAAATCACATACAACTATTAAGTTTTGGACTTATTACTAAAATAATGATTTATTTTCTATAATCTGATGTAGGCTTATAAGAATAATAGGAAAGAAATAATTCAGTTTCAAGACAGTTGTTAACAACCGTACTGCACCGGGTATACTTGTTCAATCTGTTCGTGCTGCTTGCCCTCCACCTTCCATCACAGAACAACTACCCAACCTGAATGTTTTTCAAGACATCCTTTCGAACAAGAGAATCAGTGAAATAAAGATCAGATTTACCTAACCTGAAGCTCAGCAAACAGAATAATTAACAAAAGCTTGGGTGGTTGTCAGTTTTTTTAGAATTTATGATGAATTTTAAATGAGTGGCAAGAGAAAGACCATTATCCCTGGTTAGGGAGTCTCATAAAGTCATGGAAAAGTACAGCACAAAATCAGACCCTTCAGTCCATCTAGTCCATGCTGAGCCATTTAAATTGCCCACTTCCATTGAGATGCACTGGGACCTCCATACCCCTGCCATCCATGTACCAATCCAAACTTACCTATCTGGAGGAGTGTCAGGTGGTACACTTTGGAAGGACAAACTCCAAGGCAGAGTACAAAGTAAATGGCAGGATACTTGGTAGTGTGGAGGAGCAGAGGGATCTGGGGGTAAATGTCCACAGATCCCTGAAAGTTGCCTCACAGGTAGATAGGGTAGTTAAGAAAGCTTATGGGGTGTTAGCTTTCATAAGTCGAGGGACAGAGTTTAAGAAACACGATGTAATGATGCAGCTTTATAAAACTCTGGTTCGGCCACACTTGGAGTACTGTGTCCAGTTCTGGTCGCCTCAGTATAGGAAGGATGTGGAAACATTGGAATGGGTGCAGAGGAGATTTACCAGGATGCTGCCTGGTTGAGAGAGTATGGATTATGATCAGAGATTAAGGGAGCTAGGGCTTTACTCTTTGGAGAGAAGGAGGATGAGAAGAGACATGATAGAAGTGTACAAGATATTAAGAGGAATAGACAGAGTGGACAGCCAGCACCTCTTCCCCAGGGCAACACTGCTCAGTACAAGAGGACATGGCTTTAAGGTAAGGGAAGGAAAGTTCAAGGGGGATATTAGAGGAAGGTTTTTCACTCAGAGAGTGGTTGGTGCGTGGAATGCACTGCCTGAGTCTGTGGTGGAGGCAGACACACTAGTGAAGTTTAAGAGACTACTAGACAGGTATATGGAGGAATTTAAGGTGGGGGGTTATGTGTGAGGCAGAGTTTGAGGGTCAGCACAACATTGTGGGCCGAAGGGCCTGTAATGTGCTGTACTATTCTATGTTCTAAAATATGTTCTAACTTCTCTTAAATGTTGAAATTGAGCTCACATGCACTATTTGTGCTGGCAGTTCCTTCCACACTCTCACGACCCTCTGAGTGAAGAAGTTTTCCCTCATGTTCCCTTAAACTTTTCACCTTTCACCCTTAACCCATGACCTCTGTTTGTAGTCCCACCCAATCTCAATGGAAAAGGCCTTCTTGCATTTACACTATCTGTACCTCTCATCATTTTATATACCTCTATTGAATCTCTTCTACATTCCAAGGAATAAAGCCCTAACCTATTCAATCTTTCCTTAAAACTCAGGTCCTTCAGATGCAGAAACACCCTTGGTAAGTTTCCTCTGAACTCTTTCAACTTTATTTACATCTTTCCTGTAGGTAGGTGACCAAAACTTCATACAATACTCCAAATGTGGCCTCACCAATGTCTTATATAACTTCAACATCCCATCGCCCATCTCATCAATTTAAAATTGCCACTAAAAATGAGGAAAATATTCTGAAAGTCATATTTTTAAATAAAAAGCCCTGGTAGTTGCAGCACAATCCTAGAGGAAATTATTGTGTAAAATGTCATCAGATACAGAATCTCTCATCAGATCTGTGCCTATCATAGCAATACATACATCCTGTTTCTGAAAAATCTTTCAAGTTACCTCCTCCATCTCAGCGTCCAGAAGCAATGTTTTGTTTTAAACACAAATATCTACAGATCTTCCTTCTTTCCCCCTCCCCACCCCCGTCTTAAGTACAACCCTGATGCACCATCAATAACTCACTCTGAGACGTAAGAAGCGAGATATCGGCTTTTATTGACTGGAAGAATGAACAACACTACATCCTGGAGAATGAGGCCGGGTTCAGGCCTCAATCACCTTTATACAGGGGTCTGTGGGAGGAGTCACAGGAGCAGTCAGCGGGGGTCTGTGGGAGGAGCCACAGGAGCAGTCAGCAGGGGTCTGTGGGAGGAGCCACAGGAGCAGTCAGCGGGGGTCTGTGGGAGGAGCCACAGGAGCAGTCAGCAGGGGGTCTGTGGGAGGAGCCACAGGAGCTGTCAGCAGGGGGTCTGTGGGAGGAGCCACAGGAGCAGTCAGCAGTGGGTCTGTGGGAGGAGCCACAGGAGCTGTCAGCAGTGGGTCTGTGGGAGGAGCCACAGGAGCAGTCAGCAGGGGGTCTGTGGGAGGAGCCACAGGAGCTGTCAGCAGTGGGTCTGTGGGAGGAGCCACAGGAGCTGTCAGCAGTGGGTCTGTGGGAGGAGCCACAGGAGCAGTCAGCAGGGGGTCTGTGGGAGGAGCCACAGGAGCTGTCAGCAGTGGGTCTGTGGGAGGAGCCACAGGAGCTGTCAGCAGTGGGTCTGTGGGAGGAGCCACAGGAGCTGTCAGCAGTGGGTCTGTGGGAGGAGCCACAGGAGCAGTCAGCAGGGGTCTGTGGGAGGAGCCACAGGAGCAGTCAGCAGTGGGTCTGTGGGAGGAGCCACAGGAGCTGTCAGCAGGGGTCTGTGGGAGGAGCCACAGGAGCAGTCAGCAGGGGTCTGTGGGAGGAGTCAGCAGGGGTCTGTGGGAGGAGTCAGCAGGGGTCTGTGGGAGGAGTCAGCAGGGGTCTGTGGGAGGAGTCAGCAGGGGTCTGTGGGAGGAGTCAGCAGGGGTCTGTGGGAGGAGCCACAGGAGCAGTCAGCAGGGGGTCTGTGGGAGGAGCCACAGGAGCAGTCAGCAGGGGGTCTGTGGGAGGAGCCACAGGAGCAGTCAGCAGGGGTCTGTGGGAGGAGCCACAGGAGCAGTCAGCGGGGGGGTCAGTGGGAGGAGCCACAGGAGCAGTCAGCAGGGTCTGTGGGAGGAGCCACAGGAGCAGTCAGCAGGGGGTCTGTGGGAGGAGCCACAGGAGCTGTCAGCAGTGGGTCTGTGGGAGGAGCCACAGGAGCAGTCAGCGGGGGGTCAGTGGGAGGAGCCACAGGAGCAGTCAGCAGGGGGTCTGTGGGAGGAGCCACAGGAGCTGTCAGCAGTGGGTCTGTGGGAGGAGCCACAGGAGCAGTCAGCGGGGGGTCAGTGGGAGGAGCCACAGGAGCAGTCAGCAGGGTCTGTGGGAGGAGCCACAGGAGCAGTCAGCAGGGGGTCTGTGGGAGGAGCCACAGGAGCTGTCAGCAGTGGGTCTGTGGGAGGAGCCACAGGAGAAGTCAGCAGGGGTCTGTGGGAGGAGCCACAGGAGCAGTCAGCAGGGGGTCTGTGGGAGGAGCCACAGGAGCAGTCAGCAGGGTCTGTGGGAGGAGCCACAGGAGCAGTCAGCTGGGGTCTGTGGGAGGAGCCACAGGAGCTGTCAGCAGTGGGTCTGTGGGAGGAGCCACAGGAGCTGTCAGCAGTGGGTCTGTGGGAGGAGCCACAGGAGCAGTCAGCAGGGGTCTGTGGGAGGAGCCACAGGAGCAGTCCAGACAGGGGTCTGTGGGAGGAGCCACAGGAGCAGTCAGCAGGGGGTCTGTGGGAGGAGCCACAGGAGCAGTCAGCAGGGGTCTGTGGGAGGAGCCACAGGAGCAGTCAGCAGGGGTCTGTGGGAGGAGCCACAGGAGCAGTCAGCAGGGGGTCTGTGGGAGGAGTCAGCGGGGGTCTGTGGGAGGAGCCACAGGAGCAGTCAGCGGGGGTCTGTGGGAGGAGCCACAGGAGCAGTCAGCAGGGGTCTGTGGGAGGAGCCACAGGAGCAGTCAGCAGGGGTCTGTGGGAGGAGCCACAGGAGCAGTCAGCAGGGGTCTGTGGGAGGAGCCACAGGAGCAGTCAGCAGTGGGTCTGTGGGAGGAGCCACAGGAGCAGTCAGCAGGGGGTCTGTGGGAGGAGCCACAGGAGCAGTCAGCAGGGGTCTGTGGGAGGAGCCACAGGAGCAGTCCAGACAGGGGTCTGTGGGAGGAGCCACAGGAGCAGTCAGCGGGGGTCTGTGGGAGGAGCCACAGGAGCAGTCAGCGGGGGTCTGTGGGCGGAGCCACAGGAGCAGTCAGCAGGGGTCTGTGGGAGGAGCCACAGGAGCAGTCAGCAGGGGTCTGTGGGAGGAGCCACAGGAGCAGTCAGCAGGGGTCTGTGGGAGGAGCCACAGGAGTAGTCAGCGGGGGTCTGTGGGAGGAGCCACAGGAGCAGTCAGCGGGGGTCTGTGGGCGGAGCCACAGGAGCAGTCAGCAGGGGTCTGTGGGAGGAGCCACAGGAGCAGTCAGCAGGGGTCTGTGGGAGGAGTCACAGGAGCAGTCAGCAGGGGTCTGTGGGAGGAGCCACAGGAGCAGTCAGCAGTGGGTCTGTGGGAGGAGCCACAGGAGCAGTCAGCGGGGGTCTGTGGGAGGAGCCACAGGAGCAGTCAGCGGGGGGTCTGTGGGAGGAGCCACAGGAGCAGTCAGCAGTGGGTCTGTGGGAGAAGCCACAGGAGCAGTCAGCAGTGGGTCTGTGGGAGGAGCCACAGGAGCTGTCAGCAGGGGTCTGTGGGAGGAGCCACAGGAGCAGTCAGCAGGGGTCTGTGGGAGGAGTCAGCAGGGGTCTGTGGGAGGAGCCACAGGGGCAGTCAGCAGGGGTCTGTGGGAGGAGCCACAGGAGCAGTCAGCAGGGGGTCTGTGGGAGGAGCCACAGGAGCAGTCAGCAGGGGGTCTGTGGGAGGAGCCACAGGAGCAGTCAGCAGGGGTCTGTGGGAGGAGCCACAGGAGCAGTCAGCAGGGGTCTGTGGGAGGAGCCACAGGAGCAGTCAGCAGGGGGTCTGTGGGAGGAGCCACAGGAGCAGTCAGCGGGGGGGTCAGTGGGAGGAGCCACAGGAGCAGTCAGCAGGGTCTGTGGGAGGAGCCACAGGAGCAGTCAGCAGGGGGTCTGTGGGAGGAGCCACAGGAGCTGTCAGCAGGGGGTCTGTGGGAGGAGCCACAGGAGCAGTCAGCAGGGGTCTGTGGGAGGAGCCACAGGAGCAGTCAGCAGTGGGTCTGTGGGAGGAGCCACAGGAGCAGTCAGCGGGGGGTCAGTGGGAGGAGCCACAGGAGCAGTCAGCAGGGTCTGTGGGAGGAGCCACAGGAGCAGTCAGCTGGGGTCTGTGGGAGGAGCCACAGGAGCTGTCAGCAGTGGGTCTGTGGGAGGAGCCACAGGAGCTGTCAGCAGTGGGTCTGTGGGAGGAGCCACAGGAGCAGTCAGCAGGGGTCTGTGGGAGGAGCCACAGGAGCAGTCCAGACAGGGGTCTGTGGGAGGAGCCACAGGAGCAGTCAGCAGGGGGTCTGTGGGAGGAGCCACAGGAGCAGTCAGCAGGGGTCTGTGGGAGGAGCCACAGGAGCAGTCAGCAGGGGTCTGTGGGAGGAGCCACAGGAGCAGTCAGCAGGGGGTCTGTGGGAGGAGTCAGCGGGGGTCTGTGGGAGGAGCCACAGGAGCAGTCAGCGGGGGTCTGTGGGAGGAGCCACAGGAGCAGTCAGCAGGGGTCTGTGGGAGGAGCCACAGGAGCAGTCAGCAGGGGTCTGTGGGAGGAGCCACAGGAGCAGTCAGCAGTGGGTCTGTGGGAGGAGCCACAGGAGCAGTCAGCAGTGGGTCTGTGGGAGGAGCCACAGGAGCAGTCAGCGGGGGTCTGTGGGAGGAGCCACAGGAGCAGTCCAGACAGGGGTCTGTGGGAGGAGCCACAGGAGCAGTCAGCAGGGGGTCTGTGGGAGGAGCCACAGGAGCAGTCAGCAGGGGTCTGTGGGAGGAGCCACAGGAGCAGTCAGCAGTGGGTCTGTGGGAGGAGCCACAGGAGCAGTCAGCAGGGGGTCTGTGGGAGGAGCCACAGGAGCAGTCAGCAGGGGTCTGTGGGAGGAGCCACAGGAGCAGTCCAGACAGGGGTCTGTGGGAGGAGCCACAGGAGCAGTCAGCGGGGGTCTGTGGGAGGAGCCACAGGAGCAGTCAGCGGGGGTCTGTGGGCGGAGCCACAGGAGCAGTCAGCAGGGGTCTGTGGGAGGAGCCACAGGAGCAGTCAGCGGGGGTCTGTGGGAGGAGCCACAGGAGCAGTCAGCGGGGGTCTGTGGGAGGAGCCACAGGAGCAGTCAGCAGGGGGTCTGTGGGAGGAGCCACAGGAGCAGTCAGCAGGGGTCTGTGGGAGGAGCCACAGGAGCAGTCAGCAGGGGTCTGTGGGAGGAGCCACAGGAGCAGTCAGCAGGGGTCTGTGGGAGGAGCCACAGGAGCAGTCAGCAGGGTCTGTGGGAGGAGTCACAGGAGCAGTCAGCAGGGGTCTGTGGGAGGAGCCACAGGAGCAGTCAGCAGTGGGTCTGTGGGAGGAGCCACAGGAGCAGTCAGCGGGGGTCTGTGGGAGGAGCCACAGGAGCAGTCAGCGGGGGTCTGTGGGAGGAGCCACAGGAGCAGTCAGCAGGGGGCGTGTCCAGACAGGTATATGTAGTTCACCACAAACCCATACATATGAATGCACATTTGGAAAACTCAAGGGATGGCAGCTGTGGGCCTGCAGCATCTTCTGCTAGGTGGGATCTCAGTTTGCAGCAATATCATTGCATCTTGCAGAAATTTGAAAGACAAATATTTCTCTGGAATGGATCCTACAAAAAGTAGTGGATACAGCCCAGACCATCACAGGTAAAGCACTGCCAACCACTGAGCTCATCTGCATGAAACGCTGTTTCAGGAAAGCAGCATCATTCATCAGGGACCCCAACACCAACAGCGTGCTCTCTTCTCACAGCTGCCATCAGGAAGAGGGTAGAAAAGCCTCAGGACTCACACCACCAGGTTCAGGAACAGTTACTACCCCTCAACCATCAAAGGGGATAACTTCACTTGCTCCATCATTGAAATGTTTCCACAACCAGTGGACTCACTTTCAAAGACTCTTCATCTCATGTTCTCGATAATTATTGCTTATTTATTTATCAATGTTGTTTCTTCTTTTTTGTACTTGCACAGTTTGTTATCTTCTGCACTCTGGCTGAATGCCCTCGTTGGGTGGTCCTTCATTGAGAGGTAGTAATAGAGGACAAAGATATGGTGGACAAATTGAATAAGTATTTTGTGTTAGTCTTCACTGTGAAAGACATCAGCAGTGTGCCGGAAATTCAAGAATCAGGGAACAGGAATAGCTATTACAAAGGAGAAGGTGCTTGGGAAGCTGAAAAGTCTGAAAGTTGATAAATCACCTGGACTGGATGGACTGCACCCCAGGGTTCTGGAAGAGGCGGCTAAAGAGATCATGGAGGCATGAGTAGTGATTGTTCAAAAATCACTAGAGTCCAGAATGGTTCCCGAGAATTGAAACATTGCAAATGTCCCTCCACTTTTAAAGGAGAAAGAGGCAAAAGACAAGAAATTAGAGGCCAGTTAGCCTGACTTCAGAGGTTGGAAAAATGTTGGAGTCTATTATTAAGGATGAGGTTTCAGGGTACTTGGAGACATGATAAAATAGGCTGAAGTCAACATGGTTTCCTTTAGGGGAAATCTTGTCTGACAAATCTGTTGGAATTCTTTGAGGAAATAACAAGCAAGCTAGACAAAGGAGAGTCAATGGATGTTGTTTACTTGGATTTTCAGAAGACCTTTATCAAAGTGCCACACATTAAACAAAATAAGAGCCCATGGTATTACAGGAAAATTACTAGCAAGGACAGAAGATTCGCTGGCTGACAGGAGACAAAGTTTGAATAAAAAGGGCCTTTTGGTTAGCTGCTGGTGACTGGTGGTATTAGGTCCACTGCTGTTCACAGTATCTGTCAACAATCTGTGGCCAAGTTTGCAGATGATATAAAGATAGGTGGAGGGGCAGGCAGTGTTGAGGAAGCAGAGAGAATGCAGAAAAACTTAGATGAGGAGAATGGGAATAAAGTGTAGGAAATTGTGTGGTCATGCACTTTAGTAGAAAGAATAAAGGCATGGTTTATTTTCTAAATGGGCAGAAAATGCAGAAATTGTTTGTGCAAAGGGACATGAAAGCCCCTGTGCAGGATTCCCTAAAGATTAACTTGCAGGTTGAGTCAGTGGTAAGGAAGGCAAATGTAATGTTAGCATTTGTTTCTAAAGGACTAGGATATAAAAGCAAGGATGTAATACTGAGGCCTTATAAAGAATTGGTCAGACAGCATTTGGAATATTGTGAGTGGTTTTGGGTCCCATCTCTAATGAAGGATATGCTGCCATTGGAGAAAGTCCAGAGGAGGTTCATGAGAATGATTCTAGGAATGAAAAGGTTAACATGCAAGTAGTGGTTCATGACTCTGGGTTTTTACTCAATGGTGTTTAGAAGAATGAAGGGTGGGTGATCTCAGTGAAACCTATCAAATATTGAGCGGCCTGGATAGAGTGAATGTGGAAAGGATGTTTACAATAGTGGGGGAATCTAGAACCAGAGGGCACAGCCTCAGAATACAAGGGCATCTCTTTGGAACAGAGATGAGGAGGAATTGCTTTAGCCAGAAGGTGGTGAATCTGTAGAATATGTTGTCATAGACAGCTATGGACCCCAAGTCACTGGACATATTTAAAGCAGAAATTGATAGGTTCTTGATTGGTCAGGGCATCAAAGGTTACAGGGAGAAAACAGGATAATGGGATTGACAAGTAAACTAAATTAGCCATGATCAAACGGTGGAGCAGACTCGATGGGCAAAATGACCAAATTCTGCTTCTATACCTTATATTCGGAATGAGCTGCCAAACGGTGATTCAGGTGGGCACATTAGCAACATCTTAAAGTCATCTAGATAAGCAAATGGATAGGAGAAACTTAGAAGTCTGAAGGCCCATACATGGGCAGATAGGACTAGTACAATAAGCATGGACAAGTTGGGCCAAAGGGCCTGTTTCCATAATATAGGATCAAGACTGAGATCATGGGCAATGTCGTCTTGTGATTTCTTCAGAATTGACTTATTTTAGTTTTGTTATGTTTTTTAACATTGCTTTGTTTTAATACGGCCTATACTGATGGCAGAGTAGTCCTATGGGTAATTCTCTCACACACACACACACACAATTTACTCGCAAGTACATCATCAATATTCAACTTATGATAGATCACAATTCACATGAAGTTTAACACAGCAATTTAAGAAAATTGAGTACTGTAAACAATGTAAACAGGGAAAAAGTCCAATTTTAGTCAACGTACTATGTGCTAACTAAACACTCTTTCTGAATGACTAGGAATACCAAGCCCTCTTTTGCTTAAGTTTACTTTTAGTTACTTTGATCTAGATTACACAGGCATAGATAGGACTGAGTCAGTCTCCATCAGCCTGCTGGAAGTAACATAACATGGAATGTAGTTGAGTTTAGTGCTAATTATGTTCTACCTTTTCCAACTGCCATTGAAAATGATGGCATGCCATTATAGTTCAGTGTAGGTGCATGCAAGATGTAGAAAGTACAGCCATGAAATTAAAGATTCAGATTTGCACAGAGCTGAGATAGAAACAAAGATTTACATAAAAGACACAAGTGCTGTTAGCACAAGTGACCTCGGGCTACTTCAGAGTAATATTTTTCACCAGTTGTCACTTAGGGTTATGAGCCTTATAACGGCTGTTCCAATTATTGTTTCTCCACAAACATTAGTGGCAGCAATGAGTTTCTTCACAAGAACCTTAACTCGTCTGCAAAAGAACTGCTAAGAGGGATGTCATGCAGGGACAGTTTGGACCATACTGTGCGTGAGTTAACAGACAGAAGAGATGTTTTACTTTGACACAAGATGTACCTATGGAGGAAACCACCATTCAATTATTCAGCAGCAATACAGAAGTTTGCATTATTCAACATTCAAGGGTTTGCTTTGCACGGGGGCACTTTCCTAGCAAGAAATGTTTGATCAGGATTCTGTACATCTATTTATCACTGCAGTTAACCATTTTACTGTTCTTTTTCTTCTCTCCCCTATGGTTCAGGGTGTTTAAGGGTGTCCGATAACTGCAAATGCTTCCTTTAAGTTTAGTTTATTACAATTCAAAAGACTGACCACTGCAGAAATAGTGTACTACTTCAGACTGTGATTAGTCTCTTTTGATCAGCATTACCTCATTTTCATTCAACAACAAAAACAGAATGCTGGTCAAACTCAGAGAGTTAACCAACCTCTGCAGAAGCATAAGGTGCAAGTCAAGTCTACATTTGGAGTCAATGCCTTGGATCAGGACTGAGGTGGTATATAATAGTGGGAGGGGAGGTTGGGGCAGAGGCTAATTGGTGATAGATGGAGCCAGATGAGGATCTGGTTTTTGGCATATGGGACCTGGGGTGGGGGCATGTAAGAAGATGTGAAGGATGAACAAACGGAGAAGAAAACTAGGCAGGCAGGGAGGCGGATATGAAAGAAAAGTGTGGGTTACATAAACCTAAGTGACAGCTGGTGAAAACTACTGATCCGAAATACCCTAAGGTCACTTGTGCTTTCATCTGGCCTCTCCTCTCCATAACAAGGGAGAAGGTTGAGGACAGACAATTCAAGTCAAGTCACTTTTATTGTCATTTCGACCATGACTGCTGGTACAGTACATAGAAAAATGAGACAATGCTTTTTCAGGACCACGGTGTTACATGACACAGTACAAAAATTAGACTCAGTGTGGGAATGGAACAGGGAGTTGACATGACATGCAAGTAGATGCTCAACATGGCTGTAGTGAGTGCAGCTCAGGAACTCCACACAATTGCCCATGTTACATAGGTTTAAAATGCAACAGCTCATGTGAATCAACTTGTTTCTAGTATCTTTCCAATGGAAGCTGCATTATAAACCTCCACTCCAACCGGAATACAGGGATACGTGAGTGCTATGATATGCATAATTGGAATTTATCTCAGTAGGTTGCAGATCAGGGTTATTTCTGGAAGAAAAATTGTTGAGAGTTTGTGCAGTGCGGTTACAACTATCAAGGTACCATAACCCATTGCTTCATACAAGTTCTGATCTCACTTTGTGTCAGTGAATACTGAGATTTTAGCTCTCTGGCTGATCTCCAGAGAGCTAAACGACATCTGCTGCAAGAATAGTTATGACAGTCATGGAGCAGATGGTTGGCACAGATGGGGACAGCATTGTTTCCACCACCAGCCCCCACCACACCTCAATAGCTACTTAAGCAGTTTTCCTTCAGGCTTGTAAAAGCCAGCTGCGATGAAATGCAATAAACTAAAGACCCTCAGTACTTTTGTCAGACAGTGATATTGCCTTGTGATTACAGGCAGCTAAGAGTTCCTCCAACATTTGAATTGCCAGCAGCCTGCTCCCTATATTTTTAGTAGTGGTTAACTTAAAGTTATTACAGCACTGATGACCTGGGTTCAATTCCAAGCATTGACTAAGGAGTTTGTATGTTCTTCCTGTGACCACACAGGTTTCCCCCAGCTGCTCCCATTTTCTCCCACATTCCAAAGATGTACAGATTAGGTTAATTGGTCATATGGATGTAATTGGGTAGCTTGGACTTGTTGAGCTGAAAGGGCTTGTTAGTGTGCTGTATCTCTAAGTTAAGGTAGATTTTCAGTAATGATCCAAAGAAAAAAAGACAAATCAACTAGAATTATGGTCTCCAGCAACTCATATTGCATCCCAAAATAACATTTTCTGATATAGTTCCAGTTTGCATTTGAAGGTCATGATACATATTGGTACCAATGACAAAGGCAGTAGAGGGGTAGAAGTCCTGCACAGTAAGTTTAGGGAGTTAGGAAGGAGGCAGAACAGCAGGTCCTCCAAAGTGCAACAAGCTAAGGAAGGTCAGAACAGGAAGGCAGTGTAGACAAATGAGTGGCTGAGGAGATGGTGCAGAGGGCACGACTTCAAGTTCTTGGATCATTGGAACCTTTTCTGAGGCAGGAGTGACCTATGCAAGTGGGATGGGTTGCACCTGAACTGGAGGGGAACCAATATCCTAGGAGGGAGGTTTGCTAAAGCTATTGGGGCGGGTTTAAACTAGATTTGCAGAGGGTGGGAACTGAAGAGGCAGAGGATGGGGCAGTTGGCATACAAGTAGAGAAAGCTTGTAGGGGGTTTGTGAGGAATGATAGGCAGATGACAGAGCAAAGATGCACTCAGCCAGATGGCTTGCAATATGTCTATTTTAATGCCAGGAGTATCATAAACAGGGCAGATCAACTTAGTTCCACATATTGATCCATGCTCCATGACACTGTGGCCATTACAGAGACTTGGATGTCTCAAGGGCAGAAATGACTGCTGAGTGTGCTGGGCTTTAGATGTTTCAAAAAGGGCAGGGAGGGAGGCAAAAGAGGTGGGGCATGGCACTGCTGATTAGGGACAGTGTCACGTTTGCAGAAAAGGAGGAAGTCATGGAGGGTTTATCTACTGAGTCAGTGTGGGTGGAAGTCAGAAACAGGAAGGAGACAATAACTCTACTGGGTGCCTTTTTTTTAAATAGGCCCCCCAAAGATAAGAGACATTGAGGAACAAATAGGGAGGCAGATTCTGGAACTGTGCAATAGGGTTGCTGTGGTGGACGATTTTAAACTTTCCTGACTGGCATCTTCCTAAAGCAAGGATTTAAATGGGGTGGAGTTTATTCACTCAGGAAGGTTTTCTGATGCAACTTTGTGATATGGTGCAACTCAAACTACCTGCGTCTCAATATCACCAAGACCAAGGAGATGGTGGTGGACTTTAGGAGATCTAGGCCTCATATGGAGCCAGTGATCATTAATGGAGAATGTGTGGAGCAGGTTAAGACCTACAAGTATCTGGGAGTACAGTTAGACGAGAAGCTAGACTGGACTGCCAACACAGATGCCTTGTGCAGGAAGGCACAGAGTCGACTGTACTTCCTTAGAAGGTTGGTGTCATTCAATGTCTGTAGTGAGATGCTGAAGATGTTCTATAGGTCAGTTGTGGAGAGCGCCCTCTTCTTTGTGGTGGCATGTTGGGGAGGCAGCATTAAGAAGAGGGACGCCTCACATCTTAATAAGATGGTAAGGAAGGCGGGCTCTGTCGTGGGCAAAGTACTGGAGAGTATAACATCGGTAGCTGAGCGAAGGGCGCTGAGTAGGCTACGGTCAATTATGGAAAACCCTGAACATCCTCTACATAGCACCATCCAGAGACAGAGAAGCAGTTTCAGCGACAGGTTGCTATCGATGCAATGCTCCTCAGACAGGATGAAGAGGTCAATACTCCCCAATGCCATTAGGCTTTACAATTCAACCGCCAGGAGTAAGATATGTTAAAGTGCCGGGGTTGATCGTATTTAATGTATTTAAGTAAACTACTTAAGAACTTTCTAAAAGCTATTATTAATGCTTTTTGAGAGAGTGATTTAGATGCATATCATATTTTTACTGAGTTAAGTATTGTATGTAATTAGTTTTGCTACAAGAAGTGTATGGGACATTGGAAAAAATGTTGAATTTCCCCATGGGGATGAATAAAGTATCTATCTATATGTAGATAAGCCAACTAGTGAAGAGGCTGTACTTGATCTGGTATTGGGAAATGAACCTGGTCATGTGTCAGATCTCTCAGTGGGAGAGCATTTTGGAGGAGGTGATCACAACTCTATCTCCTTTACCATAGTGCTGGAGAGGGATAGGAGCAGACAATTTGGAAAAACATTTAATTGGGGTAGGTGGAAATATGGTGCTATTAGGCAGGAACTTGGGAGCATAAATTGGAAGCAGTTCTCAGGGAAGAGCACGGCAAAAATGTGACAAATGTTCAGGAACATTTGCATGGAGTTCTGCATAGGTATGTTCCATTGAGGCAGGGAAAGGATGGTAGGGTAAAAGAACCATGGTGTACAAATGACATAGAAAGTCTAGTTAAGAAGAAAAGCTCATGAAAGGTTCAAGAAACTAGGTATGGTTAGAGCTCAAGAGAATGACAAGGTTGCCAAGAAGGAGCACAAGAATGAAATTAGGAGAGCCAGAAGGGGCCATGAGAAGATCTTGGCAAGCAGGATTAAAGAAAACCCCAAGGTATTCTACAAGTATGGGAAGAACAAGAGAATGAGCCGTGATAGAATAGGACCAATCAGGTGTCATAATGGAAATACGTGCATGGAGTCAGAGGAGGTAGTGGAGGTACTTAATGAATATTTGCTTCAGTATTCACAAGAGAAAAAGACCTTAGCAATTGTGAGGATGAGTTACAGTGGACTGAAACACTTGAGTACATAGACATTAAGAAAGAGGACATGCTAGAGCTTTTGAGAAACATTGAGTTAGATAAGTCACTGGGTCTGGATGAGATATACCCCAAGCTACTGTGGGAAGAAAGGGGGGAGATTGCTGAGCATCTTGCAATGTTCTTTGCATCATCCATAAGGACGGGAGAAGTACCAAAGGATTGCAAATGTTGTTCCCTTGTTCAAGAAAGGGAGTAGAGATAACCCAGGAAATTATAGACCAGATTAATTAATTCACTGGTGGGCAAGTTGTTAGAGAAGATCCTGAGAGGCCGGATTTATGAGCATTTGGAGAGGTGGTGTTCGACAGGGATCAGTTCTGAGACCCCTCCTCTTTGTGATTTTTATAAATGACCTGGATAAAGAAGTAGAAGGGTAGGTTAATAAGTTTGCTGATGACACAAAAATTGGGGGTGTTGTATAGTCTGGAGGGTTGTCAGAGGTTACAACGGGACATCAATAGGATACAGAACTGGGCTGAGAAGTAGCAGATGGACTTCAACCTAGATACATGTGAAGTGGGTTCATGTTGGAAGGTCAAATTTGAAGACAGAATATTAATAGATAGACTCTTGGCAGTGTGAATGATCAGAGAGATCTTGGGGTCTACATCCATAGGACATTCAAAGTTGCTGCACAGGTTGACAGTGTTGTTAAGGCGTATGGTGTGTTGGCCTTCATCAACGTGGGACTGAGTTCAAGTGCCATGAAGTAACGTTAAAGCTATATAAAACCTTAGTTAGACCCCACTTGGAGTACTGCATTTAGTTCTGGTCAGCCCTCTACAGGATGTGGATACTATAGAGAGTGCAGAGAAGAGTTACAAGGATGTTGTCTGGATTGGAGAGCATGCCTTATGAGAATAGGTTGAGTGAACTTGGCTTGTTCTCCTTGGAGCGATGGAGGATGAGAGGTGACCTGATAAAGGTGTATAAGATGATCAGAGGCATTGATGTCAGAGGTAAGTTTTTCATTCAGAGAGTGGTGGGTGTGTGCAATGTACTGCCAGCAATAGTGTAGAGGCGGATACAGTAGGATCTTTTAAGAGTCTCTTACATAGGTACATGGAGCTTAGAAACATAGAGGACTATGCAGTAGGAAAATTCCATGCAGTTTCTAGAGGTTACATGGTCGGCACAATATTGTGGGCTGAAGGGCCTGTAATATGCTGTAGATTTCTATGTTGTGTGTGGAATCAGACTTTCCTCTAAATGTCAAAGCATAATTTCTCTTCAACTTCCCATACTTGCCCAAAATTTTGAAAAGTATCTGTAAAATAACCTGGTGTAAAGCAGAAATAAAGCAAATATTTACAAAGGTGATCAAATGTGCAAATACTCTGTAGTTCCTTCACAACCATTGAAACACCAACATCAGGATACAATTGGTCAGTTGAATCAAGCAAATCTGGTTTTCAGTTTACAGCAAAAAAATAATAGAATTTTACAAGAAACTATACATCTATGTACAAAGACTGACAAACAACCAATGCTAAGCAGACTAACTGCAAATAGAAGTAATACTAATAGTCCCCGAAAATGAGTCTGAAGACCATAGAATCATGAGTAGTGGTGAGTGAATTTATCCATGCCAGTTTAGGATCCTGATTGTTGTAGGGCAATAACTATTCCTGAACCTGGTGGCGTGGGACGCAAGGTTTCTGTACCTCCTATCTGATGGCGGTGACGAGAGCATAGCCTGGATAGTGGGAGCCCTTGACAATGGATGCTGTTTTCTTATGGCAGCATTCCCTGTAAAAGTATTCAATGGAGAGGAAGGCAGCACCTTTGATGTACTCCATGTATCACATCTGAGTCTGCTGGGGAAGTTGGGCCCAGTGTTTCAGAAGCCACAGTCCATAGGAGGCCCAAAAAGATGGGCTGTCCTGTCATGAGAGGACTGTGCATGTGCATGGGAGGGAGGAAGGAAAAGTGCTTGTTTTGCTGATGTTGCTTGATATGTTCTGCTTTGTTGTGTTCTCCTGAGCATCGTGGGCATGCTGTTAGTATGGAATATCTGGCAACTTGGCTGTGTTGGTTATTCATGCAAACAAATTTCCCTGTACATTTTGACATACGTGATAAATAAATCTGGATCGGAACCTCTTTCTCATCCTTTTCTGGCCCTGGGCAGTACAGTTTTATAACAAATTTGAGAATGGTATAAAAGTAATAAGTCTTGAATAATCAATGGCTTGGTTGTGAACAAGCACCTGAATCACTGAACAACATTTAAGGTATGATATGAATTTGACAAGCTGAAGCAAGAGTTTACTTATGAAGCAGCAAGATAATGTTGCACCTGACACATAGGGCTAGAAAAGTTTCAAGAATGAATTTGCATAATAAGACTTTTTAAAATCAGAAAAAATTCCAACAATTAAGTGAAATAGTTTAAATTAGAGGTTCCCAACAATTATGCCATGAGCCCTACCATTAACTGAGGGGTCCATGGACCCTAGGTTTAAAAAAAAGGTGCATGCTAGATACCTTGAAAATATGCAAAACACATGCTACATGTCATAATTTGTACTGTACTGGCTAATGCTGTGATGATTACAGTGAACTTGCTACTTCATTTAATTTTCTTTTAAAACGACATTCCATTTTAATGAAACACAAGTTATTATGGGCATTAGACACACCCTGTTTTTGCATACATCAAGAAACAGCTCCCTACTACAAACAAGCCTGGAAATACATTTTAGCACATTTCCTCTACCATCAAAAATTCATTACAGTGAGTAAAATAGGTCAGCCTTGGGTATTTTGAGTTGAATTTGCTAATTTTATAAAACCAGCAAGGCTAGATCAAGGTCCACAATTGTTCCTTCTAGGTTAATTTCAAATTTGAAATGCAAATTTGTTAATAATTAGGAAGCAGATTTGGATTCCTTCACACCATTGAGAGCCACAAAATTTCCTTGAATATAGCAGTAGCTTTTGCTGAATTTCATTCTTTGACATCCTGCTACCTTTCTCACATTTTCAAATGCATTAACTATATAACATTTGTCACTTTTGATAGTATTGCAACCGATATTATCCCTACTTTATTTACCCAACATTCAGTGGCAGTCACTGCATAAGAATCAGGAACAGAAAGACTGGTTGCTTAACTTAGATGAACTAAATACACTCGTTTCCATGACATAATGGAACATAGAAAAGTCCAGCACAATAAATAAAGGGTTCTGTGGCTTGAATGACCGAATTCCAAGCTGTGTAAAACATTCCGTCTTTGAAATTTAGGACTGTCTACCTGTTGAAGAACCTAAATGATCTTTCACCCCATTGAAGTGATAGTTTTACATTCTCACCTCCAAATTCCTTTAAGTTCATAGTCAAGTGCACAAGTATGGTTTAATATGAGCATAATGGAAAAAAACTTGCTTGTAGCAGTATCACAGACATGTAGGTTCAGGCAATACATAGAATAAAAATTATACAAAGCAGTTACGAGTCCATTCTTAATAGCCATGAATTCTTCACTGTCTTTTTATCCCAATCACACTTAGTGTAGGGAATTTGAGTGTTCATCCTAAGTTTAAAAAGTCAGAGGAAATTAATAGATAATATAAACCGACATTATATTCCATTTCCTGATACACAATGAGATAAAAGAATGAAGGACTTGGATTTGTTGCACCTGCTATATGGACCAGAACCGCCGGTGATTCTCCTCTGGGAGTAGCATGACAAATAAGAGATAGTAATCAGCATGATGGTAAACATACCCATTGTACATGTAACTGCTTGTGTATCTTGTGCAGCCAGTGCAATCAAGCCAAACTACATGAATATTTATTTGGAAGTTTGGCCATGATCATGTGAACCAAAATAATGTAAGTAAATTTACTGAAATCAATAAGTGTGCCAGATTGTATACAGAAGTCAAACAAGTGTACTGTAAGGGATGATCTTAGTTAAACCAAGTTTTGAGTTCTAATGGATGGTCACTGACCTAAAGCATTAAAACTTTTTCCACAGATGCTGGGAAACAGGATTAGTCATTATTTCTCGCTTAAACTTTTCTACACCACTTCACTGACAAGGTACAGAAATGCAGTGTATTACCAAATAAAAAAGGGTATCTGAACTACAAAAAGACAGTCAAAAGAAAAATCCACTTGACTATTTCTCCCAGTAGCAGACTTCATAAAATCCATGCTCAATGATTTTTTTTGAAAAAAGATCATGAGCATAGTTTAATTATCAGTGAAATTAACCCCGTAAAAGATTACCTGACAATTTTCTTGATGGCCCTGGTTAATTCCTATTTTTCAAGCCCATTATCTCATAATAAAGAACATTTAGCTAACACAGGAGAAATTGGGATAAACAACATACTGGTGATGAGTAACAGCTTACAAATTTTCATAGATCAGCAATGTTATATTTGGCACACACGAGGAAATCTGCAGATGCTGGAAATTCAAGCAACACACACAAAATGCTGGTGGAACGCAGCAGGCCAGGCAGCATCTATAGGAAGAAGCACTGTCGACATTTCCGGCTGAGACCCTTCATCAGGACTAACTGAAAGAAAAGATAGTAAGAGATTTGAAAGTTGGGGAGGGGGGAGGAGGAAATGCGAAATGATAGGAGAAAACTGGAGGGGGTGAGGTGAAGCTGAGAGCCGGAAAGGTGATTGGCAAAAGGGATACAGAGCTGGAGAAGGGAAAGGATCATGGGACGGGAGGCCTAGTGAGAAAGAAAGGGAGAGGGGAGAGAGGGAGGGGGAGAACGGGGAGAGGTAAACTAAATATGTCAGGGATGGGGTAAGAAGGGGAGGAGGGGCATTAACAGAAGTTAGAGAAGTAAATGTTCATGCCGTCAGGTTGGAGGCTACCCAGCCGGTACATGAGGTTTTAATTCCACGTCCCATTCCCATTGATATGTCTATCCATGGCCTCCTCTACTGTCAAGATGAAGCCACACTCAGGTTGGAGGAACAACACCTTATATATATGCCCCTCCTCCTCTTCTTACCCCATCCCTGATATATTTAGTTTTTTTTTCCCTCTCTGCCCATCACTCTGCCTGTTCTCCATCTCCCTCTGGTGCTCCCCTCCCCCTTTCTTTCTCCCTAGGCCTCCTGTCCCATGATCCTTTCCCTTCTCCAGCTCTGTATCCCTTTTGCCAATCACCTTTCTGGCTCTCAGCTTCACCCCACCCCCTCTGGTCTTCTCCTATCATTTTGCATTTCCTCCTCCCCCTCCTACTTTCAAATCTCTTACTATCTTTCCTTTCAGTTAGTCCTGATGAATGGTCTTGGCCCAAAACATCGACAGTGCTTCTCCCTATAGATGCTGCCTGGCCTGCTGTGTTCCACCAGCATTTTGTGTGTGTTGAATGTTATATTTGGACTACCTTGGTCAATTTTTGGTGCTATCCCCACAAAAGGTTAATCCTTATGTGAAGCAAGAAAAATTGTTTGGGATTACTGTTTGAAAGGCACAATCGAAATTCTTAAAGTCTGTACATGAATATTTACGCTCAAGTTTCCAAATTTAACTTCAAATTAATTAGAGCCACATTGGAAATTTTAAAAATTCACCTTGGTCTGCTTTGCTTTTAGTTACACTGTAATATTTAAATAACTTTTAAACTTTTTTTTAAAAACAATCACAAGACCCTGCTGGATACTTTGAGCTTTAAGTACTGCAGGTTTATCCATCGGTGAGTTGCTCGTTGGTGGAGAAATATAAGGAACTGGACTTGATGCAGATCGTGCTGCTGTCTGCGTCACAGATACGTCAGAGGAGTCAGCATGCGAAGGTACTGTGCAGTCTAACAGTGAGTGATCTTCTTAGTCACTTTTCTTGGATCACAAGACCATGTTGGACATTGTTGGTGGAGTGCTGCAAGTACAATTAACTGGATAGATTAATTATCACTTTTAATGTGATGGTCATTAACGTATAGATCAAGAGAATCATACCAATCAATAGAAATGATCCAAAGGATTAAGTCGTGAGGTTAGGCATTTTATAAGTTTGTCTGATATATCATACCTCAATTTGGTGGTTATTCCATTAAATTCAGTCACAATACCCAAGATCAGCACAAGCTATAAGAACTTAGTAGTAGACTGGAAGAGAGAAATCATTCAAATGTACTGTATATCATTAGTTCAGCTTGCATACAAATGAAATTCTTTCTAATATCCTGACCATTACATAGGCTTTATTATAGCTTATATATACAAATTAATATACCTTGTTCAAAACTGGAACATCAGGATGGAGGGGGGAGAAAGCAGATGGATTACCACATTAACAAATGTAACTACAAAAGAAATGTCTAGTTGTTCAGCTGCATTTTAAGTAGAGCCACTTCCTTCCAGACTTGGCTGTAAATACCACTCATTCCCATACTACGTAAATAGCAAAATCAACACTATAAGTGAAACAATCTGGTGACTAGATCTGCCAGATTACTATCAGCAGTGATGAATAACTACTACCATGGACTCATGCAAATTAGCTTCCAAGGAACCCACAAAATAAATAAAATTACTCCCTGACCAGGAAATTTTGTTTAAACCGAGTAAAAGTTTCCTCTGGACAGGAAGGTACAGCAGGAACTATAATGAATTCTACAAGACACAATAATTGCTTTATACAATAAAGCTACAGTAATTATCTGAGGCTTCTTCAGCTTCGTATGTCCACTGTGCTTATTACTGATTTCCTGTTGAACAAGTTCAAATTTAGATTGTAAGTTTTTGGTATAAAGTATTGTCCAGTTGATTATCTACATCCTTAAACACCTGGCCATTCAAACAAATTTGAGTTTTCAGGAAAGTTTCCCACCTATCGACGTCAGAAATTTACCTCATTGACCTACCCAGCTGAAGGCACTCCACAAGACCACTTCTTAGCAGTTGAAGTAACCTTTACAAGCTGATAAAAGGAGAGCAAAAAAAAGCACTGCATTTGGGCGTATATACCGGGTACTAAGCTTAAAGCAAGCAGAATGGTATTAAACAAACATTTTGGCAACAGTCTTGTAGTCAAACCTGGGGAAACTGTGCAAAACAAGGAAGTACTCATTATGCTATTGGCTGCACTGGCAACAAAAAGAAAGTTATCAATGATGCTGTTGATAAAACAGACAATAAATAATACCTTTGGCAAACTTTCAAAAACTGGTTAGTTTAACCAACAAATACACATGCAGTCAATCTGTTTACAATATACATACATCATCTATGTCATTTCGAAGTCAACAGTGGAAGATTTGCATGGGTACTTTAATGTGTTAATATAGAAAGTTGAGTTGCATTGTAATTTATCTTACACATGATGAATATTGTCAGAAATAGTAGCATCAAGAATGTGTGTCTTTCTTTACGATTAAGTGGTACTAAATGTACTGGCCAATCTCAAATCTAAATAAACGAAAACAAGGGAAAGTCATCATAGGAATTTTATATTTAATTTTAGGACACCAAAAATATGACATCTATACAAGTCTTTACAGGTGGTCATTTTTAAATGGTATTAAAAATGATACTTCAAAATATGCATCTCATGAAATTCCAACTAGGTGCCAAAAAATTCAAAAAAGTTAAAAATTTAAATTCTCAGACTTTGATATATTATCAAATATGGCATTTTACCAAATATTTAATTAATGAGATCCAAGATATAGTTGAATTACATGTAGAATGTTCTACAATAGTGACATTTATATAAAGATACAATAATGCATTCACAGTGCAATATGCACACTGTAAAAAAAGGCAAGTACTGTTATCAGTAAATACATTAACTAGGTTAACAAGGGCAGTTCAATGTTGAAAGAATGTATATTAAAACAATAAATACAAAACCATGAAATACACTCCATTCTATTTTGGTTGCAAGCTTCTAGTTTTATAATCCATTCAAGCTGATCTTCACCAACATCCTTAGTGCAGTTACTAAATAGAGATCTTCCTACTCCCTTGTGTACTTCCGGTCCTTGGTCCAGGCTTAAGGCAGTCATTGTACAATCTCAAAGTAGTGCAATATTGCCATAATGTGCTGAGGCATGAATACATAACCTGTGTACACAGCCATCCCAACAATAGATATCAATAGGGAGTCTAAGTAGTAATGTTAAGGAACAGAATTTGATAGAAGCATTGCACTCATTACCAAAAATGGATACATGAACTTAAAAGAGACTGTACTGGTCTCAAGTTCTTCTACATTGCCATTTAGGAAGACAATTAAGCATAACAGGAATTTCTAAACAACTATTTTGACTGGAGAACAAAACTTAACAGCAGAAGCAGACTTAGTTTATCAAAACCTATACTACATAAACAAAGATTCTGTAGATGCTGGAAATCCAGAGCAATACACACAATATGCTGAAGGATCAGTCCGCCATACCACCGAACACATCTACACAAAGTGTTGTCACAGGAAAGTGGCATCTATCATCGGGGAATCCCACCACCCAGGATATACTCTCTTCCCATTGCTGCCATTAGGAAGGAGCCTCAGAACTCACACCACCAGATTCAGGAACAGTTATTACCCCTCAACAAAAAGGCTCTTGAACCTGAAAGGATAACTTCACTCACCCTACCACAACCAATGAATTCACTTTCAAGGACTCTTCACCTCATGTTCTTGATATTTATTTTTTTATTATCACTATTTCTTTTTGTATTTCCACCGGTTTTTTTTTGTCACACTTTGAACAAAATGCTGGAGGAACTCAGGCATCTATTGAAAAGAGTAAACAGTTGACATTTCAGGCCAAATCCCTTCATCAGGCCTTATACTACATATTACAATTCTTAAAATGCATATGCCTAACAAATTATAAAGAATTGAACTTCTGGAAATAATTGCTGCAGGGGATGGGGGAAAAAAATCAAATATTTTGAACTTTGTGACATAAGAGACCTCAGTGGAATTAATTCACCTGATATCAACAATATTAAATGTAGTCAGCACTGAAAAAGTATGAGTAAAGTTAAGTTGCCATTACTAGTAAGAAAGTGCTTTGGAAGCTGAAAGGTTTGAAGGTAGGGGATAAATCACATAGACCAGATGGTCTACACACCAGGGTCCTGAAAGGGGTGACTGAAGAGATTGTGGAGACATTAGAATGATCTTTCAAGAATCAATAGATTCTGGTGCAATCCTGGAGGGCTATAAAATTGCAGATCTCTCCACTCTTCCAGGGAGAGAGGCAGAAGAAAATTATAGGCCAGCTGGACTGACCTCAGTGGGTGGGAAGATGTAGGAGTTTATTGCTAATGATGTGGTTTGGGGGTACTTAGGGACACATGATAAAATAGGCCAAAGTCAGCATGGTATCCTTTAGAGGAAATCCTGCCTGACAGATCTGGTGGAATTTTTTGAAGCAAAGGAGAATCGGTGGATGTTGTGCACTAGGATTTTCAAAAGGCCTTTGACAAAGTGCTGCACGAGAGTGATTAAGAAGTTAAGAGACCATAGTATTACAAGAAAGATACTAGCATGGAGAGAAACAGCAAGAAAATTCAAAAATCCACAGTGCAAGGGGACATGGGAGTCCTCGTGCAGGATCCCCTAAGGGTTAATTTACAGGTAGAGTCAGTGGTGAGGAAGGCTAATGAAATGTTAGCATTGATTTAGAGAGAACTAAAATATAAAAAGATGTAATGTTGAGGCTTTGTAAGGCTTCACATGGATTATTGTGAGCAGTTTTTTGGGCCCTTTATCTGAGAAAAGATGTGCTGCTATTGGAGAAGGTTCAGAGGAGGCACACAAGAATGATTTCAGGAACGAAAGGGTTACCATATGAGGACCGATTGATGGCTCCGGGCCTGTACTCTGTGGAATTCAGAAGAATGAGGGGGTTGATCTCATTAAAACCATTGAATGTTGAAACTCCTCAGTAGAATGGATGTTTCCAATAGTTGTGGTGGGAGGTGGGGGTAGTGTACAACCAGACAGCAGAATCAGGTTTATTAACACCAGCATGTGTCATGAAATTTGCTAACTTAAAATGGTATTACTGTGCAGATGCAAATTTCGTGAGCTCAACTACAATGAAGTGCCAGGTGAGAAATTATACAATTTCCTCGAACTCAAATGCTAAACTTTGGAATGTGTGTACTAGACTTTATCAATAGTATCTGACCCAAATGTTAATAACATACAGTGCTTTGTAAAAGTATTAAGCTGCCAATCCTATGCTCACATAAATGTGTATTACAACCAGGGATTTTTATCAATTTAACTGAGAATTTTTATTTGCAAATTAAATGCTCCTCTCCCCGTCCACAGTAGACCCAAAAAACAGGGAAAATTGTAAAACATCAAAAACTCAATTCGAAAACTGAAATGGCAGTTCAAAAGTATTCAACCCCCTTTGCTCAGTAATTAGTTGAACCACCTCCCACAGTTATTACAGCCAGTAGCCTTTTGGATGAGTACTATTAGCATTGCACAATGTGATGGGGCAAGATTTGCCCATTCCTCCTTGCAAAATTGCTCAATATGTGCCTGGTTAGTCAGGGAGCAGTGGTGAACAACAATCTTGAGATCTCGCCAGCTATTCAATCAGGTTAAGGTCAAGACTCTGACATGAATTTTCTTCACTGAAGCCACACAATGGTTGCTCTTGCTGTGCACTTTGGGCCATTGGCCTGCTGAAAGACAAATTTCCTCCCCAATTTAAGCTTTCTAGCAAAGGCCAGCAGGTTTTCAAATCCAGGCTCTCTCTGTATTTAGCACAATTCACCTTCCCATCAATCCTGACCAGATTTCCAGTCCCTGCTGCTGAAAAGCTTCCCCATGGCATGATACTGCATTCACAATACTTTACAGTAGGGATGGAGTTTCCAGTCTGATACGCAGTATTGGATTTATGCCACACATATTGCTTAGTGTTGAGGCCAAAAATTTCCACTTTAGTCTCATCCGACCACAAGACTTTCTTCCACATCTTTACAATATCTTCTAAGTGATGTTTTGCAAAGTCTTGATGGGCAGTTACACTTTTAGTTTTAGCCAGAGCTTCCTCCTTGCCACTCTTCCATAAATATCCCTTTTATGTAAGGTCTTAGAGATTGTGGAATCATGAACTTCACCTCCACTTGCAGTAACTGACTTTTGTGGCTTATTCAGAATGACTCTTAGCATCAGAGTAGTGTCTCTTATAAGTGCCATTCTTCTCCGTCGACTAAGATTAGAGGGGTAGCCTTACCTAAGCAATATGGCTGTGGTTTCATATTTTTGTCCATTTTTCCACAATGGACTGCACTGAGCTCTAAGGTATGTTCAGTGCCTTTGAGATGGCCTTGAACCCATCCCCAGATCTGTGCTTCTCTCTTATCATTTCCCTGACTTGTCTTAAATGTTCCTTTGTCTTCATTTTGATTTGGTTGTTATAAATCTACTACACTGTTGAATCTTACAAAGAGAAGAGGAATTTACTCTTTTGAATTCATTGAAAACAGGTTATCCTACAATTTTCTAAATCAACAAATTAGGTGAGTCAGTAAGTTAATATAGAGTACTGCACCTGAGGAAAGTTAGCGTAATTACAAAAGGGATGAATACTTTTTTTCAGCCTCAATTTTGATTTTTAATGTTTTTAGTACATTTTTGAAAGGTTTGGGAAATTTATTTTTGATTTGGCATGACGCACAATGTTTTGTAGATTAGCTCAAAAAATCTTACTTTAATACATTTTAAATTTAGAAAATGATGCAGTAAAATCTGAAAATAGTTGTGTGTGCTGAATACTTTTTGAGTGCACTGTATACCCCTGAAAATCGAGAAAATACTGCCAGCGACTTAAATATTTCAGTTTTCTACTCAAATCTTCAATATATCTCCTGGTATCACAAACCTTTGAGCTAAGAGGTGGGCACTAAGTTGATTGGCAAAACCTACTGCAGCAGAGGATCCCACCAAATGGCAAACCTGACGAATTATAATAGTTGGTGAAGCCAAGTCACCAAGCCTGAATGGCCTGCCAGAGCCGACTACCAAAACATCTGGCAGGCACCAATACTCTCATTAAATTAATAATTTAATTATTAAATCTATCAAAACAAAAGCACTGGAAAAACAAAGTAAATTACTATTTCACTTCTTCCTTTTCAAACTAACAAGCTCCCTGGCATGCTAGAACAGGATTATTGGGAACAACTTTTCTTCAAAAGGGCAAATTTACTCCATCACAAAATTTCAAGAAGAATCCACAGCCAATGCAATGGAAAATTTCCTGCAAAGAACAGCGTGGGAACTTGAGCTTGAACTTCCACTTGCTTGACACTCTCTAACTTACACACCAGAAAAAGCAAGGAACTGTTTCGACTTCAGCAAAAACATCAGAATAATATTCAAACAATACACACAAAATGCTGGTGGAATGCAGCAGGCCAGGCAGCATCTATAAGGAGAAGCGCTGTCAACGTTTCGGGCCGAGACCCTTCGTCAGGACTAACCGAAAGGAAAGATAGTAAGAGATTTGAAAGTAGTGGGGGGAGGGGGAAATGCAAAATGATAGGAGAAGACCGGAGGGGGTGGGATGAAGCTAAGAGCTGGAAAGTTGATTGGCGAAAGTGATACAGAGCTGGAGAAGATATCTACTGATATCTACTATAAGCCTACAGACTCTCACAGCTACCTGGACTATTCCTCTTCCCACCTTGTGTCTTGCAAAAATGCTATCCCCTTCTCACAATTCCTCCACCTCCGCCGCATCTGCTCTCAGGATGAGGCTTTTCATTCCAGGATGAAGGAGATGTCTTCCTTTTTTAAACAAAGGGGCTTCCCTTCTTCCACCATCAACTCTGCTCTCAAACGCATCTCTCCCATTTCCCGCACATTTGCCCTCACCCCATCCGCCTGCCACCCCACTCGGGATAGGGTTCCCCTTGTCCTCACCTACCACCCCACCAGCCTCCAGGTCCAACGTATAATTCTCCATAACTTCCGCCACCTCCAACGGGATCTCACTACCAAGCACATCTTTCCCTTCCCCCCCCTTTCTGCAGGGATCGCTCCCTACACGACTCCCTTGTCCACTCATGCCCCCCCAATTCCTTCCCACCAATCTCCCTCCTGGCACTTATCCTTGTAAACGAAACAAGTGCTACATCTGCCCTTACACTTCCTCCCTCACCACCATTCAGGGCCCCAGACAGTCCTTCCAGGTGAGGCGACACTTCACCTGTGAGTCGGCTGGTGTGGTATACTGCGTCCGGTGCTCCCGGTGTGGCCTTTTATATATTGGTGAGACCCGACGCAGACCGGAAGTCCATTTCACTGAACACCTACACTAGGTCCGCCAGAGAAAGCAGGATCTCCCAGTGGCCACACATTTTAATTCCACGTCCCATTCCCATTCCCATGGCCTCCTCTACTGTCAAAATGAATCCAAACTCAGGTTGGAGGAACAACACCTTATATACCTGCTGGGTAGCCTCCAACCTGATGGCATGAACACTGACTTCTCTAACTTCCGTTAATGCCCCTCCTCCCCTTCTTACCCTATCCCTGACATATTTAGTTGTTTGTTGTTTTTTTCTCTCTCTCTCTACCCATCACCCTGCCTGTTCTCCATCTCACTCTGGTGCTACCCCCCCCCCCCCTCTTTCTCCCGAGGCCTTCCGTCCCATGATCCTTTCCCTTCTCCAGCTCTGTATCACTTTCGCCAATCACCTTTCCAGCTCTTAGCTTCATCCCGCCCCCCTGGTCTTCTCCTATCATTTCGCATTTCCCCCTCCCCCCACTACTTTCAAATCTCTTACTATCTTTCCTTTCGGTTAGTCCTGACGAAGGGTCTCAGCCTGAAACGTCGACAGTGCTTCTCCTTATAGATGCTGCCTGGCCTGCTGTGTTTCACCAGCATTTTTTGTGTGTAGTTTGAATTTCCAGCATCTGCAGATTTCCTCATTTTTTTTCAGAATAATATTACTGGCTACAGCATTGTCAGAAGATTTAGGGATTAAAATAAAAAGAGCCAAAGTGCCTGTTTCAGTTCTTCACGAGATATCCTGAAGGACATGTTAAATTGGAACACACACTAGTTTAAAAAAATTACAATTGGTAATAAGAGGCCTTTAAAGACATCGCTCAGTATTTCACAAGCTACCATCATAAGCAAAGGTAATATTCAAAAAAGGTCTTACCCAATCCACTTTGTACTTTCAGACAAAGTCCATGATACTGTCTGTAACAAATGTTGGTTGATTACTTTAAGTGCTACTCTTGCTATTCTTGCTCTTCAGTTCGTTGAACATTTTTTTTTAAAAGCCTTTGATGTTCAAGGACATGCACATTTATTGTTGACAAAGCGTTTTGCGTAATTTGCTTCCTGCTTTTAAACCTTACACAAACAAAATGACAAACACAGTTTGGAAGGATACTGAATATGGTCCTTTCCCAAGGTTCAAGCATATATAGTGCTGTAACCAACAGGTATTGATAGTAAAGCCAAGACATCTGTTTCCACGCTGTCCCCAGTGCCATGGTCACTGCTTTGGATTCCTCCAAAGATTGCAAGCTAGAGAAAACAGACATATTAATGAGTACTGTAGTCCATTTACTGTGCCAACTACTTTATGAAGCTACATTATTTCAATCCAAAATAATGCAACTTCTGTGCAAAGCAAAACAAAAGGAAGTTAATTTTGGTTAAAATTGGGAGAGACAAATAACAACAAGTAACATCATGAAATCCCATTAGAAATGCTTGTTCCAAAATAAAAATGTTGCTTCTAAATACCACAGGAACAAGTGTGCATCTGAACATATATTCCAAAGATATTTGCATATGGTTTAAATCATCACAAGCTGTGAATCAAATCTTCAACCTACTGGAAAATCAGATTTAATATCACTGGCATATGTCATGATACTGTATTTGTTTTATGGTGGCACTAAATGGCAATACATAAAAAAACTACAAATACTGTATACATGAAACTTAAAGTAGTGCACAAAGAGAGGGAAAAATACTGAGGTAGTGTCCATAGGTTCATTGTCCATTCAGAAATCTGATGACAGAGGGGAAGAAGCTGTACCTGAAATGTTGAGTATGTCTTCAGTGTACCTCCTCCCTGATAGTAGCTATAAGAGGGAATGTCTGGGTTGATCAGATCATTGATGATGGATGTTGAGTTTGAAGCATCACCTTTTGAAGGAGTCCTTGATGGTAGTGCCCATAATGGAGCTGGCAAAACTTACAACTTCCTGCAGCCTTTTCCAATCCTGTGCAGTGGCCTCTCCATACCAGACGGTGATGCAACCAGTTAGAATGCTCTCCACGGTATATCTGTAGAAATTTGTGAGTCTTTGGTGGCAAAACAGTCTTATCTTCCATTTATCCCCGAGTTCTGACCTTTACGAACAACACTGTCACATGACAAATCATGGAACAAAGAAACAAACCCTTGTGCCCTCCACATCTACGCCAAGTACCTATCAATATTAAACCTGTTCACTACAGCCTGTCAAGCCTTGGCAATTCAAGAGCTAGTGTGGGTGCTGTTTAAATACTATGAGAGCATCTGCTCCCAAACTGTGTTTCAGACTGCAATACATACACTAGATAATGAGGATAAGTATCCCCTCTGCCTTCTTCAATGCCCCATCTATCTATGCTGCCACCTTTGCAATTGTAAATTACTGTTCCTCAAAACTCCCTCAGAACCTGCTAGGCCCTTTCCTTATTGGATCCCCATCCCAACAAATTGCATCATCTCACGCATATCAGCATTAAATTCCCTGCCCATTTTACCAGCAGATCAGTAACATTCTGTAGCCTGAGTACCCTGCTCACCATCAACAACATTAGTACTTTTCATCAATTCCTCCGAAGTTTGCATTAATTATGTTTACACAAAATGTCCGTATACATTTGCTACCACTATTATTGGTGCTGATGCTTCAAGTATTTCCTACATCCTGCAACTGGAGGAAAATCACATCATAGCCATCACATCTTAGCAGGTCAGAGAGAAAAGAGCAAGAAAATCCCAATCACCATATGCTGGCAATAGTAAATGTGGCTCCTAACTGAAGGGTGAATATAGAATCAGAAGAGGACTGCAATCAATGAAGATATATATGCATGTCAAGAGCCAGAAAACAAAGCTGTGTACGTATTTGCTCCCAATTATGAAGTCACATTTTCCATCTGTAGAACTTTCCACAGACTTCTCAGTAGTCACGTTCACCTTGCATACTTGTGTTTGGGAGACAGAAGTGGGTCGATTTTAGGCTACATACCTACATTATTGAACAACATTAAGATTGGTAAAGGCTTCCAGATCAACTAAAATAAAAGACTCCAGATTATGTGCTTTGCATTTTTTTAAAATACAAGTCCTATTTATATCTATTTGCTCCCATTCTCCAACTTTCTGTAGTTATATTATACCCTTGAAATACTGTACATGCAATTCCAATGCAGCTTTAAAATGTAACAACTTGCACCTATTGACATAATTTAACAGAGAGTAACACACAGTAGTATAAAAAGCCTTCACCCCCCCCCCCCCACCTCCTGAAGTTTTCATATTTTGTTTTACAACATTCAATCACAATGGATTTAATTTGGCTTTTTTTGACACTGATCAAAAGAAAAATACTATCTTGTCAAAGTGAAAACAGATCTCTACACAGCGATCTAAATTAATTACAAATATAAAACACAACATAATTGATTGCATATGTATTCACTCCTCCCCCCTCCGTAATATGACACACCAAATCATCACTGGTGCAGCCAACTGGTTTTAGAAGTCAGTTAATTAGTTAGAGATCACCCGTGTCAATCAAAGTGTTTCAATTGACTGTAGTAAAAATACACCCGTATCTGGAAGGTCCAACTGCTGGTGAGTCAGTATCCCGTCAAAAACTACAGCATGAAGACAAAAGAACACTCCAAGCAACTCTGCAAGAAAGTTAATGAAAAGCACACGTCTGGAGATGGATACAAGAAAGCTTCCAAGTCACTGAATATCCCTTGGAGTACAGTTAAGTCAATCATCAAGAAATGGAAAGAATATGGCACGGCTGTAAATCTGCCTAGAGCAGGTCATCCTCAAAGACGGAGTGACCGTGCAAGGACTAGTGAGGTGGTCACCAGAGACCTACAACTCTGGAAGAGTTACAAGCTTCAGTGGCTGAGATAGGAGAGACTGCACATACAACAAATGTTGCCCGGGTGTTTTACCAGTCACAGCTTTATGGGAGAGTGGCAAAGAGAAAGCTACTATTGAAAAAAAAACCACGCATGAAATCTCAGCTAGAGTTTGCCAGGAAGCAGGTGGGAGACTCTGAAGTCTGCTGGAAAAAGGTTTTATGATCTGTTGAAACCAAAATTGAGCTTTTTGGCCATCAGACTAAACATTATATTTGGCATAAGCCAAATACCATGAAGCATGGTGTTGGCTGCATAATGCTGTGGGGATACTTCAGTGCAGCAGGACCTGGAAGGCTTGTGAAGGTGGAGAGTAAAACGAATGCAGAAAAATACAGGGAAATCCTGGAAGAAAACCTGATACGGTCTGCAAAAGAACTGCAACTTGGGAGAATTTGTTTTCCAGCAAGAAAATGACCCCAAGTGTAAAGCCAAAGCTACACAGGAATGGCTTAAAAACAACAAAGTCAATACCCTAGAATGAGAATTTGTGGCTGGACTTGAAAAGGGCTGTTCACTCACGATCCCCCTGCAATCTGATAGAGCTTGAGCAATTTTGTAAAGAAGAATGGGGGAAAATGGCAGTGTCTAGATGTGCAAAGCTGATAAAGACCTATCCACACAGACTCAAGACAGTAATTGCTGCCAAAGGTACATCTACTAAATACTGACTTGAAGGGGGTGAATACTTATGCAAACAATTCTTTTGTCTTATATTTATAATGTAGATACTTTATAGAGATCACTTTTACAGAAAAGTCTTTTTCTGTTGACCAGTGAAAAAAAAGTGATTCAATGTTGTAAAACAACAAAATATGAAAACTTCCAGGGGGTGGGGGGGGGGGGGGGGGCAGATGAACTTTTTAAATCGGCAGTGTAATATTTAAAACAATTCAGTTCCATAACTGCTCAACAAAGAGCGAACTTCAAGAGGAACGAATAGGACCACCTTCTCAAGGGCAACTAGAGACAAGCAATAAATGCTAGCTTAGCTGGTGATGCCCACATCCCATAAATGAATTTTTAAAACATATAAATAAAACCTTCCCTGTTGTGGCCCAAAAGTGATTCTAGTCAAATCAATGTTGTTGATCATTCTCAGTTCAGGGTCAGTTTGGGATGGGCAATAAATCTAGGCATTACCTGTGCACTCATCTGCATAACCTGAACAGATTATTAGCTTTAAATGCGAAAGTTAGATTTGCTTCTGTCTACTGTCTAATAAGTATTTGGAAAATGTCACAGATCACCAATGATTTCAATGACATGTGAGGGCAAAATGATTTATTAATGTTCTTAGATCTAAAGAAAACTTCCCACATTGGAAAGGAATATGTTTAAAGAAAGCATATTAGACAATAAAATGAAAGAAAAATATCAGGCTGACAAAAGGCACAGCAGAGCATCTATTCCTGGACCCAACCTATTGATGCAAACAAGAAGAATGCACGTCAGCGCCTCTACTTCATTAGGAGTTTGAAGAGATATGGTACGTCACTAAAAACTCCTACACTAAATCTCTTCAGGTGTATGGTGTACATTCTGACTGGCTGCATCACAGTCTGGTGTGGAGCCTCAATAGGATGCAGAGCTAGTTCAATCACAGGCACAACTTTCCCTGTCACCAAGGACACCTTTAAGAGGATAGCATACATCATTAAAGATGCTCACCATTTGGGGGCATGCCCTTTTCACCTTGCTACCATTGGGAAGTGGTACAGGACCCTGAAGACCAACACTCAACATTTCAAAAACAGCTTCTTGCCCTCTGCCACCAGATTTCAGAATGGCCCAGGAACACTAACTTATAACTGCTCATTTGCATTATTTTTAGTAATTTATGTCTTACACTGTACTGCTTCCACAAATCAGCAAATTTCACAACATGTCAGTAATAATAAACTTAATTCTGATACGAAACATATAGAAGTGATCCAAAAAAAGGAATGAGGCCTACATAAAAAGGAGAACAAGCAAAAAATATTTCATAAACATAAGTGAAAGGCTGGTCAAAGAGTGATAAGGGCAGCTAGAAAGCAAAGGAGAGGTACTAAATACACCTTGCATTGGTCTTTACTGGAGAAAGATGTTGCTGATACAGCAAAGAACAAAGCAAGTATTTAAAAGATTGCCTATATTCAAAATGGATGGGGAAACAAAACACCTTGTCTGAGCCAGATGCATCCCAGGTAAATGCTAAACAATCTTTGATCCTGCTTTGCCCTGAGATGGTACAAAAAGACAGGAAGATTTCAGGTGTAATCCTTCTAAGAAAAATATAGGCCAGTAGGTCCAACTGCTGTGATGCGGTGTTGTTTTGACAAAATAATCAGGGATCAAATGTAGTGGAACTTAAAAACCAAAACCCAAGCCAAACACAAACAACTTGTGCCATTGCCTGACCCATAGGATTACAAATACATTTCTGAAATGCAAATAGTATTGCAATAATTGAGCTCTTTGACATTACTAACTGTGCTCATAAGGGTAGTGTAACATGGATGTTAAAAAGCACTGATGAAATGCAACAGTAGACTGCCGGCAAAATTAAAGCCTACAGAGTTAAAGGTACAGCAATCACACAAACATACAAACAGCTATTTTTAAAAAAGGTTGCTTTACCTTTTTGGACAGAATTACTAGACCACCATTCTTGTTGGCATATATTAGATGATATTCGAGGTGTGGAGTAGAATTCCAAATAAAATGAAGCTGAGGGTGTGTAGCAAGGAATGAAATGGATGCAAGAGATATCAGGATGGCCCATGTCATCTGGCAAAATGAGCAACTGTACACAGATCTGTTCTTGCACCCCTATTAAAGCAATACAACTTAAATAAGGATGCAAAAACAGATGGGATATATGCTCAAAATATCTTTGAAGATGGCAGGAAATGTTGGGGAAGCTATTAAAGAAAAACAGAAGTTATCCAGAGTTAGACCAGAATTGACCAAAATACTTCAGCTGAGTATCACACATTAATAAAGATTAAGGCCCAGGCTGAATGCAAAATAAATTTACTTGAATGACAACAGGAACTTTGTTCATATAGAAAGAATAGGGAAGGTGTGATTGTTTACTTAGTCACTGCTCCAAGGAGAAAACTTAGAGACCATGTAGAAATTATTTCCTATGGCAGAAGTGTCAGTAGCCATCAGTAACAAAAAGGCAAAATTTAAAAGTGATCTAAAACGTGCTTCAAGGAAAATGTTAGGAAATGTTATAGAATAAAAGGGGTGAATACTCAGTTTAAATGGAAAGGCGTTTACAGAGAATCAATGAAATAGTTCAGCCAAAAGGCCTTTTTTTACATTATATCATTCTCTGATCACATTATTACTGGAAATTCAGATTTTTGCATTGTTAAAATCAAGCTTTTACAAGTTTAAAAAATACAACTATCCATTTGAAAGTTGCATTGGACAAAATTAGTACCTTGCAGTTAGTGTGCATTATTCAGTTATGTCAAAAACTCATTGTATTTAAAGAGGTCTCCACCCAAGAACTCAATTAGCAACTTTCCATTCTTCCCAGCAGGTTACTCTTGTTTTGTCAGAATATGGTCTCATACCATTGCTTTTGTGATGCATTAGCACTCGTGTGTTGGATACAATGTGCAAAATTAGCTGCATTTCAAAGCTGGGCAAATCTAAAATCTAACTGCCAATTTGAAATTTAGAATGTTCATAATCAATGATTACAACTAAAAGTTGGAATGTATAACTAACATATCTCCAGTAGGCAATAAAATATCATTCTTCTTGTTGGAAGTGCATTCACTCCTGATCAATTTAGAAGCATCCTTCAAATGTTGAAGCCTAGAACTGGTGGCCATGTCTTTTGTTTCAGCACAATAACAGCTGCAAGCTTTTAATTTTCAATAGGACCTTACACTTGTATTTTATAACCACACCATTGAAATCGTCCATTAGTCAAAAAAAAGCAACATTATCATTCTGAGCCATATACTAGGCCATATATTTAAATAGCCTCCCTAGGCAGGGAAGAGAGATAAAATACATTTAGGTCTGCTAAGTAATGAAAATGTAACTTCAGTCACCGATTTTACTGCCACTTCTATCCTTTCATAACTTATTGATACAGATGCCAATTATATTTGAATCACAATTACTCTATTCTAAAAAGCAATAACCTCCATCATATCCTGCCCACTATTTAAAAGAATCGCATACACCATTTTCTCCCACACCCACATTACTAGTTTGCTTCCGTTGCACATTAAAATACTCATGCAAAATTCTGTACATTTAAACGCACATAGGTGGACTTACATTTTTAGGAGAAATGTTATTTCTGATTCTAAATATGTACAGGAATTTTGTGGCGTAGGGGATTCAGAGAGAAGCTACATTCGAAGGCAGTTAAGTAGTCCATAGAATCAATACCAAGATAGTAGCGCAATCTATCAGTCTCATCCCCCATTTCTCAAACACCAATCCAGTTCGCTTAAAGAACATAGCCACCCCGTCAGAGTGCAAGACCAACGAGTCAGGTCCAGAGGCGCGACCGACCCACATTGCTGCCCCTCAACGACATGCAATGCCACAGCAAACGACGGAGCCGGAGCGGGCTGTCACAGCCGCCTCCCCCTCCTTGTTCACCAACTGCGCTGGCAGGGTGGAGGGGGAGCCAAACATCCTGTCAAAGGCCGGCGGTGTCCCGGTTACCTCAGCCCCAGGAGCGGCACCGCCCGCCCTGGGCCCAAAGCTTCCCTCACACCGGCGCCCGTCTTCCACCGACCGGGGACACCGACGACGACCAGCGGCAGCTTGGGCCGCGAATCCGGAGCTACAGCGACATTACCTGCGCCACTACCCGTCTCGCAGCGACCTGAGCCGAGATACGCCGCTTGGACTGGCTCTCCCGTCGAGCGCGGCTCCGCTTGCTACGCCCTCTGCGGCCGCACGGCGACAGCGCCCAACAATAACCTGTTGCCGCGGCAATGGAGAGAAGCTAAACGAGCAATTAGTGATTCGCAGCGAGCAGCCTCGTCAGTCCTGAGACAGGGATTGTATTAAATGCCCCCAAATAGTGAGCAGCAATTAGAAGAATAAATATGCCGAGAGATTGTGCTCCGCTGTAAAAATGACTTCTCGTCGTAGGTGACTGTAACTTCCCCAACATAGACTGGGACTGCCATTCTGTTCAAGGCCACTAGGGAGAGGGCAAAGCTCGACACACTCTTGAATAATAGGGGAAGGTGACAGTGGAGGAGCACTCTGGGACAAGTGACCATCGTTCGATTAGGCTTCAAATGGAAGTGAAAAGGGGCGAAACAGATCCACAAGTTCAAGTTCCAAACTGGGCAAGGCGAATTTTGGGAGCATGAAACAGAAGCTTGCAAAGATTGGAAGAGGATGTTTGTGGCCAAAAGGACCATGACACCATAATATGCATATTACAGAACAAAACATTTAAAGCGCTGCGCAGTCTTCAGGCCATGTAAAAACTTCCTGCTCAGAGCAATGGTTGGTCCACACAGCTGTAAAAAAAAGAGAGGAAAGTTACCTGGCAAAAACCAAATAGGGCTTCTTTGTGTGAAGCCACAGGACATGGTCAATGAATAGTTTCCTCTGTTTTTAGAGAAAGGCATGTGGGTTTCAGAACTAGGAAAAATAAATGGGGTGGTCTTGGGATAACTAGAAGAGGAGGTGTTATATATTTTGAAAGATATAAAGGCAGACGAATCTCCAGAGCCTGACCAGGTATATCCAAGAACACTGCTGGAGTCTAGTGAAGAAATTGCAGGAATCTTGGCTGAGCTATTTGCATCATTGTTAGCCATGGATGAAGTGCCAGTAGACTGGAGGGTTGTCCAAGAAGACCACAACCTTGTTGTTGAGTTTGGAGGCTTGCATGCCTCAATGACTCAGAGAGCTAAGTTGGCTGGAATCAGAGCATTATACTTTGGCTCTTAGTAGGGTCACCCATGCTAAGCATGTCAAAGGGCAGAGGTCAGACTAAGATTCTCCAGATTCTGGGGTTCAGCTCAGGGCTAACAACCTTGACTGGAAAAAACAAAATTGTTACAGCAATGAAGAATTGGATTTTCTTTATCTAGCTTTAGGACTTGTGTTGAGGATCTGATCACATTTTAGGTCACACTTATGCAGAAATAACAAAAATTCTACAGGGTGTCCTCTGTGTTCTCTGACAAGTGAGAAGTATGATCAAAGGACATAGGAGCTTCAATAAACATGTGTTTTTTACAATGGTTCCTCCAAAGTGATCGGAAGTTTCTAGAAACAAAATAAATAATTGAGAGACAATTTATAACACCAGAGGAGACTGGTCAGACTATTCACCCACGATAAATCAATGATCCCATCAGCCTTATCCCACTATCTGGCACAAGGTTTTCATCCTTCAGTTTACATCAACATTCCTCATAACTAGGCATCACTCTTGGAGGCAGTTAAATCCAAATCCCTCCTAACCTCCAGGTGAAACAAATAAATCCGTCTCCCTCCGATCCTTCAACCAATGCCATGTCATCTAGTTTTTGGCCCCTCAGCTACAGGAAATAGGTTGTTCTTATTTGTTCTATCTAAGCTCCTCATTATTTTATATCCTTTGATTATTATCTCCCCTCGGCCTTCACTGTTCTAAGAGAACAGCCCTAGCATAGCTAATGTTTTCCTTAAAGTAAAAATTTTGTAGTACTGCTGTCTTCTTTATAAGTCCCCATTGCTTTAATCTCTGGCTCATCCATACCTTTCATGTACTGATATGAATAGGAATATATGCAGCACACCAGCTATGTTATTCTTCTTGTGTAATCTGCCTCTGCAAATAGAGACTTTTTAAACCATGATATTGACCTATTCTGCTACATCTAAAGATCTGTGGATACATATTTATTCTTCCACACAACTTAATTTCTGTCCATTTACTGTGCTTTCTTGTGCCTTCTTGCACCTTCATCGCATTAAATTCCACTTGCTACTTTTTCAACCCAACTGATATGTGCTCATGTTGCAACCATGTAAGAGGCCAGATGATGTCATTTAAAAGCCTTTAAGTGACAATGACCCTTTTTTCAACCAATAGTATACAATACTGCTCTCTTGTTGACATTAAAGAAACTCAAACACTTTTACATATGTATATTGTTACGTATTCGGGCAACAATAATATAGATGAGTTAGGCAAGGGGTTTTATAACGAATAACACGTTTATTAAACACTGATAACAAACCCCCTTCAAATGTAAACAAACCCAAACAATGGTCCGAGCTCAGCTGCTGGCAGCTGGTCAGACAGTTCTTAATAGCTTTGCAGTCCCAAACAGTCTTTAAAATGGTATTGAAAAGAACTCAGTTCTCTAAAGCGAATTGCCGAATGAAAACAGCATTCTAAAACGACATGCCGACAGTTCAAAAGCTCACGGTACTTTTAAAAGGAGAGACTTTTTAAAGCGATTTAAATTCTCTTCCACGTCGATGTCCTTCGATTCCCAGCGTCGAACTCCCACGTCGAATTTTATTAAATATAACAGCTTAAAGTGACTGACCTCTCTTCCACACTATTCTCAAACCCTTTCTGGTCATCCCAGGGGTCAACAGCGAGAATAGTCAACGAAATCCTTCCGAATGAGGATCACACAAGGTCGAAGTCAATCCATTGAAAATCGATTTTTCTTGATCTCCAAACTTCACTCTCCATTAGCAAAGAAACCGTTGGCTCTGACCTTTTAAACTTTAGGCATTAACAAAACTTCATTTTTAACTAAACTGCGTCATCCTTTTAAATCACGCAGTGACATGAAGTCATCTTGGCAAATCCAGCCACGAACTGCCCCACCTGACAGGGTGGGTCTCCCTTTTATACCCTGTAGAAAAAACCTGTCACATGACCTCTACTGGCGGGAAAATGACATCACTCCACCATTACCTCATGTCCAGTATAACTTCAACCCCAGTCACGTGACAAGGGTACCACCGTCACGTGTCACGGGTACGTAACACCTCCCTCCAAAAAAAAAACATTTTTGGTCTGTCAAGAACAAAAATTTTTAACAATTACTTACAAGAAAAAAAACAAATGTATAAATTATATAACATACACAATACACAATACAGTAGGAGTGTTACAATAAAAAAAACCACTCCAAAAAAAACATTGTACATTCAACATCGAGATAGACAATCAGCAACCACATTATCTTTACCTTTAATATGAGTTATCACAATATTGTACTCTTGTAACATCAAACTCCAATTCAACAATCTTCTGTTTTTGTTTTTCATCTTACTCAGAAAAACTAACGGATTATGATCAGTGTAAACAATAAGTGGTTTTTGAGTTGTACCAACATATACCTCAAAATATTCCAAAGCCAAAACAAGAGATAACAATTCTTTCTCTATTGTTGAATAGTTTCTTTGATGCTTATTAAATTTCTTAGAAAAGTAAGCTACTGGATGATCAACCTCATCACCCTCATTCCTTTGCATCAGTACTGCTCCCGCAGCTTCATCACTAGCATCTACAGCTAATGAAAAAGGTTTTTCAAAGTCAGGTGCCTTAAGCACAGGTTGTTCACATATCATTGTTTTCAATTTTTCAAATGCTTCCTGACAAAACGCTGTCCACACAAACTTTACATTCTTCTGCAGAAGATTAGTTAATGGAAGGGCAACATTAGCAAAATTCTTACAAAATTTTCGATAATATCCTACCATTCCCAAAAACCTTCTGAGAGTTTTTTTCCCCGTCGGAGCGGGAATTTCCAAAATTGCCTGAACTTTTGCCTGAACAGGAGCTACCTTACCTTGACCCACAACATAACCAAGGTAAGTCACAGTAGCATGTCCAAATTCACTCTTGGCTAAATTAATAGTCAAGTTAGCTTTTGAAAGCTTTTCAAACAATTTCTCCACCGCAATTATGTGTGCTTCCCAAGTATCATTTCCTGTCACTAAATCATCAATATAAGCATCAGTATCTTTCAAACCCTGAATCACAGAATTAATCATCCTCTGAAAAGTACCTGGGGCATTCTTCATCCCAAATGGAAGAACATTATACTCATATAACCCAGATGGAGTTACAAATGCAGAAATCTCTCTACCTCTGTCCGTTAATGGAACACACCAATACCCTTTCAATAAATCAATCTTTGTAAGAAACTTTGCTTTCCCAACTTTATCTACACAATCATCTACTCTAGGAATTGGATAGGCATCTGTCTTCGTTACAGCATTCACCTTTCTATAGTCCGTACAAAACCTAATACTACCATCAGGTTTTGGCACCATTACACATGGCGAACTCCAATTCGAGTTAGAATGTCTAATAATATCATTCTCTAACATGTATTCAATTTCTTTCTCAGCAAGTTCACATTTTTCCATGTTCATCCTATATGGATGTTGTTTAATAGGTTTGGCATCTCCAACATCTACATCATGTGAAGCTATAGTAGTCCTTCTCGGAACATCTGGAAACAAATCCTTATACTTAAAAATCAATTCCTTCATCTGTTGTTTCTGCTCTAGCTGTAAATGTGCTAATTTCTCATCCATATTTTCCAAAATAGTCGAATTAGGTAACCTAACAGAAACAATGTTAGATTTAGAATGAAAGTCAGATGAATCATCTATCATGTTCCCAGTTAAATCTAACTCATTCTCACTAACCACAACAGTCACAGTATCAGATTGTTTCTCAAAATATGGTTTAATCATATTTATGTGGCAAAGTTGTGTTGACCTTCTACGATCTGGAGTTTTTATTACATAATCCACATCATTAACTCTAGACACAATTTCATAAGGTCCATGAAATCTAGCTTGTAAAGGATTTGTCTGCACTGGGAAAAGAACCAACACCTTATCTCCAGGCTTAAACATCCTCATCCTAGCTTCCTTATCATACCAAGTTTTCATTTTCTCCTGAGCCAACTTCAAATTTTCCTTGGCTAAGCTACAAGCTCTATGTAACCTGTCCTTAAATTTCAAAACATAGTCCAACAAATTAGTATGCACTTCCTTACTAATCCACTGTTCCTTCAATAAAGCTAAAGGTCCTCTAACTCTATGCCCAAACACAAGTTCAAATGGACTAAAACCTAAAGATTCCTGTACCGATTCCCTTACTACAAATAAAAGTAAGTTTATACTCTCATCCCAGTCACCTTCATTCTCCACACAATATGTCCTAATCATATTCTTAAGAGTAGAATGAAACCTCTCCAAAGCACCTTGCGATTCTGGATGGTATGCAGACGAAGTAATTTGCTTAGCTCCCAATTTATAAACTATCTGTTGAAACAATCCAGACATAAAATTACTACCTTGATCAGTTTGTATTTCCTTAGGCAATCCAAAATAAGTAAAGAATTTTATAAGAGCCTTCGTCACAGTTTTAGCTTTTATATTCCTAAGTGGTACTGCCTCTGGAAACCTAGACGAAGTACACATGATAGTCAACAAATACTGATAACCAGTTTTTGTCTTTGGTAATGGACCAACACAATCTACAATAACTTTAGAAAACGGTTCACCAAATGCTGGAATAGGTTGTAATGGAGCTACTGGTGTAACCTGATTTGGTTTACCCACAATTTGACAAGTATGGCACGTCTTACAAAACATCACCACATCTTTTCTTAAACCAGGCCAGTAAAAATGTTTTAAAATCTTGTCCACAGTTTTCCTTACCCCTTGATGTCCACCTAAAGGCACACTATGAGCTAAAGTCAAAATCTCATTCCGATAAACTTTAGGAACAACTACCTGGTAAACAACATTCCATTCCTCACTTGCAGGAATTGTAGGCGACCTCCATTTCCTCATCAACACTCCTTTTTCCAAGTAATATCCTACTGACACCTTCTCAATTTCACTACCTAGTAAAGCTTGTTCCCTTAATTTTACAATCTCAGGATCTCTATTCTGCTCTGCTATCATCTCCTTCCGAGACAAAGATAAATCTTCATAGTCAGACTTACTCCCAGAACCTTGTTCAAACAACGAAGGTAAGAAAGTTTCTGACACATCCTCAAAACTCAAATCCTGAGTTGAACAGTCATGAGTAACAACCTCATTCTGCACATCAATTTTTTTATCCATAGCTCTAGTCACAACACAAGAAAAATCTGTGTTAGAATTCACCTCTGGTTCCTCTGATTCCATTGTCAAATGCACTTCAGGAAAAACTTGTCCACCTGCCAAGTCATTACCTAACAATAAAGAAATACCCTTCACAGGTAAACTATGCTGTAGACCTACCTTAACAAATCCTGTAACTAACCCTGACTTTAAATTTACTTCATGTAAACGTACAGGCATAAAATCACTTCCAACACCTCTTATGTAATTTACCTCACCAGTATCACTCTCTTCATTAAACTTCAACACACTATCTAACATCAGTGATTGAGAAGCTCCAGTATCCCTAAGAATTTTTATTGGCACCAGAGTAGATCCTTCTTTCAAGGATACAAACCCTTCAGTTATAAAATGATCATATCCCTTTCTAACTTTGTCAGACTCTAACAAATCCTCATTTGTGTTTACCAAACCCTGTAACTTTACAGGTGCTTTAGTATGTTGCACACAAGCATCTGGAACTGCTTCCTTCTCTTTCTTTTTCAATTTGAAACAGTTAGCTATTACATGGCCAGGCTTCTTACAATAGTTACAAATAAGACCAAACTGTCTTTCCTTCACAGGTTTTCCTTCCTCCTTACCTCTCTCATTAACCTCTAATTTAATTTCTGATTTACCTGGAGTCTCCATATTATTTTTCCTCTTGAAAATTCTACCCTGAGGAAATTTATTCTTATGGATTAAAACATACTCATCAGCTAATCTAGCACAGTCCTGCAATTTATCAGTATCCCTCTCATTTAAGTAGGTCCTTACTTCAACAGGAATGCTTCTTTTAAATTCCTCCATCAAAATCAGCTCTCTCAATGTCTCATAGTCCCCATTTACATTTTTAGAAGAAACCCATCTCTCAAAACACATAGCTTTATCATAGGCAAATTCCACATAAGTCTTTTCCACAGACTTTTTCAAACTCCTGAATCTTTCCCTGTACGCTTCTGGGACCAACTCATACGATTTGAGAATATTTTCTTTCACAATATCATAATCTAATGCTTGCGCAGCAGTTAAAGCTGTGTAAACATGTTGTGCCTTGCCTTTGATTACACTCTGTAATAACACTGACCATTTATCTTTCGGCCACTCTAACATCCGAGCAATAGTTTCAAAATGTTGAAAATATCTCTCCACTTCTGTTTCACTAAATGGAGGGACCAATTTAATTTCTTGGCTAGCAACAAACGGTTTACTAGAATCAGCAGACTTTTCTACAGACCTTAATTTCTCCATTGCATATTCAAAATCCCTCTGCTTTTGCTCAATTTCCAATTTACACCTTTCTAACATCATTTGTTCAATTTGCAACTGCATCTCCAGATTACTTATTGGAAACGATTCTAAAATCGATTCTTCAAAATGACCCGAAGCCACAAAATGTGATGCGATTTTTCTCTGTATTACAGCTTTTGACGTAGTTGGCAAGATCCCTTTAAGATGCAACCGATTAGCAAGTTCAGAGACTTCAGTTTTTTTCGCCTTCGCTAACAAATCCGCGACTGGCGAATCCAGAAACTCATCAATATTCATCGTTGCCGAATACCACTCACAAGCCAAACAAACAAAAAGAATCGAGCAATCCCCGTTACCAAAACACCGATTCAAAATTCAAAAAACTTTTTAAACTCAAATAATTCAATCCCGGACGAGCCCCCATAATTATGTTACGTATTCGGGCAACAATAATATAGATGAGTTAGGCAAGGGGTTTTATAACGAATAACACGTTTATTAAACACTGATAACAAACCCCCTTCAAATGTAAACAAACCCAAACAATGGTCCGAGCTCAGCTGCTGGCAGCTGGTCAGACAGTTCTTAATAGCTTTGCAGTCCCAAACAGTCTTTAAAATGGTATTGAAAAGAACTCAGTTCTCTAAAGCGAATTGCCGAATGAAAACAGCATTCTAAAACGACATGCCGACAGTTCAAAAGCTCACGGTACTTTTAAAAGGAGAGACTTTTTAAAGCGATTTAAATTCTCTTCCACGTCGATGTCCTTCGATTCCCAGCGTCGAACTCCCACGTCGAATTTTATTAAATATAACAGCTTAAAGTGACTGACCTCTCTTCCACACTATTCTCAAACCCTTTCTGGTCATCCCAGGGGTCAACAGCGAGAATAGTCAACGAAATCCTTCCGAATGAGGATCACACAAGGTCGAAGTCAATCCATTGAAAATCGATTTTTCTTGATCTCCAAACTTCACTCTCCATTAGCAAAGAAACCGTTGGCTCTGACCTTTTAAACTTTAGGCATTAACAAAACTTCATTTTTAACTAAACTGCGTCATCCTTTTAAATCACGCAGTGACATGAAGTCATCTTGGCAAATCCAGCCACGAACTGCCCCACCTGACAGGGTGGGTCTCCCTTTTATACCCTGTAGAAAAAACCTGTCACATGACCTCTACTGGCGGGAAAATGACATCACTCCACCATTACCTCATGTCCAGTATAACTTCAACCCCAGTCACGTGACAAGGGTACCACCGTCACGTGTCACGGGTACGTAACAATATTCCCATATTTACAGAATCCACCACACTTCAGGTCTCATTCTCTAGGACCTTCTCACCCCTATCAAATTGACTGATGTTTCTCTCGCATCTGCTGTGGATTTCCCATGATATCTTGGATTTACTATTTCTACTTCACCTACAGCCTCATCATGATCTTCTGATCTTGCATCTCATATCAGTTTTAGCATCCTGATGATCATAGGCAAATAGTTTACCCAACAATTAATTGCCATCTCAGCAATGATTTACCCCAGTGGTAGATTGAGTTATTGTTCAATAAAAAGATTGCAGTTCTGTGTTGTATGGAGTCACCCAACTTGTCAATGAGCAGTTTCTTTGAGGCCTTCTTCACAATCCAAATTGTCTATCTGCTTCACCATTTGAGACTGGGATATGCACATGTGTTTGTCCAATGCCCAGAACAGAAATGTGGCCTATTGTATGCTATTTTTGTGATAAAATAGGTAGTAAAAACTTACCATAATTCATCAATGTTTCTCTCAGCCTTGTCACATGTTGATTTGGTGGAGAGGGATTTGAAAGCATAGTCACTTTCTGTGTTTTTGTAGCAATGCAGTATTTCCAAGGCTTAGTGAGTTGTCCTGGATTTTGGCAGAACTGAGGTGGATGGCCTAGATTTTTGTAGCATTATGACAATTATAACAATACAAGGTTTAATGCACATTTGTACTTTATTCCCTTTAATGTGACACACTTCCTTAGTTTTCTATGTGGTTTGATTTGTAGATCTTTGTCACAAAATAGTAAAACAATTTAAGAAATGGGTAGTGAAACTGGTCTGCACATGAGGGTACTCTATAGTAAAAGCTGAAACTTTGAGGATTTAAAATGAGAGTTTGCAGAGTGTGGTTTAATACTGGATACACTGATTGCATAAACAATGTCCAATATAATACAAACACATTTTATACCAAGGGAGAAAAAGTAAATGTGCCAAAAGCATACTTCAATTATATGTGAGCTTATAGTTAGTGATGTAGTTCTATTTTCCAGCGGTCATATAGTTCTGCTTATTTCTTTTTAGTTCCTCAAACTTAGTGTCAGTTATCTTGTATCCTACATTTTAGTGGTTTAGAACACAGAACAAAGCACACTAGAGCTCAGAAACAAACCCTTTGGCCCACCATGTCCGCAGCAACTATGATGCCTATCCAACTTATCTCATCTTTCTGCATATGGTCCAAATCCCTCCATGCCCGGTCTGTTCATGTGCTTGTACAAATACCTCCTAACATTGGGTACTACACTGCAGCACACTGCAGGCACTACCACCCTCAGTTAAAAACTCACCATGGAAGTTTAAAAATATTTTTTAATAGTTTGAACATTAGTTCCCTTGCTAATTTTTGTCTTTGTCAGCCCTTCAATCATCATCTTCACACCTTCCCATCTTCAATGAACTGACAGTGTCGTCGGCATATGCTTAACCAGGCCTGCCTGCTCCCACAGCTGTTTTCGCGTATGTCTACTCTGCCGTAGATGCTCATTCTTGCTTCTCTGCTGCACCTGTGACTTCCTGCCCATCCAGTGTGAAATGCCAGCCCCACTCCAGTCAAACAGTTCTGATGTCTGCTCTGTAACCTAAACACTATCCCTACCTTGATATTCCCACTGGATGATGAAAAAACCCAGCTCACAGTATTAAATGCTGGCCTTCACTGAATCTACTCTCCATTCCTGGGCCCTTCAAAATCACTAGAATTAGAAACAAGTCATAGAATTGAATTCCCAAAGGAACATGGAGTGTAGGGAAGCACAATTCAACCAATAAGTTGATAACCAAATAAGCCAAACCTACTTGTCCAATCATCAAACCTGTCAAAGTTTTCAGGTTGCTGAACAAAACTCAAGAAGTATTTAGAAAAATCACACATTTATTTATTAGTGTGCATCTATTCAGTCACTTTGCAAATTCCCCACTGTTAAAGTGGTGCAAAATCATTGCAATGGTTCTAAGGAATACAGAGTCACGGCAGTCAGCTTTGATCTGCTATATTTTTATATTATTTTTTGCTGGTGCCACTGAACTTCTGGTCAACAGTGGACCCTCAGCAGGTGGATAGTGGATTCTGAACCATGGTAATGCCATTGCATATTAAGGGAAGCTGGTTAGATTCTCTCTTGTTGGAGATAATCATTCCTCAAGACTTCTGTGACACAATCTACTTGCCAATTTATCAGCTCATGCTTGATTGTTGTGTAGGTCTCACCGTGTGCAGCTATGGGCTGCTTTATTTGCTGAGGAACCGCAAATGGAATTGAATGTGCAATCATCAGTAGCTAACCCTACTTCTGCTCTTATGATGGAACGCAGACCACTGCTGAAGCTTTTGAAGAACTGGACCAAGTCCTCTCTGAGGAACCTTTCACTTGGGACCAAGATGATTGACCACTGACCAACACATAGATCTTCTTTTATGTGAGATACAAGTTCAAATACATTTGGCACCACTGACTTTAGTCTCACCAAGAGCCTACACTCAGTCAAATTCTGCCTTGATATTAAGCGCAGTCACTCTCACCTTTGGAGGTCTGAAGCCTAAATTCCTGGAAAAATCCAAAGTATTAGTGAGTCCATTATTAAAATTATTATTATGTGCATCTTGGCAGCAGTATCAGTGATAGCTTCTGACATTCTGTTGAAGATTGAGTGTGAACTGTTTGGGCCAGCATTAACCAGGAATTTTTTTGACATTGTGTGTAAATGGGCAGAATGACCTAATTCCGCTCCGATGTCTTATTCTCTAACTGTGTTGTTGTACTGGAATAGTTTGACTACAGCACAGCTAGCGCTGGAGCACTCATGTTCAGTACTGTATAGCTGAGATTCTGTCTGGTCCCACATCCCTTGTACTATCCAGAGCTCTCAGCTGTTGATGATTCAGCAGCTAGAGGTTCAACATTCCTGTGCCATAACTGGTCATAGAACTTGATTTCAAAGGAGGAGGCCACAATGTCAGAAGTAATGGGTATGTAATTACAGTAAACAGGTTTAAACATGCAAAGTCCATTATGTATTTTGATTAACATTGAGAAAAATACACAACAGCTGCAATATAGGAGGACAGAAGTGCATGCAGAATAAAGGTCTTAAATACATTGCAGTTATGTAATAAGTGTAGCAAGTATGAAAAATGAACTTTTACACAAACTGTATTCATATTTTAACCAATGCATAAATACAATTAAAATAATCCAAGCAATGACTGCTGCATTATTTTTCCTTTGTCATATATTGTAGGGTGTACCGAAGGATATTAAGTGTTCAGAGTGAATTTAAAAGATTACAACAGCAAAACAATTTATGTAATCAATTTAGAAAAAGCAACTGTTGTGTTTGTTAGCGACAGGGTAAAGCTGAGATTTGACTGTCAATGTGCTTAATTGTTCAGTTTACTTTACGTACAACTACTCCATCTTTCTGTCCTCAGGAGTGTTAAAACCTAATGCAGTCCCTATTCCAAAGCCTTTCTTCATAGCTGGAATTGGAAATAAGATATAGAACTGAATTCTTACATTCAGCTAAATGTGTCTGAATAAGGGGGAAAGGTTTTAACAGGTCTTTATCAAAGTTCAGCATTTTTACATTTTGCATATTGGTTATCGGCTATAAGGAGCTGTATATGGGGAAATAGGTAACCTGAACATGTTTGGGTCAATATCATTAATATAAAGTACATTTAGCAAAGAAATACATATAAATGTCTTGCCATGATCATAGAAACTGAAAAACATCTCAGTAAGAAAATTATGAATTTAGCCCTTCCATATTTAGTGAAAGTACATTGAGTTATATAACCATGTGTACAATAATTTATTTGATAAATTAAATTATAAATGTCTTGCTACATTAAAATATACTCTCAAATATAATTGTAAACAGTGCATAACATTCTAATTGAAATTCCAAATAGGGAGGCAAATATGCTTGTGCTTATTTTATACCTTATAGTTGACAAATGTTCAGTGTCATTTTGTACCTCGACCAATCAAAATACATCACCCCTTTAAAGGGAACGTAAAGTGCTTTATTATACACTAACTGCAATGAGACACAGGACTACTCAAATACTTCACTGTAATCAATCTCTATGTGTGACAGCTAGTTTAGCAAAATCTGTATCTGGAAGTCCTTGCTTAGCAAACTGCACTTAGTAGACTAAGTAATGATTCTATATCTGGCTTGGCTTAGGAATTAGGTCTTACTGGAAATATAAAAAAGGTAGGATAAAGAATTTGAATTTACAACTCATTTGAAATATTTTAGTCAAATGTAATTCATAGCCTCTGCTTTCAGCTAGTGTAGAATACATTCTAATCAAGCATCCTGAAGAAGGAATGTGCTTTTAAACACTGAATTAGTAGAAAGCAAAAGAAGCCATTAGTGTGCTTACCAATAAAGTCCATCTGCAGATGCATCTTCCACTCCCCTTCAATATTTCTGAGGGATCATTTCCTTTGTAATCCTTTGTTCATTCTTCAATCCATCAACAACTATTGATTACACTTCCCCTTGCAACTATAAAAGATGCAACATCTGCCCTTTTACTTTATCTCTTCATACCAGTCCTTCCAGGAAACCAGTAATTAATTTGCTCTTTTACAATTAAACTGCATCATCTCCCTCAGTGTGGTTTTTCCAGCAAAAACAGTGATTCAGCAATCAAAAACAGTGATTGGGTCACTGCTTTGCAGAAACTTCCCTTCAAGTTCACAAAGGGGACCATGAGCTTCTTTATCCTCCTCTTGCTCTGATTTGCCTCTGGCCTCCTAAACTATTCCAATGAAATCCAATGCAATGCAAGCGCATCACCTCCCACCTAGATAATTTCCAGCCCAAGACTACACAGAATTCAACAATCCTGAATAAGGAAGCTTTTCCTGTTAGAAGTGATCAGTTCTGCTGTAGGATCATTCACCCACAACATTAAATCAAGTTTTTTCCCCCTCTCTCTGTCTGATATGCTGGGTATTTCCAGCATTCTGCTTTTTTTCAGATTTTCAACAGTTTCTCTGTTTTACATCTGTGCAGCAAGTTTTTTCCCCCCTTTTCTTTTACTGTGCTGGTACATCTATTTCCCCAAACAGCATAAATAACCTTGAAATGCAGAACAGCAGACAGTTCTGTTATTGCACAGTACTTGTCATAGGTTTGTACACGATTGTGTGAACTGTCCCTAGGTTCTCTGGTTTCCTTTCACTTCCAAAGAAATGCCAGTAATTTGGAGGACACTCTTAATTACATACATTTCCTAGAGTAAGTGGGTGTTAGTAGGGAGAAATGATGGGCATGTAGGAGAGAATAGGTTACAGGGAGCTACGTAGGGGAATAGGAGTGATGGAAATCCTGAAAGCAAAATGATCCCCCTTCCATTGCATTCATAAAAAAGAGATAAACAAAACTTCTCTAGCATACCAGTTTATTACACAATGGTTAGGAATCATTCTATAAGTTTAAGGCAGATATACATTAGATTTAGAAATTATAATTCAGTTCTAACATAATTTTTAGTTGAAGATTAATGTTATCAATATAAAAAAATTAAAGACTAATTGTCATATTAAGATGTTGGAGCAGCACTAAATGCCAAACAATGCACGTGACTATACAGAATACAAGTAATGGTATTTCATTTTATTTTTAGAATCATCCAAATTAGGCCTTTGATATTGTAAAAATGAATATAGCTGGCAAATATACAATAATATAGAAGGTATTGACAAATGAAGAAAATATTTTGATTTCTGGACAATCAAATACAAATGATGTGTTATGTAGCATCTCAGTATGGGGTTTCTTGATTCAAGATTTTTCTCATCAGAGCAAAACTGTCGTTTACTTTTGACATATAAAGAACCTCCTCGGAGGAAATCTCTATAAAGCCAAGAAAGCTTGCCAAGTGTTCTTCCTTGTAGAGTTGACGTACACAGCCCTTGTTAATACAACCATAATGTAGTTAACTGTCACCTTTCAGTGCTACAAGACAACTCTGCAGCAGTTGCAAGTGGCTCTGTGAATAAAAAAATATATATAAAAATCACCTTACTAAAACAAACATTCAGGAGAAAACATGTAACATTTTCATTCAGAACCAAATAAACAAAGATTGCAAATCTTGTCAAAGTTATGCAATTGTGTCTTGTACATTTAAGTAGCATTTCAAATTCTCAGAGCATTCAAGGTGGTTGAATAAAAATTATCCAAGATACATGCAGCCTCTGTGTATCCCGTTCTTCAAGACCAGCATCTTGAAGAACCGGTGAAATGTGTAAACTACAAATTTACAAATAGCTTTAACTTTCTGTATAAATTTACTTTATCTGTTAAGATGGCATAATTTCAACACTTCAAAAGTCTCACGTTCTTATCAACACCAAATTATAGTTCCCCATTCCTCATATTTTCCTTGGGAAACAAATCCTGCACCATTTGGGAAACATGTACAGTATATTTTCATTTTCACTGAAACGATTTTGAGTCTTGCATAAGGAGCAGTATTTTTGTCAGTTATCAATCTGTCTTATTAAACAAGTTCCAATGGGCTTGATCTGAAACTCCTGTTGATACACAAGCCTTTTTAAGAAAAAAAAGCAAGGGAATATTTAGTGCAATAATCAAATAGTACACTTTGTTGTAATATAACAAAGTGGCTATATAAGTTACCAGTGTTGTTAAGACATACGGCATGCTTGCCTTTATTATCCAATATACTAAAGTCAAAAATCAGGAAGTTATGTTGCAGATTTATAGAACTCTAGCAAGGCTGCATCTGAAGTATTGCAAACAGTTCTGTCTCCCCATTAGTTAATAAAAATATAATTCAAAATGCATGTAGTGCACAGCACAGATAAATAGCCAACAGTAAAAAGTACAGAAAGCAAGTGGTGAGTTCAGGGCATTATTGATCGTGTGTTGGGACGACACCCGCTGAAATGCCCATCTCTCTACTAGATAGACTGATTCTGGTAGCTCCCCCCAACCCCCTCCAATCCGATATCCTGAACCACCATGTGGTCAGCAACTCCTGGCTTCTGTCTGTACCTATACCCTGATCCCATCAATTCTTTAGCAGAGAACTCCCTAATCTCTGTTGTCACAAGCATTGTACCACTCCCCTTGGTTCCACGCCCTCCTCCTCTCTCTCAAGGGCCGAAGCCCCCCGTAACAGGTATGGGACTGCATGGTCACGGGTCTGGTAGACAAGGGGGCAATCATTTTTTTCCAATAGACAATAGGTACACAAGTAGGCCATTCGTCCCTTTGAGAGAATCCACTCTACCCTATCAAGCCAGACATCCCCATTTGCCATCCATGTGTTGGGATCATCTCCCCGCACCATCAGGGCTCGGACCTTAATGGGATCCGGTTGCCAATTAGTCTGTTGGGCAGCCTCTATTTGCTGCACCCTCTTTAGCTGACAGACCATCTCCATACCCTTGTCATATAGCTCTTTGGCCCAGGTCTGTGCCAACTGGGCAGCTTCCTCCCTGGTGGTACAGCACTTGTGCAGCACCTCCACCTCATCTGAGACTTACTATCCCCGATCTCTCTGTGCGATCAGCTCATGCTGGCACCTTACAGTGGCTGCCAGAAAGCATCCTCTGGCTCCCCTTCCTCTTGTGGTACACTGCCTTATTAAGTACAGATACGATGTGGTGTCCAATTTTCACCCCTCAGGAATTCAACTCATCTGACCAGTCTATGGGTGTTCCGTGTACCGTAGCAGGTTGGTGACTCCTAAATCCCGCACTGTTGTCAGGCCACCCCGGGACTCAGTATCGCTCACACAGGGTTCTCTCTCTCGTAACTCATCTTCTGTTCGCTCGCTGAATCCTGCTTGCAGTGCCATATGTTATGGAGAAGCAGGTTCACAGGATCGGTAAGTGAGACAGAAGACACTAATTACGAGTATTTACTTGCAGACAAACAGTAAAACACACAACCAAACATCCAAATCAGGGATTCCCAACTTTTTTTATGGCATGGACCCCTATCATTAACCAGTGTGGCTGTGGGCCCCAGGCTGGGAAACTCTGATCTAAATTAAACAAGTACTCATCTAAGGCACCTAAAGTTACAACAAACTACAACACTGAACATCCAATAACACTTCAATCTCAACAGCCACTTCATTAAGTCTCCCCCCCCAAGTTACACTACCATAAAACTAAACATTCAACAACAGGTACTTAGCTAAGTGTGCACACAAGCCCTCCTACATCTGCAGCACTTTTCCAATGGTTCTTCAGCACTGATCATGACCTCAGTGTGAAGATGAGCCCCTAACAAAGAGACAGAATCTTTTGTACACACTATTCTTACACCCTTGAAGCACCTGGAACTGGAAACCGGTGCCATGGCATGAAAGCCAAACAATGGGAAAGAACTGCAACATCCTTAAACAGGCCCATCAATGACTGGCACAGCTGAAGCAGCTTTCAATCAGGAAGTAAGGTAACCCTTCACATTATGTTCCTGTGTTGTACCAGTCTCTGTTCAATGTTCCTGAATGCGATTGGAAAAGATCAATATATTCAAAATGGTTATACTGGAAATTTTTAAATAGTTTGGAAAAGAAAGAAATTGATGAAGGTTAAAGAGCTGGGGTTCTTTTAAAATGGAGCAGCAAGATAATTGATATAATGTTCAAAACCAGCACATGCTTTCGCAAGGACCAAACATTTCACAAGATGGCGCCGATAAGTGTTCAAGGACATCTTCAACCTTTCACTGCTGCAATTGGAGCTTGCCTCCTGCTTCAAATCATACCAGTGCCCAAGAGAGCAGAGTGAGCTGCCATTACGACTATCGTCCAGGTGCACTCATACCTACTGTGATGAAGTGCTTTGAGAGATTGGTTGTGGCCAGTATGAATTTCACCCAAGGACCTGGACCTGCTGCAGTTTGCTTGTTGCCACAATAGGTTGACAGTGGATGCAATCTCACTGGCTCTCCACTCAGCCTTAATCATTTGTTTTTAATTACAGCTCAGCGCTCAACACCATCACACCCTTAGCACTAATCAACAAGCTTCAAAACCTGGGTCTCAGTACCTCGCTCTAAACCTGAATCCTTGAGATCACAGTCTGTGCTGATCAGAAATAAGAACTCCTCCGTGCTGACAGTCAACAATGGCACGCTAAGAATACATGCTTAGCCCACTGCTCTACTCCCTCTACACCCATAACTGTGTGGTTAGGCACAGTACAAGCACCATCCATAAATTTGCATAAGACATAACTATAGTTGGCAAAATTTCAAATGGTGATGAACAGGCATACAAGGGTGTGCCAGAACAGCTGGTTGAATGGGTGCTGCAACAACAACCTTGCACTCAGCATCAGTTAAGTCCATGGAAAGATCAGCAGCGGAAAGGGTGAGCATTTCAACTTCCTGAGTGTCAACATCTCCGAGGGTCTATCCTGGGCCCAACATGTTAATGCAACCACAAAGGCGGCAGGCGCAACAGCAGCGATATTTCATTAGGCAGTTGAGGAGACTTGGTATGACACCAAAACCTCTTGCAAATTTCTACAGATACACCGTGAAGAGCATTCTAACTGGTTGCATCACCGTCTGGCATAGAGGGGGCGACTGTAGAAGGCCTGAAAAAGCTGCAGAAAGTGGTGAACATGACCAACTCCATCGTGGGTACAAGCCTCCCTAGAATTGAGGACATCTTCAAAAGACAAGCCTCAAAAAAGGTGGCATCAATCATTAAGGACCCCTATCACTGAGAACATGCCCACTTCTCATTGTTGCCATCAAGGTGGTGATACAGGAGCCTGAAGCCACACACTGAATGTTTTAAGAATAGCTTCTTTCAATTTTTTTGTTCTCTTTTTGCACTACTTATTTTTTAAAATATATTTCTTATTGTAATTTATAGCTATTAATATTATGTATTAAAATGTATTGCTGTTGCTAAACAACAAATTTCACAACATAGGACAATGATATTAAACCTGATTCTGATTTACTGTTTAAAACTTTCACCAACTCTGATGGAACTGTCTTAGTTTAGCATGCGCAGTTAATAGTCGTTCAGCTCTAAAGTTCAACATTTTAAACAGGAAGCACTGGTGAATCATAAGTCAAAATAAGTAGCAACCTTATGTATCCATCTGAGGAGAATATGACTGTGCCTTGGCTTGAAAGAATTTAATAAATAGGGATCCTGCAAAAACTACAGTCGAAGATAAAATTTCAAGTGTTTGAATAGTTTTATACACAATGTATGGTCTAAACTAGCAAGTTTAGTCCTTACATTGTACTTATACAATTATTTTTAAGTGAATTTTATGGAGGACTATTATGACATTACCTTGGAATGTTTTAGTTCCAATTCTGCCAATTCTACAAGGTTTTTCCGAAATGCTGCAACTCTTCGAGTTTTGAAGTCTATAAGCTCTAGGAACAAAATTGTAATTATCAATAATACAATCTCAAGGAAGATAGATTAATCTTGATTAATACTGCTTGCTCAATTACTTTTAACTGCTTTTCCAGAATCAGTTAATAAAGTAGTCCATTCACTCCCATGTAATTTTCATGTGTACTTAAATAAAAACAGGAAGAGCTGGAAACAATTCAGACAATATATGTGAAAAGAGAAACAGAGTTTACATTTTAGTACCAACTGTTAGCGTTGTTGCTTTTCACGCCTTGCGATGCATCAGGCACCATTTTTGCTATTTCCATAACAATAGTCTGTTGTTTTTAAATGAGGCCAAGTTGCTAGTTTGACTCAACCCAGTACAGATGGAAAGCATGCAAGGAGCCAGCCAGATTCGAACTTCAGACCATTAGCCTCGAAGTCCGGTGCTGATGCCACCACACTACCAGCTGGCAATTCTACTGAGTATTTCCAGCATTTTCCATTTTTATTTTGGATTTACAGCATCTACAGTTTTAAATTTTCATTTACTATTTAAGTTATTAGACTTCTCAGAGTGATGCAACTCTAAACCCAAGCCCCTCTGTAGATTCTGGGATAGTAATTAAAGACGACAAAGCACAATTTGAAAAACCAGTAAAGTTATCTTGGGTGTTCAGGATATTATTTTTTCCAATCAAATCAAAATCACCAAAACTGATTATGCAATCATCTTAAAACTACTGGAACCAGTAGTGCGCATACCTCTACATTACAAGGACTACACTACACTTTAAAATATAAAGCAAATATTATAAAGCACTTTAAAATATACCAAATGTGAATGATGTTGTTAGTCATGAATAAGATTTGTCATTTTTAATATTCAAAATATCAGCTCAAAAGCCTTTCAGAAAATTGGGGTTTTTTTTAAACAGCTTCTCTAAATTTCCTGTGCAATTGATAAGTTATTATCTGTTTTTTGGCGCTACTTAAAGTTAATGAATTTCATGGCATGTGCTGGTGATATTGAACCTGATTCTGATTTAAACTTGTTTCTGATTCTGCAAACCTTAGAGTCATTGAGCCTAGAAACTCGATGCTGACCGAGGTGCCTTCCTGCTCTGGCTCCATTTGCCTGTGCATAGCCCACGTGTCTCTAAACTTTTTCCATTAATATATAGTCTAATCTTTTTTTTAATGTCGTAATTGTACTTACCTCCATCACCGTCAGTTGAAAACTTGCCTCTCAGGGAGGACCCCTTTTAATCTTTCCATTCTTAACTTTTTGCCCACTACTTTTAGACCCTCCTTAACCTGGGTACAGGTAGCAGGGTGGAAATATGTCTCTACTAAATGAGGTGTAAGGCGCTCCTTTCCTCCATCAGCCTGCAGGTCACCCTTGGACAAGGTGTAGAATGTGCTTAGCCCTCCAATCAGGTCACGTGAAGCCATGGCAGCAGGTGGTGGATGGTTGTTTGAACAGCTGGTGCATATTACAAGTCCTGGTTACGCAACCACTGATGCCAGGCAGACAATCTGAAGATAATGGCTGGGGTCACCCATTTTGTAAAGACACTGCCCAGAAGGAAATGGCAAACCACTTCTGTAGAAAAATTTGCCAACTGCCCATGTCATACGATACGGCACATAATGATAATAAACATGGTTAAAGGACAAGCATAATCCACCTTATCCACTCTCCTCATATTATAAACGTCAAATGCCACCACTTAGTCTTCTTTGCTCCAGAACAAACCAGTCTCTCCTTGTACCTCCCTCCAATCCTGCCAACATTCCCGTGCATCTTTTCTTCACCCTGTCTAGTTAACCTTATCCTTTCTATAGTACGGCAATGTATAATATTCCAGGTGCAGACTCACCAACAGATTGTTCAGCGGTCATATCTTCTGCTTACAAATTCCAATTCTGATGTGTAAACAGTGCAAAACAGTTACCTTGTTTTGCTGACTCTGAAAGCTTCTCAAACTTTTGACAGCAGAACTGTTGGTTGGTCTCAGCTTGAAGGACATCTTTGTTTTTAGCTCTTGATCTATCCAACAGCTTGTTTGCACTTTCATAATCCACCAAAGACCTTGCTCGTCTATAAAGGAGGTCCTGAGCACAAAAAATAAAACTTTACGATAGATTTGGAAAGCCTGTGAAAAATTACACAAATTGACTCACTGCATTTGACCAACTGTAAAAGTTCCCACCGCAAAATAATTAATAGTTTTTATTACGTGATCATCAAAAGTCAGGTCAGGTAGTGAGAATGACTTGACTTTTTTGTCAAATTAAGTCTTTGCTCTCACAAGTTCTATCTCTGAGCATCCTTTAGTACCTGAAGTACACTAGTATTTATTCCTCAATAATTACACTCAGTGGCCATTTTATTAAATACACCTGCTCATTCACACAAATATCTAATTAACAGATCATGTGGCAGCAACCCATTGCGTAAGAGCAAACAGAGGTGGTCAAGAAGTTCAGTTGTTTGTTCAGACAAAACATCCACATGGGAAGAAATGTGATCTAAGTGACTCTGACTGTAGAAGGATTGTTGGTGCCAGATGGGGTGGTTTGAGTAACAAATTGCTGATGTCCTGGTATTTTAACACACAACAGCCTATAGAGTTTACAGACAATGGTGCAAAAACAAAATCAAAAAACATGCAGCAGTTCTGAGGACGAAAACACTTTGATGAGAGAGGTCAGAGGAGAATGGCCTGACTGGTTCAAGCTGACACGAAGGTGACAGTAACTCAAATAACCACGCATTACAACAGTGGTGTGCAGAAGAGCATCTGTGAATGCACAACACTTAAAACCTTGAAGTAGATGGGTTACAGCAGCAGAAGATCACAAACATACATTCAGTGGCCACTTTATTAGGTTCCTCCTGTGCCTAATAAAGTGACCAGTGAGTGTCGTATTCCCATACAATTGTACTTTAATAGTGATGCTCAAATTATTCTTCACATTAACAATGCTATAATCTAACCCTGTACAGACCAATGGATGAAACTGGGTCAGGATGATAGTGTTGTGAATTCCTGAAAGAAAATCTCTTGCATTCGCATTGGTATAATTTGCATTTTGATTAACATCCAAAAAGAAGAATGGGTTGCTCCATTTCTTTTATCAGCCATGCATAAAAGCAACACCAGAGCTAAGAAAGAGAATTATTCTAATTACTTTCAATAACTATTCCTGAAAAAAAAAATAGCATTGTTCTTTTTCCATCTACATCAGCTTCTGGGTAAACCTTAAACAAGTACACCTTTGTTTGGTGAGGTAGAAAATTTAGATGACTAGTGAATCTAAACTGATCAGGTTTCTCTACTGTGAAAAGGAGGGGATCAGGAGGAGTGTGATGTGACGGCACAGATATCTTCAGGAAAAGACCATACTTCAAGGCTGGCAAGCTGGGCCTATCCTGCTGACCCAGTTTCCTAGCTCAGAATCACTGTTCACAGTCCCCTGTATACCAGCAATTACTTGCCTGAATAAATAACCCAATCTTGACTCTGGGCTTTCACAATTTGGAATCTAGCATGCATGAAAAATTACAATCAGGTAAATGAAATATCAATATTCATAGTCAAAGCCTGTAATACCAAGCAAAGTCCAAGGCTTCCTATAGGTAAATACCAAAAGACTAGTAATTTTGATTGGTACCGTCAGTAAGGTGCAACCTGTTTGTGTAAATTGTTTTATTTCCTCAAGAGACTGCAAGCACGAAGGGTGGGAAATGAATTCACACAACTTATGAAGAAAACTGCTCCATTCTTGAAAATCAACAACCTGAGGTGCAACGATTTTGTGCACTTTCTAGGTGCCATTACATCAGGCAAAATGTTGTGAGGACTCTAAATGACAATTTGCAAGAGAAATCTTAAGAAACTGAGATAATTTCTGTCTTTGGCTAAGGGCTGCTTCTAAGTAGAGAAGGTGGAAGTATATATAATAATGGGGATTGCAGGAATAACATTTGTCTGTCATACTTTCAGGAAAATAAGGGTATCCCATTCCAAGTACATTTGCAGTATAAATATGGAATGAGTACTACCCTCCCAATGAAACTCATATTTTGGCTCTCAGGGCTAAATCGATGATGCCTTTTTACCAGATTAGAATATTAATCTTTAATTTGAACCAAAATTCCCCAATAAATCATGCACTGCAAACAAATTGTCAGGACTAGTTGTTAAACATTAAAAGCTCCCTTGTTCCTTGCAGTCACTGCATCCTGAAAGCTCCCAAAAGCATACAATTCTAGGATCCTAACTATACCAGACCAGACAGTGCCATAAATATGATAGTTTGAACAACAGGGGTGAAACTTAACAGGAAGTCAGTACTGCATGTCACACTGGAATGAGGAACAAAAGTCTTGCCCATTATTTCCCCTTGGCAATGCAAAGCTGTTTAGGATTATTGTAAAAATCCATGCCATGGATTACACAATGGCCATGTTTACAATCCAAACCTTTTGAGGGCCATCCACAAGGAACACAATTTTAAACATATACAAGCAAAATATCCGTATCTGGTAAGGTTAAAGATACAAATGCGACAGCTCTGACTGCTTCGCTCACTGCCCCCACAACGATGTCACTTCCATGCTTCTTTCCAGCATGCCAGACCAGAAGGCTGAGCTGCTCCTACTGCAGCACTATATAGGAGTATAGGCCCAACACTACTGCAAACAAGTGCAACTGTTGCTCTATGCCATTGTTATATTGCAAGAACCCTCTATCAACCAGAGCTTCACCCCATTTTAAAAGGGACCAGTACTGTACCTGTGTTGTTATTGACAGACACTAGCTCTCCAGTACAGCATAGCTGGGCTTAGCACCACATATGGATCTCAAACTCAACTCAAGCCAAGATGAAAATATTGAGCAGTCAGTCACTAGACAAAGAGGCCCCTCTCCAAGAGGGCTCAGGCCTGACATCAGGAGGGACTCCCAATCCCTAAACTGCAGACTTCTTACTGCTCCCTCTAATCTCTGCATACTTCCCTGATGATCACATGGTTGACCTTTCAAAAGGAATAAGGATGTCTGTGGGGAAGTTTCAAAACCACCGCCAGCAAAACTGCATTGGATGTGTAGATAGTGTGATGAGCAGCCCGACAAGACAGAAACAAGGCGGTCACACAGCAGGGAGAAGTGAGGCTGACCCATCCCCTGTCAAAGTGTAGCCTATACTTTAACGCTACTCAAATGCCCTAACTTCTTTATACACTGCTACACTGTGCAGATCATAATGCTCCCAATTTTAACAGATTGGCATGGATCGGATGGACGGACAATCTTCTCCTCAGGCAGGAGAGTCTGAAACTGGAAGGCACAGGTTTAAGGTAGAGGGGAGATTTTTCGATAAAGTTCTGAGAGCAAGTTCCCTCCCTCCCTCCCCCCCACCCACACGGTGGTGGATATCTGGAACAGAATTGTTGGAGATAGATACAGTTACAATACATTTGGCCAGGTACTTGATTGGAAAGATGTAGGGAATTTGAGCCTAATGCAGGAAAGTGGGATTACCACAGACAGCCATCATAGTCAGTGTAGATAAGATGGGCCAAAAATTCTGTACTCTACATCTTTTAAGATTTTATAATTCAAACATGCAAAGTATGGCACATTTCTAATTCATGATCAACAGAATTGAAAGATGTGATAGGATCCAGGGACAGAATTCTAACAGGTCTATCAGAAGGTCCTTCAGTTAATTTATATTCTCTGTGGGGCTACGTTGAAGCACATGACTCATTACTCACAATACCAGCAACCATTTTTCACACTTTTCAGAGCGATAAAATCACCATGCTCTCAGTGTTGTGGGCGGGCAAGCAATCAAAGCAAAACCAGTGGTTTCAGCACCACAAACCAATTTGTTAGCTGTAAAAATTCCCCTCATTTCATATTAACTATATCACCTTTATCTTTCAATGTCTTTGGTAAACAAAACCTGAGAAATTAAGAGAAATATCTGCTCTTACACGATTATATAAACCCAGTAATTGGTTTAGAAATGACTTACCTTACCAGCTTGCGATTCTCTTAAGTAATACCTCAAAAGATCAGAAAGCTTTAGGTCTTCATCTGCTGACACCCGTGCTTCTATTTTCTGAAAATAAAGCACAAGATATTAACTACAAAATGATAAGGTTTGCCAGTTGAATCTACACAGTGCCTTATAAAAGTATTCATCCCCCAACCTTTTGCTCACATAAGTAAGTATTACAGCCAGGGATTTTGATCCATTTAACTGATTTTTTTAAATTTGTTAATCACATGCTCCTTTTTCACAGTAGAGCTCAAAAAACAGGGAAAACTGTAAAGCATAAAAAACTAAAAATTCAAAACCTGAAATGTCAACAGTTCAAAAGTATTCATTCTCCATTTGCTCACTACTTAGTTGAATCACCGCTCACAGCTATTACAGCCAGTAGTGTTTTTGGTTAAGTCTCTGTTAGCTTTGCACAACGTGATGGAGCAAGATTTCCCATTCCTCCTTGCAAAATTGCTCAAGTTGTGCCAGGTTAGTTAGGAAGAGGTGGTGGACAGCAGTGAGGTCTCGCCTGAGATTTTCTATCAGGTTAAGGTCAGAACTCTGACTGGGCCACTCAAGGACATCAATTTTCTTCATTTGAAGCCACTCCATGGCTGCTTTGGCAGTGTGCTTTGGGCTGTTGTCCTGCTGAAAGATAAACTTCCTTTCCAGTTTTAGCTTTCTGGCAGAGCCTAGCAGGTTTTTATCCATGATCTCTCTATATTTAGAAGCATTCATTTTCCCATCAATCCTGACCAGATTGTCAGTTCCAGCTGCTGAAAAGCAACCCTACAACATGCTACCTTAATCATATTTTACAGTAGAATGTGTTACCTGGCTGATTTATGCCACATGTACCTCTTAGTGTTGAGGCCAAAAAGTTCCATTTTTGATGGTCTCATCTGACGAAAAGATCTTCTTCCATATCTTTACAATATCCTCTAAGTGATGGTTTGCAAAGACCTCATCTCCAGTTGCAGCCAGTAACTTCTGCAGCTCACTCAGAGTGACAGTAGCTTCTTTTACTAGTGCCATCCTTCTCCAACGACTAACTTTGGGGGGGGGGGGGGGGGGGCCTAACCTAGGCAGTGTGGCTGTGGTTTCATTTTTTTTCTACTTTATCACAATGGACTGCACTGAGCTCCAAGGTACGTTCAGTGCCTTTGAGATGGTCTTGTACCCTTCCTCAGATTTGTGCTTCTTATTAGTTCCCCAACTTCTCTTGAACACTCTCATCTTCATTTTGGTTTGGGTGCTGAAAATCTACCATACTGTTGGATCTTAGAGAGGAGGTACTTCTTTTTATGAATTCATTGAAACCAGGTCATCCCCCAGTTTTTTACAACAACAAATTGGGTGAGTTGGTAACATAATTTAGACTACTGCACCTGAGGAAAGTTAGCATAGTAATTACAAAGGGGATGAATACCTTTTTTAGTCTCCATTTTAAGTAAGTTGTTGCCAGGTTTTGAAACTTTTCATTTGACATGATGCATAATGTTTTATAAATTAGCTCAAAAAAAAAATCCTACTTCAATATATTTTAAATTTAGAAAATGAGACAGTAAAATGTGAAAATAGTTGTGGGGGGCTGAATGCTTTTCCGAGGTACTGTTTATGGGGTGGTCTAAACTCAAAAAGGGGTATTTCAATATCCATCGTTAATTTAAACTGCACAGCTATCAAATCTACTTAATGCAGGAAAAAGCTAGTATCTATTAAGTAATAGCAAAGTACTTTTAAAAAAAAAGGATTATTAACATCCATTTTATAATGAAATCACCGTGAATTTATGTAAAGGAAAATGCATTTGACAAATCTGCTAAAGTTGTTTGTTTGTTGCAATTAGCAGAATAGATAACGGTGAATCAGCATTAGTTGGACTTTCAGAAGGCTTTTTATACAGGTTTATAAATAAGAGCATATATTAGGGTAATATACTAGCATGGATTGAAGATTGGCTAAGGAACAAAAAACTAAATTATAGGGGTTATATTTGATAGGGAGTAGGACAAGTGAGATGCAGCAGAAATCAGTACTTTGGCTCTAGCTTGTCACAATTATTTGAAAAGGAAATCGAATGCACTAACTTCAAATGTGAAAATACAAAATGGAGTGCCAGTAGGGTGTGCAAGGAGGATCCTCTCTACAACTTAAAACCATTTTTCCCCTCTGTTTCCCAGTTCTGACAAAGCATGTTCAACTTTAAACATTAAATATTTGTCTTTCCACACTTGCTGCCTGACCTGCAGACTTCAGTTTTAGATTTCAGATCTCCAGCATCTGCAGAGGCTCCAAGGAGCTATGGACATGGACAGGTAAATGAAAGCACATGGTAGCTGACAGAGCAGATTGATGCGAGGCCATCCCCTTTATTATATTTTTTAAAAAGCAAACGTTGGATTCTTTATCTTTAACTAATGACAGTAAGAAATGAATTGACATTTACATAAATTGTGTATGTGCATAAAATGTATAACACAAACCTCAAGATGTTGCATATGATTAAGAATTCAGAAGTGTGTTGTATTTAAATCCTATTGTTCATGATACAATTGAAGTAATCTTACTGATATGCAGGGCTCTGGTGAGGCTGCATCTGAAACATTGTCCTTCTTAAAGGGCTTAAAAGAAAGGTTCATTAGATTGATCTCTGGGGTGGGGTATATGGCCTATGAAGAAAAATTAAGCAGTCTTGATCGAGAATTTTGAAGAACACAAGCAATCTCATTGAAGTAAATAAAATCCTTAAGGGTCATGACAGAATAGATGCAAGGATGACGTTTCCCATAAGTGGATGCCTAGAATCAGAAAGCATTCAGGACAAATATAATTTATTTGCTCACAAACTCAAGGCCATGTTCCTCAATTCCCTTATTCTTGTTAAGAGACTGTTTATGTGATTTTCAACTTTGGACAAGTCATAATTCTTTTCAATTACAAGCTTTCACAAACTGGAGTCACCACCACCAAACTTACCAAAAGCTCTATTTACTCCATTCTTTGCAAATTCTTGATTCTATTTAACCTGACTTGAATATATGCAAATTACACCCTCATCTGCTATGGTTTTTACTTCAATTTGACTATACCAATAGATCCTTTCCCGTTGGCTCCAAGCCTTAGCTCGTAAAAATTCTGTAGCGTTGTCCCCTCAAATTATTATCCATTACTTGGCTGACCTGCATTCTCTCTCAATCCCATTCTGCCTCTTAAGAATACCACTGCTGTGTTTGTGGCCTGGCTACACAACAATGCTATTAATAAAAACGGTGGAGATGGGAGCTCAGTTTCATGGTTTTTTATTGGTAGAGTCCGAACTTTAACACACATGTACAGATCAATACACGCCTAATAGCGCATTCAACGACGTGTTACTAAAACATAAAGTTGTCCCTTATTATACTGTAGGCTATACAGTACACTCCTCCCCTTTTATTTTAATAATGTATCAACTGTTTTCTTTTACTGGGACACTATGTAAACAAATGTTTATCCTTAACATACAAATGCCTACCATTTGTTTACTTACCAATTTAATAATAACAAATTACAAACCCCATTTCCAGAAAAGTTGGGATATTTTCCAAAATGCAATAAAAACAAAAATCTGTGATATGTTAATTCATGTGAACCTTTATTTAACTGACAAAAGTACAAAGAAAAGATTTTCAATAGTTTTACTGACCAACTTAATTGTATTTTGTAAATATACACAAATTTAGAATTTGATGGCTGCAACACACAATAAAAGTTGGGACAGAGTTGAAATAAGATTGAAAAGTGCACAGAATATTGAAGTAACACCGGTTTGGAAGACTCCACATTAAGCAGGCTAATTGGTAGCAAGTGAGGTATCATGACTGGATATAAAAGTAGCGTCCATCAAAGGCTCAGTCTTTGCAAGCAAGGATGGGTCGTGGCTCACCCCTTTCTGCCAAAATTCATGAGAGAATTGTTAGTCAGTTCAAAAGGAACATTTCCCAACGCAAGATTGCAGAGAATTTAGGTCTTTCAACATCTACAGTACATAATATTGTGAAAAGATTCAGAGAATTCAGAGACATCTCAGTGCGTAAAGGGCAAGGTAGGAAACCACTGTTGAATGCACATGATCTTCGAGCCCTCAGGCGGCACTGCCTAAGAAACCGTCATGCTACTGTGACAATTATAGCCACCTGTGCTCGGGAGTACTTCGGAAAACCATTGTCACTTAACACAGTCCGTCGCTGCATCCAGAAATGCAACTTGAAACTATATTACGCAAGGAGGAAGCCATACATCAACTCTATGCAGAAACGCCGGCGAGTTCTCTGGGCCCGAGCTCATCTCAGATGGAACGAAAGACTGTGGAACCGTGTGTTGTGATCAGATGAGTCCACATTTCAGCTAGTTTTCGGAAAAAACGGGCGTCGAGTTCTCTGTGCCAAAGATGAAAACAACCATCCTGATTGTTATCAGCGAAAGGTGCAAAAGCCAGCATCTGTGATGGTATGGGGGTGCATCAGTGCCCACAGCATGGGTGAGTTGCATATATGTGAAGGTACCATTGACTCTGAGGAGTATATTAGGATTTTAGAGAGACATATGTTGCCATCAAGGCGACGTCTCTTCCCGGGATGTCCATGCTTATTTCAGCAGGACAATGCCAGACCACATTCTGCACGGGCTACAACAGCGTGGCTTTGTAGACACAGAGTGCGTGTGCTTGACTGGCCTGCTGCCAGTCCAGATCTATCTCCTATTGAAAATGTATGGCGCATCATGAAGAGGAGAATCAGACAACGGAGACCGCGGACTGTTGAGCAGCTGAAGTCTTATATCAAGCAAGAGTGGACAAAATTTCCAATTGCAAATCTACTACAATTAGTATCCTCAGTTCCAAAACAATTAAAAAGTGTTATTAAAAGGAAAGGTGATGTAACACAATGGTAAACATGCCTCTGTCCCAACTTTTGTTGAGTGTGTTGCAGCCATCAAATTCTAAATTTGTGTATATTTACAAAATACAATTAAGTTGGTCAGTAAAACTACTGAAAATCTTTTTCACCCAGGAGCTTCTTTTGTGTGGTTTCACAGTGCATGCCACACACTAACCTGTCCCACAATGCGTCTATAGACCAGCTTTGACAATGACAATGTTCTGATAATTTGCGCAATGCAGCACAATATTCAGAAATGCTTTCATTTTTGTTCTGATTCCGTTAGTGATATTTAAATCTTTCAGCAATGACCAGTGGTTTCGGGTTTAAATGCTGTTGGAGAGTGTCTACTATTTGCTTGAACATTTTATCAGCTGGCTTTTCAAGGGTTAACAAGCTCCGTAGCAGCCCGTATGTTTTTGCTCCCATAACACTGAGTAAGTCGCTGGCTTTCTTTTCATCATAAACACCATTAGCCTCACAATATACAGTGGTATGCAAAAATTTGGGCACCCCTTATCAAAATTTCTGTTAGCGAGTTAAAGGTGACCTGATTTCCAAAAGGCCTAAAATTAAAGAGGACACATTTCTTTAATATTTTAAGCAAGATTACTTTTTTAATTTCCATCTTTTAGTTTCAAAATAACAAAAAAAGGAAAAGGACCCGAAGCAAATGTTTGGGCACCATGCATGGTCAGTACTTAATAACACTCCCTTTGGCAAGTATCACAGCTTGTAAACACTTTCTGTAGCCAGCTAAGAGTATTTCAATTCTTGTTTGGGGGATTTTCGCCCATTCTTCCTTGCAAAAGGCTTCTAGTTCTGTGAGATTCTTGGGCCGTCTCGCATGCACTGCTCTTTTGAGGTCTATCCACAGACTTTCAATGATGTTTAGGTCGGGGAACTGTGAGGGCCAAGGCAAAACCTTCTGTTTGTGCCTCAAGGTAGTCCAATGTGGATTTTGAGGTGTGTTTAAGATCATTATCCTGTTGTAGAAGCCATCCTCTTTTCATCTTCAGTTTGCTTTTTTTTTATATACAGTGTGATGTTTGCTTCCAGATTTCTGGTATTTAATTGAATTCATTCTTTCCTCTACCAGTGAAATGTTCCCCATGCCACTGGCTGCAACACAAGCCAAAGCATGATCAATCCACCCCTGTGCTTAACAGTTGGAGAGGTGTTCTTTTCATGAAATTCTGCACCCTTTTTTCGCCAAACATACCTTTGCTCACTGCGGCCAAGAAGTTCTATGTTAACTTCATCAGTCCACAGGACTTGTTTCCAAAATGCATAAGGCTTGTTTAGATGTTACTTTGCAAACTTCAGATGCTGAATTTTGTGGTGAGGATGCAGGAAAGGTTTTCTTCTGATGACTGTTCTATGAAGGTCATATTTGTGCAGGTGTTGCTGCACAGTAGAACAGTGCACCACTACTCCAGAGTCTGCTAAATCTTCCTGAAGGTCTTTTGCAGTCAAACGGGGTTTTGATTTGCCTTTCTAGCAATCCTACAAGCAGTTCTCACAGAAAGTTTTCTTGGTCTTCCAGACCTCAACTTGACCTCCACCATTCCTGTTAACTGCCTTTTCTTAATTACATTACGAACTGAGGAAACAGCTACCTGAAAACACTTTGCTATCTTCTTATAGCCTTCTCCTGCTTTGTGGGCATCATTTATTTTAATTTTCACAGAGCTAGACAGCTGCTTAGAGGAGCCAATGGCTTCTGATTGTTGGGACAAGGTTTGAGTTGTCAGGGTATTTATAAAGCTTTGAAATTTGCATCACCTGACCTTTCCTAATGATGACTGTGAACAAGCTAATTAAGGTCTGAGACCTTGGTAAAAGTTATCTGAGAGCTCAAATCTCTTTGGGTGCCCAAACTTTTGCATGGAGCTCCTTTCCTTTTTTTCCACTCTAAAATTGTACAAAACAAAAATTATACACTTTAATGCACTTTAATTTTCTAGATGAGCCTCCCATAAGGGACTTGGCAAATGCTTTACAAAATTCTTTGTAGTCAACATTCATAGCTCCACCTTCATCTTTTACCTATGCCATCTTTTCAAAAATTTCAATCAAGTTAGTAAGACACAACTTGCCTTGTACAAAACTGTGCTGACTGTCCCTAATCAAGTCATGGTTTTCCAGTTGCTCATAAATTTTGAAAATGCCGGTTTCGCATAAAAACGATAGGCGTCCACACAATACATTTTTAAAAATATCTCTGTCCACATTGAAACGGAGATTTTGGTGAATCTCCTCCTACTGTGCATGCGCAGGACACATCTACCGAAAACAAGCGACACGTTTGGTGTCGAATCTCACCATAAAAGTGCGCGTTTGTGCAGTTACAGACTAGAAAAACTTGAAACAGCGGACAGCTGTTGGCTCTCGCACAGGAGAACTTAAAACTAAAAAAAAACAAATACTGGAGCGTACGGCGGCAACCAACAGGGAGTTCACGGACAGATTGACCCGACTGACAACGAACATTGAAAAACTGACTAACTCTGTTGCATTAATAAAGCACCTTGTTAAATGTGTAAAACATGTCTGCATCAGTTATCTTGTATTTCCATACAATGTTACATTAGGCTGTTACACATCTATTGTCAGAGAAGTACTTGCATAAATAGGTAAACCACCTTCATACAAGCAAGGACAGAAAACAGGGCAAAGTGAGTATACTCATTTATTAAGTTATGGGTTAAAGTATTTGGTGAGTACATTTCTTCAGTCTCATTGCCGTCTGTTCTGAAATTGTTAGATTGCATTCAAGAAAACAATGAAATAGCGTGCTGCCGTCTGATAGCATTTTCAAAAGTCTCCAGTTACTCCATCCACACTGGTCTGCCCGAGCAGCATTTTCAAAAATACCCACCCTGGAAAGCATTTTTGAAAAGCTCCGGTTTTGGGGGACGAAAACACTGTTTTAGTGTGGAAACGAAAAGGTAAAAACAAAGAGAAAAAGCTTCGGTTACGGATTTATCCGGCGTAGTGTGGATGTAGCCTCAGTCCCTGGGGATCAGCGCTGGCTGTGGTTCACCTGGACGTGCTGCGGCTCTGACTGTGTCCCTTGGTCTCCCGACATTCCCGACCCCGGCTGTGCTCCTGCTTCCTTTCAGGCTCGTGGCCTTGCTCTGCCTCCTTTATCTGCTCCTTGGCTCGTTCCTTGTATTCTTCCTCCGAGTGTCGTTATCAACTAAAACACGGCATTCTGATACAGTAACCTGGTCGCCAATTTGTTGTGTATGTGGCCTGGCTACACAACAATGCTATTAATAAAAATGCTGGAGACAGGAGCTAAGTTTCATGGTTCTTTACTGGTAGAGTCTGAACTTTAACACACACGTACAGATCAATACGTGCCTAATAGCGCATGCTCAATATGCGCCTAATAGCGCATTCAAAGACATTACTAAAACATAAAGTAGTCCCTTATTATACTGTAGGCTATACAGTACAACCACTATTCTCACCACCCACCCTCCTCTCACCCCACTACTACCACCACCTTTGAACATTGGTCCTCTGAGTGGAGCTTCTAAATTTCCCATTCCCACATCTGATCACTGATAGTCATACAAGTTACTTTTGACCCTACATTCTGGAGAACAGTCCTTAAACTTCTCCGCCTCCTTTTCCTTCTAAGAAAATCCTCAAAGAAAATCTCATTCAATCAAGTTCTTTTTTATCCATCCTAATTATTTCCTCAGCATTTGTTTTATCCTATAGTCAGTGAAGTACTTTAACCACTTTCTCCATGTTAAAAACTGCTCTATAAACAGATGTTTTTGCTGTATATTCATACTGACTTTGTACAAGACAATACAAGCATTTTTAATAAAGAGCAAGTCTATTAAAAATTGTTCAACTAAATTTCAAAATCTGAAAGTTAATCATGAGGCAACACACACAAAATACTGGAGGAACTCAGCATATCAGGCAGCATCTATGAAGAGCAATAAATAGTTGAGGTTTTAGGCCAAGACCCTTCATCAAGACTGGAAAGTAAGAGGGCAGAAATCAGAATAAGAAAGGGTGGAGGGGGAAGGAATATAAGCAAGCGATAGGTAAAAGCAGGTGTTAAGTGCATGCAAGTCAAAATTGACATACCCTTGTTTTTTCGAATAATTCTGATACCTTCAGGAAAAATCTGAAACAAAATAGAATATATTACCAAACTATAAAGTATATTTTCCAAATATAGCATACAGTGCTACATTGTGTAGGAAATTTGTTTAAGCAGTCATTCCAATAAAAGTCATCATTTTAAAGTCTGAAAATAGTTATAGGTTAAAGTAAGTTTGCACTTGGATTTGTACAACCAGCGTCTCAGAAGTATCTCTAGAAATACTAAATGAAATTAGGTTGGCTGGTTGCAATTTATCTCTTACTAGGCAAATATTTCTACAGAATTGCTTATAACGTAAATTTGAAAGTTTCATTCAACGAACACAACTGCTGACAGAAGCAGAAATATCATATTGACACAGTGAGCATACTTATTTATATGAACAGGCTGAAAACTCAAGTTTTTTTAAGCCAAAAAAGGCTCAATATTGCATTTTGCTCGATGCAGACAAAACTGTAATTTTTTTTGTGTGCCATACTCTGCCAGAGCTTCAGCGACCACTTATTTTTGCAAGTGGCTGTCTGGAGGAAAGATTCTGTGAGTGGACCCCCACATCCTTCTCACAGCGCAGTGTTTTGTTTTTTTTACGAGGCCGAGTTGCGAGCTCGACACTCAACCTGGCACGGATGGAAAGCATGTCCAGGAGCATCCCAAACTCGGGAACCTTCGCTCTGGAGTCCAGCGCTAATGTCACTGTATTGTAATAAAAATATTATAAAAGTGAAAACCATCGCATAGTAAATACAGCTGAGTTCATTCAGTTGTGCCAATTTGGGACAAGTCTTAAAGAACAAAATCTAATCAAGAAAATAGCTAGGTTTGCCTTCACTTATTTGGGATTCTCTTCTGCTTAATTGGGACAGGAGACAGTTGCCAAACAGTTTTTAACTAGCATCAGTCACATGCACTTGTGTGACCGTCAGACACTACACCATGTTAGAGCAAACAGTTTTTAAACAGCAAACAAGAGAAAATCTGCAGATGCTGGAAATCCAAGCAACACACACAGAATGCTGGAGGCCAGGCCAGGTTGCATAGCCGGGGGGAAAAAAAAAGTAGTCAACGTAGATTTAAAAAGTTGGAGGAGGGAAGAGAGAAACACAAGGTGATAGGTGAAACCAGGAGGGGGAGGGATGAAGTTAAGAGCTGGGAAGTTGATTGGTGTAACAGATACAGGGTTGGAGAAGGGAGAGTCAGACAGAAGGCAGAAAGCATGGAAGAAAGAAAAGGAGGAAGAAGCATCAGAGGGAGGCAATGGGCAGGCAAGGAGTTGAGAGAGGGAAAAGGGGATGGGGAATGGTGAAGTAGGGGAGGGGCAGGCATCACTAGAAGTTCGAGAAGATGTTCATGCCATTAGGTTGGAGGCTACCTAAAGGGAATATACGGTGTTGTTCCTACAACCCGAGTAGACATTAAAGGAGGCCATGGATGGACATATCAGAATAGGAATGGCAAGTGAAATTAAAATGGGTGGTCACTGGGAGATCTCACTTCTTCTGGCAGATGCACGATAGGTGCTCATTGAGGTGGTCTCCCAATCCACATCGAGTCTCACCAATATACAGTAAGCCACACCAGGAGCACCAGATACAGTAAATGACCCCAACAGACTCACAGGTGAAGGGATGCCTCACCTGGAAGGACTGTTTGGGACCCTGAATGGTAATCAGGGAGGTGGTATGGGGGCAGGTGTAGCACTTGTTCTACTTGCAAGGATAAATGCCAAGATTGGATCCTGTTGGAGATGGCAGAAGTTCCGGAGAATAGGAACCCTATCCCTGATATGGTGACGGAAGGATGGGGTAAGAGCAGACATGCGTGAAATGGGAGAGATGAGGGTGAGGGCAGCATTGATGGTGGAGGAAAGAAGGGAAGACCCTTCCTTTGAAAAAGGAGGACATCTCCTTCGTTCTGGAATGAAAAGCCTCCTCCTGAAAGCAGATGCAGCAGAGACAGAGGAATTAGATAGCATCAGCTGCATGTATTTGTGTAGCTAAAAAAAAAAAGCAGCGATTTTTGTTACTGATGGCTGGTGAGAAATAAGTAGCAAGATAATTTCGAATAGTTTTGCTCACTGCAGTTTCAAGCATTCAGGTTTGGAGATGCCAGGAACAGTAGGGAGTGAAAATGAAACGATTTCAGTACTTCAGGTTAGGAAATACGAAGAATTTGAAGATATTGACAATCGTCTTCAATGTTACAGTGAAAATGAAGATTGAGGATGCATTGCATGGAAGCACTTCTGTATCTGCATTTGGTGTCTGCGCTGATTAACTTACAATCAATCAAAAGAATACGGCAGCATACACTGCTCCAATAAACATTTGGAACTAATACACAGTTTTATAGATAGATAGATACTTTATTCATCCCCATGGGGAAATAGTGTTTTAATTTGTTCGTTATTTCATTTAAATACGTAACGTTATGCAGTTAAACAGCAGTTTGCCTTTTTTAAATACCTTTTTAACTATTTTCACGAAATTTCAGCTAACCGGGGCAGCTACTTAATTGGGTCAAAATGTATGGTCCTGATATGTCTTAATTAACTGGAATCACTGTACGACATTTTAATTCAATGAAACTTTGATAAGCTGAAACCCTCAAGACTTAAGAGACTTCGTCCCATTTATTTAGAGGCTACTATATCTAAATAAACAGCAATTTGACAGGTATTCATCAACAACAACACATCAAAGGTGCCTGCCTACTTCAAGCAGTTCAATCTGGTGTTCCTAATGTTGAGCTCCAGTGTTTCATTCAACTGCCATTAACTAAATATAACTGTAAAATTACCAGTTGTAAAGTACTTTATGTAAAGAATGGTTCTGAATCACTTGGAAATGTTTGACTTGAAGACTTAACCCTGTTTAACTACACACCACCATAGCATAAAGTCTACTTGTTTCAAATTATCTGATTGTGTTTCTAATGTTGAGTAGTTACATTTCATTCAATGTCATTCAATTTCAAAAGAATGTCACATAACATTACAATAAAATTTCCAGTAAGCTGTCAAGTTTGATGGGGAGTGTGGAAAATAGGACCATATAATCATTGGGATTTCCAAACACTGAGATAGCAGATTGTCAAGAGTTTTCCCAGAATATTACACATATTTGGTAGCAAGCCAAATTACAGCCATATTTTTGAAAAATTATCCTTGATTGACTGTTTTTCACTGGGAAAAATATAATTACCATGGCAAAAGAGCAGATCCAGGGCTGAAACAAGTGTCACACCAAAGCCTATTCACTATCAGTAGTGCTATGGAATGCCCTGTAGATGCCTAGACAAATACTCAAAACACCATCATCCAGGTGAAAACAACCTACTTGATTGATATCCTATCCATTGTCTAAATCTCCACCAGCATCTGTGTTATGTGTCATCAACAATAAGTACTGCATTTTGTTGCCTAAGCTATACTGGTACCAAAATGTACTTTTTCTTAAGAGCAATAAGGGATGTGATAAATGCCAGTCATAAAAAATAATTTCAAGCCTTTCTATTTACTGGATTTCAATACTTAATTAACATGGATTTAAAATAAAATTTTGTTTTCATTAACCACCCAAAATAGGTCTACCTCAAATCATACTCGCTTCTCACTACTGCCATCGGGAAGGTGGTACAGGAGTCTCAGGACTCACCCCACCAGGTTCAGGAACACCTATTAACCCTCAACCATCAGGCTTGTGAACCAAAGGGGATAATTTGACTTCACTTCATCATTGAAACACTCCCACAACCTATGGACTCACTTTCAAGGACTCTCAACACCATTCTCATGCCTGCTGCTTGTAACCTTTGATGCCTGACTAATCAAGCAACAATCAACCTCTGCTTTAAATACATTTGATTACTAGTCTCCACAGCCATCTGCGGCAATGAATTGCACAGGTTCATCATCTTCCTCATCCTTGTTCTAAATGGACGTCTCTCTGTTCGGAGGCTGTGCCCTCTAATCCTAGACTCACTCATTATGGGAAACATCCATCCCACATTTACCCTATCTTGACCTTTCAATATTCAATAAGTTCCAACGAGATTCCCCCTCAATCTTCTGAACTCCAGTGAGTACAAGCCAAAGCCCTCAAACTCTCCTCTATTTCATTCCTGGAATCATTCTCATATGTTTGTTTTTGTATTTGCACAGTTTTTTGTCATCTTTTGTACATTGGTTGTTTGACCATCTTGTTATGCGCGATCTTTCACTAATTTTATTACGTGGCTTTGTATTTACTGTGAATGCCCACAAGAAAATGAATCTCGGCATTGTACATACGCACTTTGATAAGTTTACTTTGAACTTTGAAATCATTTTTGATAAAAGTGTTCACTATTAACATTATCAATTCTATCTCACATAAAACAATTTCACCATTAATGCAAAAATCCATGAACTTTATTCAACTAAAAGCTTTACTATCCTCCAATTCTGTAGTACCATGATTGTAATTCAAAAAACACATCACAGTGAAGCACCTCTTCCTTTATATCAAAATAAGTCACTTCATCCTTATGATATTTAATGGCTTTGATCAACAATAATGGCATTGCTTGCCTGAGAGTATTTTCCCCCCATACATTACTTGATTAAATCTTATAAACATTTCCCTTATAATATTGAAGTCAATGCATGATATACTGCATATTAGTGTCATCCTTTGGTCTGTAATTTTTACTTCATCTATATTTATCTGAGTGAAGCTAGAGAACAGCAAGTTCAGGAGAAATTGTTGAGAATTCTATGAGCCTGTGTGAGTGTTGAATGTGCATGCTTGTATTACAAATTATTGTAACATAGTTCTCAAAAGAAAGTTTATGAAATCTAATAATTCATTTGTCTATCTCATCTACAGAGACAAGGTTAGAGGGAAAGCAATTTTTGTGTCCCCTGTCCGATGTTTAAGGAGATTAGTACGAGATGTATGGTCAGAAAAATACTTGCAACCTCAAAAGTGAAATCCTGTTTAAAAGCTAGTGGGTGCAAATCATTAAAAACAATTTCAGAATTCAATGTTTCATATTGATATATTTTAGTTTAACTGACATACATATACCCAAAAAAGAAAACACATCGAATTCAATCACAAACAAGAGAAAAATCTGTAGATGCTGGAAATCTGAGCAACATGCACAAACTGCTGGAGGAACTCAGCAGGCCAGGCAGCAGCTAGGAAAAGAGTACAGTCGACGTTTTGGGCTGAAACCGTTCAGCAGGACAGGAGAAGAAAAGCCGAGGAGTAGATTTAAAAGGTGGGGGGGAGGGGAGAGAGAAACAAGGTGATAGGTGAAACCTGAAGGGGGAGGGATGAAGTAAAGAGCTGAGAAGCAAATTGGTAAAAGAGACAGAAGGACATGTGGGGGGGGGGGGGGGGGGGGAAGCACCAGCGAGAGACGATGGGCAGGCAAGGAGATATGGTGAGAGAGGGGAAAGGGGGATGGAAAATGATGAAGGTGGGGTGGGGGGCATTACCAGAATTTTGAGTTATTGATGTTCGTGGCATCGGTTGGAGGCTACTCAAACAGAATACAAGGTATTGTTCCTCCAGTCTGAATGTGGCCTCATCACAACAGTGGAGGCAGCAAGGATAGACATATTGGAATGGGAATGAGAAGTGAAATTAAATTGAATGGCCACTGGGAGATCCCACTTTTTCAGACGGACTTTTTCCTGTAGGTGCTCAGCAAAGCAGTCTCCCAATCTATGTCAGGTCACTCCAATACACAGGAGGCCCGACTGGGAGCACTGGTATATGACCTCAACTGATTCAAAGGCGAGGTGTCACCTCAACTGGAAGGGCCTGAATGGCAGAGAGGGAGGAGATATAGGGGCAGGTGTAGCACTTGTTCCACTGGCATGGATAAGTGCTGGGAGGGAGATCAGTGGGGAGGGATGAATGGACAAGGGAGTTGCATATGGAGTGATCCCTGTGGAAAGTGGGGCGGTGGGGGCGAAGGGAAACATGTCCTTGGTGGTGGGATCCTATTGAAGATGGCAGAAGTTTCAGAGAATAATGTGCTGGACAAGAAGGTGGTAGGTGAGGACAAGAGGAACCCTATCCCTGGTAGGGTGGCAGGAGGATGGGGTAAGAGCAGATGTGTGTGAAATGGAAGAGTTGCGGTTGAATGCAACGTTAATGGTGGAGGAAGGGAAGCCCCTTTCTGTGGAAAAAAAAAGGACATCTCCTTCATTCTGGAATGAAAAGCCTCATTGAGAGCAGATGCGACAGAGGAATTGAGGGAAGGGGATGGTGTTTTTGTAAGTAACAGGGTGGGAAGAGGTATAGTCCAGGTAGCTGTGAGAATCCATGGGTTTATAATACAGTGGATATGCTATCTCCGGAGATAGAGACAGTGCAATTGAGAAATGGACCAGGTAAATTTAAAGGCAGGGTGGAAGTTGGGGGCAAAGTGGATGAAATTGACAAATTCAACATGGGTGCAGGACGGTCACCAGTTTAGGCTTGGAACATACTGTTCTACATAGCCAACAAACAGGCAGATATAGCTTGGACGCATGGGCTACAACTTTTGTTTGAAGGGAGGAGGAGGAGTCAAAAGAGAAATTATTTAGAGTGAGGAAAAGTGAATTAAATTTACTTTTAAACATGACCTAGACTTAGTGAAAAGAAACTTTTCTTCAGAAATAATGTGTTAATATATCCATAATAAATCTTGAAAATATATTCACTCGAACCTTACCAATTTTGCCCATACTTATCATGTCAGGATAGAGATGCCTTGTGCTGCTGTCTTGAAATATACTGAACTCTGCCATTCAGAACCATGATCTGAACGGCAGCAGACCTGCACCGGTCCATTGAAAATCCTTACATATAGTATACTGTGCAAAAGTTTCAGGTATATACTGTATATGTAGCTAGGATGCCTAAATCACAATATTATATTTGTCAATGTGGAGCAGAGTAGCTTGTACATCTGCTGTAAGTAAAGGATGTTGCAAATGGCAAGGATGGAATGCCACATGAGGAGTGTGGGACAGATGACAGAGTAGTACAAGGGCGGGGAGGGGCATGGGTGTAGACATACCCAGCCAAGACACCAGGCAAGGTCATTTGATTCCAAACTATTGGTTTATTGGTCATTTACAGGAAGTCACTCTGGAGCTTCCCACTTCCTCCCTACTTCCTTTCTCTTTTCCCCAACTATAATTCCCCTCTCCTCGCCCCCTTCCCATTCTCAGTCCACAATACAGACCCATATCAGAATCAGGTTTATCATCACTCATGAAATGTGTTTTCTGCGGCAGCATTACAGTGCAATACTCAAACATTCCACCTTTGGAGCACACACCTACCCCTGCCCTGCTCTTCTGGGACACACACTTACCTCCCCCACACCCTGGGACGCAAAAGGGTGCCCAAGACTTTTGCACAGTACTGTATAACAGAGAAAAACCTGTTGATACTTTTAACAGCTACCTTGTAAATCTCAGAGGACAATCCCTACAGGATTTCTAATGAATAAAGAGCTCTCTAATAAGATAACAGCTACTTCGCTCCAGTGTTTATTTCAAAATGATATCATGGTCCAAACATTACATTTTAGGATTTATTTGAATCAACTGCATGCATATACAAAAAAAAGCTAACATTATTGCATTAAAGATTGATTGAGCTGTAGTACATCACACTGTTTAACCCAGGTAGTGCAAAAAGCCACAAGCAAAGCAAAATTCATAATTAGCAGGCTAATTGTGAGAAAAAAAAGTTCAGTGGAAGAGACTTGAGTGACAGATATAATTTCATTAGATTTGGTAAATGGTTGGGAAATCTCAGCAAGGCAAATCAGCACTACAGATGTTCTCCAGACTACTAATGCCCAACACATGCACAGCCCATACATACAATGAGTGTTTGGGAGACTGATGGTATGGATTTATCAGCTGCTGCATGAGAACTTGATAGGCACCACATTCCTATTTGCAAACTGTTCAGGTAACAAATATTCAAAGGTTCAAGAACCTGCTGTTACCTGGGGGGGGGGGGGGGGGGAAATGTATCTACACAAGGTAGTAATCAGTATTCATCATGTACAGGGCCCTGGTGAGACCACACCTGGAGTATTGTGTACAGTTTTGGTCTCCAGGGTTAAGGAAGGACATCCTGGCTATAGAGGAAGTGCAGCGCAGATTCACAAGGTTAATTCCTGGGATGTCCGGACTGTCTTACGCAGAGACGTTAGAGAGACTGGGCTTGTACACGCTGGAATTAAGGAGATTGAGAGGGGATCTGATTGCAACATATAAGATTATTAAGGCATTGGACAAGATAGAGGCAGGAAATGTGTTCCAGATGCTGGGAGAGTCCAGTACCAGAGGGCATGGTTTGAGAATAAGGGGTAGGTCATTTAGGACAGAGTTAAGGAAAAACTTCTTCTCCTAGAGAGTTGTGGGGGTCTGAAATGCACTGCCTCAGAAGGCAATGGAGGCCAATTCTCTGGATGCTTTCAAGAAGGAGCTAGATAGGTGTCTTATGGATAGGGGAATCAAGGGATATGGGGACAAGGCAGGAACCGGGTATTGATAGTAGATGATCAGCCATGATCTCAGAATGGCGGTGCAGGCTCAAAGGGCCAAATGGTCTACTTCTGCACCTATTGTCTATTGTCGACTGTCTATGATATGAAGTGAGAAGTAATAAAGGCAACTCCACATCATCTGCACATGCATCAGGAAATGAAATTTCAAAAAAATATATCATTAATTTTTTCCCAAATTCATACAAATATATTTTTATTTCACATCTTTTTTATAGAGCATTAATTCTATAATTAATTCTACATTTTCAACCAACTTATTCAAAAGGAAACTTGCACAAAGCACATGTGAATGTAAAGAAATAAACATCTTTAAATAAGTAAGCCAGTAGGAAATAAGTGTGTATAAATTCCTCCCAGTGCAAACTACCCTGAAAATTTCAGCTTTAATAGCTCCATAAACAATAACCACTGCACATAAACTATCTTACACCAAAAATAATCATTTGCTAGATTGCAAATGCTTCAAGCATTTCAAATTGGAGATTCTCAAGTGTTTTTCTTCTACATTTTGAAATGTGTACAAGTATGTAAACTTCCTGGAATTTCAAAGAATGAGGGATAACCTTATTCAAATATACAAGATCCTAAGGAGGCTTAACACAGTAGAAGTTAAGATGTTTTCACTAGTGAGAGAGTCAAGAACAAGTGGACACTGAGTGGGGAAGGGCAAATTATGAGGCTATAAGGCCAGAACTTGCGGGTGTGAATTGGGATGATGTTTTGGCAGGGAAATGTACTATGGACATGTGGTCGATGTTTAAGGATCTCTTGCAGGATGTTAGGGATAAATTTGTCCCGGTGAGGAAGATAAAGAATGGTAGGGTGAAGGAACCATGGGTGACAAGTGGAAAATCTAGTCAGGTGGAAGAAGGCAGCATACATGAGGTTTAGGAAGCAAGGATCAGATGGGTCTATTGAGGAATATAGGGTAGCAAGAAAGGAGCTTAAGAAGGGGCTGAGGAGAGCAAGAAGGGGGCATGAAAAGGCCTTGGCAAGTAGGGTAAAGGAAAACCCCAAGGCATTCTTCAATTATGTGAAGAACAAAAGGATGACAGGAGTGAAGGTAGGACCGATTCGAGATTAAAGTGGGAAGATGTGCCTGGAGGCTGTGGAAGTGAGCGAGGTCCTCAATGAATACTTCTCTTCGGTATTCACCACTGAGAGGGAACTTGATGACGGTGAGGACAATATGAGTGAGGTTGATGTTCTGGAGCATGTTGATATTAAGGGAGAGGAGGTGTTGGAGTTGTTATAATACATTAGGACGGATAAGCCCCCGAGGCCTGACGGAATATTCCCCAGGCTGCTCCACGAGGCAAGGGAAGAGATTGCTGAACCTCTGGCTAGGATCTTTATGTCCTCGTTGTCCATGGGAATGGGATTGGAGGGAGGCGAACGTTGTACTCTTGTTCAAAAAAGGTAGTAGGGATAGTCCAGGTAATTATAGACCAGTGAGCCTTACGTCTGTGGTGGGAAAGCTGTTGGAAAAGATTCTTAGAGATAGGATCTATGGGCATTTAGAGAATCATGGTCTGATCAGGGACAGTCAGCATGGCTTTGTGAAGGGCAGATCGTGCCTAACAAGCCTGATAGAGTTCTTTGAGGAGGTGACCAGGCATATAGATGAGGGTAGTGCAGTGGATGTGATCTACATAGATTTTAGTAAGGCATTTGACAAGGTTCCACATAGAAGGCTTATTCAGAAAGTCAGAAGGCATGGGATCCAGGGAAGTTTGGCCAAGTGGATTCAGAATTGGCTGGCCTGCAGAAGGCAGAGGGTTGTGGTGGAGGGAGTACATTCAGATTGGAGGGCTGTGACTAGTGGTGTCCCACAAGGATCTGTTCTGGGACCTCTACTTTTTGTGATTTTTATTAACGACCTGGATGTGGGGTAGAAGGGTGGGTTGGCAAGTTTGCAGATGACACAAAGGTTGGTGGTGCTGTAGATAGTGTAGAGGATTGTCAAAGATTGCTGAGAGACATTGATAGGATGCAGAAGTGGGCTGAGAAGTGGCAGATGGAGTTCAACCTGGAGAAGTGTGAGGTGGTACACTTTGGAAGGACAAACTCCAAGGCAGAGTACAAAGTAAATGGCAGGATACTTGGTAGTGTGGAGGAGCAGAGGAATCTGGGGGTACACGTCTACAGATCCCTGAAAGTTGCCTCACAGGTAGATAGGGTAGTTAAGAAAGCTTATGGGGTGTTAGCTTTCATAAGTCGAGGGATAGAGTTTAAGAGACGCAATGTAATGATGCAGCTCTATAAAACTCTAGTTAGGCTACACTTGGAGTACTGTGTCCAGTTCTGGTCGCCTCACTATAGGAAGGATGTGGAAGTATTGGAAAGGGTACAGAGGAGATTTACCAGGACGCTGCCTGGTTTAGAGAGTATGGATTATGATCAGAGATTAAGGGAGCTAGGGCTTTACTCTTTGGAGAGAAGGAGGACGAGAGGAGACATGATAGAGGTGTACAAGATATTAAGAGGAATAGACAGAGTGGACAGCCAGTGCCTCTTCCCCAGGGCACCACTGCTCAGTACAAGAGGACATGGCTTTAAGGTAAGGGGAGGGAAGTTCAAGGGGGATATTAGAGGAAGGTTTTTCACTCAGAGAGTGGTTGGTGCGTGGAATGCACTGCCTGAGTCAATGGTGGAGGCAGATACACTAGTGAAGTTTAAGAGACTACTAGACAGGTATATGGAGGCATTTAAGGTGGGGGGTTATATGTGAAGCAGGGTTTGAGGGTCGGCACAACATTGTGGGCCGAATGGCCTGTAATGTGCTGTACTATTCTATGTTCTAAAATAATTTAAAACTAAAGTATGATTCACTACTATTTGAGAATTTTCTTCACTGATTACTGGATGTATATAGGTGTAATCATTAGGTGTATTTACGCCACCTCAAGACAGCACACATCAGCCATGATGGTATTGAATAGTGAAGCAGATTTGAAGGACTGAGTGGCCTACTCCTGCTCATATTTTCATGCATTTTTGAGTTCATTCACAGGTTTCTGTATTAGTTTCGCTTTCAGATATGCTGTCCTAGAGAAATTTTATTGCGATTAGCAAGATAGCAGCTGGTTTAAAAAAAAACACTGCTGTTGAATACCAGATATCGCTTGACTTAACATGTAGCAAGAATAGGAACAAGGGGAAACACTACATTTCACTCTTCTCGTTATCACAACCCAAAAATGACCTATTTATTCTTACCCTGGTTTTTTTTGGTCTGTTAACCCATCAATGCCAGTAATATTACCTCAGATATTGAGTTCTGATTTTCATTAATAACCTCTTGCGGCACTTTTTTCAGCAATTTATTTTCCAATTTTGTTTCAGATTTCCAGTATCTTTTTTTTTGCATCCAGTGATTCATATTCAACTTTTCTGCCAAATACAATCTTAATAATTTCAAATGATCTGTCAAACAGGTCTTTAAAATGTTACAAATCAACTCTGCCCAATTTTCTGATCACTGTTATTTCCTTAACATTAACACATTTCAGGATTAGCCCTATTACTAACATTTAGGTTAACTGGATTATAGCTCCCTTTCTTAAACACTAATTCCCAAACTACAGATTAACAACCATTGCATCCATCTCCATTTGTACCTCATTCAAACCTTTGGACACAGTTATTTATCACTTTTCATTTCCATCGGTATCTGTAATCCTACTTTAACCCCATCATTCATTCTAAACCTGTAATTCTCTACTCCTTCCAGGAAGATACCTTCTAGAAACATAGAAAGATATGGATTAGGCCATTTGGGCCTTCTAGCCTACTCCACTATTCAATATAAACACAAGTGATTCTGTCTCACAATGAAGTTGCCTCTCTCCTAGAAACTTTGATGCCTTTTCTTAGATCAATTTGTACAGTCTCCTCAAATATATTCAAAAACTTGGTCTTAGCCTTTAATACAGAATTCCACAAATTCATTAAACTCAGTGAAGAACTTTCTCAACTCAGTTATAAATGTCTTGTTCTCTATCCACAAACTGACCCTAGTCCTCACAGCAATTTGTGTTGCTGCAAATTCAGAAATATTACATATGGTTCCCTCATTCAAATCCCTGATAAGCACTAAACAGCTGAGAACCAAGGATTGATCTCTACAAGTACCCCACTCATTGTTAGAACGAGCCAAAACAATCAGCACCTCATGGTCAGCTGAAACCAGTCCCAGGCTGACTTTCACTGGTCATTGCCCCAATCAAGGACTCAATTGCTCTGGGGCAAGTCACTAAATAGTCACACTGGGGAGTACGAGTTTGAACAGAGTGTTGAGACTGGTTTACTTTTACCGAATAAAGGGTTCATTCAAATTCCAGAGTGTTCTATTATCGGCTTTGTGTCTCATCAGTAGTTATAGGCAAGTGAACACAACAAATTAGCGAAGAGGTGCTGTATTATAATTGACACGGCAATTTCAGCAGAAGACTTGTGCATAATTCTACAACAGCAGCAAGCTCAAATTGAAGTGGCACAGCTGAAGTTAATCAAAACCTTAACTAGCAGGTTATCAATGAATCCAAAAATGCTGATGTCAAACACAGAACTCATGTGGGTCAGTTGTTGCATCCATTTCCAGTTTGTTGCTGCTTTAGAGTTATGTTTGATCATGGTTCAAGCACTATGAAGATGCATTTACGAGTTCACCAGTAAAGACTACTCCTGGTACACACACACTTTGCTCCAAAAATTAAGTACTGATGAACATGAACACTATTTCAATTTTATTCTGCTTAAGAACCCATGGTTCCTATCATTTGATTAAACTATCCAACAGCCAACAAGAATTTTTGGAAAACAGTCATCTCTCTTCAGTGTTTGCTACTATTGCCCAAACCTTGTTTAAAAAAAGATGCCAATAACTATCACATATGCCAGTATTGTCGACTGTGAATGTGAAAAGTTCAAGCTGGGTAACATAACTAAAATCCCAGTTCAAACATCTGATTTTTATTTGCAGACTTCAGGCACCTGGTAATATAGATATTCACAAATGACTCCTGGCCAGACTGGAGCAAGACCCTGACGTGACTCTACAAGCTGTCAAGTGTTTGATCAACCTGAAACACAATTCCAACCTGGCTGAACAGACCAAGGTTAATGCAGTGTCCAACGGCCCAGACATTATCACTTAGCAGGTCTCCAAGCAGCCAAACACAGCTTGTTGAAACTGGAGTGTGTGAAATTTATAGAAGAAACTGCCAGTAGAAGAACATTTGCAGCAAATATGATCACTGTAGTCACAAAGGCTTTTGCCATCCTTTGCAATGTTTAAGGCCAGTGGAACACAAGGGCAAAGACGTTTAAAAAAAAATCCACAAGGAATTTAACGGTAATGTTCAAAGTGGACTTCACCCCCAGGAGATGGTACGTCAATATCCTTATGAACAATCGGTTGGTCAAGCTACAATTCAACACTATGCCAGACATCACAATCATCTCCAAGCTCATGTGGCGGGAACTTTGGTCCCCACCAGTCGTCAACTCATCATTCCACCTGCAATGCATTGAGCGGAACCCTCCGGCTGACAAGTGAACTGCACTGCATGGTGAAGCTGAACAGTAATCAAGTTAATGGTATGTTACCCAACAGGCCAACCGGATCTTGGAATAGACTGGATAGACAAGCTTAATCTCTGGAGCATCCCTCTGGATGAGGTCCAGAGGGATGAAGTCTGAAGACATTGGCCATTCAAATCATGTCAGTCAACACCACACCAACATCAATATACAAGGCCATACAACAACAATGCTATGCAGCAGTGTTTCAAAAAGATTTAAGTTGCAGTACCAAACTGCAAGTAGAATTCCATCTCCATCCAGACACAAAACCAATCTTCTGTCCCAAGAGACCAGTACTATACGCAGCCTTACCAATCACGGGCCAAGAACTAGATCACCTACAACAAGCTGGTATGATCAAAGCCAGCAACCACTGAAGTTGACAGCTCCTATTGTTGTTATCAAGAAAGCCACAGTACAATGAGGTTGTGTGCAGACTTCCCAGCTGGTCTCAATGCAGCTCTGGGGACACACCAGTGCCCATTACTGGTACCAGCAGATCTTATCACAAATTAAACAGTGGTCGCTAATTTGCAAAGATGGACTGAAGCCTGGTAGAAGTGGTGGAGAATTCACAGGAGCTTTTCAAGATTACAACACACAAGGGGTTGTTTTCCTTCCTCCATCTGCCTTTCAGGGTAAAGGCAGCTCCTTCAATTTTCCAGCAGTTTATGGATACCATACCGAATGGCATTGATGGTGCTGCTGCTTACCTCAAAGACATCACTGCGATGGGCACAAATTAGGCAGAACTATGCCAATGTCTGGACCAAGTTTTGAACAAACTACAAGACTTTGGATTACAACTTTTGACCGATAAAATGCAGCTTCATGATGTCTTCTTTCAAATATCATAGATAGCATGGTCATCGTGCAAATCCCAAAAGCATCACTGCTATTTTAAAGATGCCTCCACCATCAGATGTCAGCACTTTACGATAATTTTTTGGCATGATCAGTCATTATTCAGCATTTCTCCTAGCAATGCATACCCACCGAATAACCTACTCAACAATGATGCCACATGGAAATGGTCCAAACAATGCCTTGAAGCTTTTGATCAGGTGAAGAATATCCCGTCATCCGACCTTCATTTCAACAGCTGCCAATCATCGTCACAATAGATGTGTCTAACGATAGAGTTGGAGCTGATATATCCCACGTTGTCCCAGATGGTTGCAGCAGAAAGGAACTACAGACAAATTGAGAAGGAGCCTTGGGATTCATTTTTGCTGTGAAGAAATTTCACAAGATGCTTTATGGCTAATGCTCAACTCTCCTTACTGATCACAAACCACTACTGTCCACCTACAGGTCTAAAAAACGACATCCCAGTGTATTCAGCTAACTGTCTACAAAGGTGGGCAACAATGTTATTAGCCTATGATTTTGAAATCAAATAAACAATCCAGAAATTTGGTCTGGCAGATGCCCTGTCCAGACTTAAGAACCACAGGTTAGTGAAAATGAAGATGCAGTTGTGACAGCAATTTCAATTGATTGTGAGTTCGCCAGGTTATACTGGATGCTGCTGAAGGTCTTCCAGTCATGATCAAGATCAGAGCAGAAACAGCTACAGATCCTCTTCAGTGTATCTCCAGTGTACCTCATTGATGGATGTCCAGCTAATGTTGAGGAAGATGTCAAACCCTTCTATTGACGTCATACATCGCTCTCAAGTGTAGACAAATGAAAGTCCTGGCAAGATGCTTTGTGTACAGGCCAGATACAAATGAAGATATCAAAATCCACGTGCAAACTGTGTACTCAGTGCTCTATGGCAGCAAAGAATCCAAGGACAGTCCATCCACAACCATGGCCTCAGGCTACCAGACCTTGGAGTTGGGTACATACTGACTTTGCTGGCCCAGTCAACAGTGTCCAATCAACCACTGTCCTGGTTGACACTTATTCCAAATGGCCAGAAGTATTACCCATGAAGTCCACAACGGAGTCTACCTTTCAACAACTGCTGCACATCTTCACTCGTTTTGGAATTCCATAAACACTTGTTCCTGACAACAGCACACAATTCAGTTCACAGTTTGCTGCATTCTGCCAGAACAGTGGAATTATCCACATCCGCTCACCCCCATATCATCCACAGTCCTACGGCCAAGTAGAGAGGGTTGCGAATATCTTCAAACGGTTGTTTTGGAAACCAAGAGGGCAAGGAGCATCATCCAAGGTTCTAAACACATTCCCACTGACATACTGAATTACAGCACATCCAGGCCTTGAGGGAAAGTCCCCAGCTGAAGCACTTTTGGGAAGAAAACTGTGCAGAGTTGGATGTGATGCTGCCACATCTGAGGCAGCCACGTCATCCTTGGTCAACGATGAAATCATTCATGCCTAGAGCTACAGTGTGGGCCAGACAGTATCATGATGGGCAAGACACCTGGGTACCAGGTCAGGTTGCCAAATGAATGGGGAAAGTGTTTTACAAAACATCGCTGGCATCGCCACGTCAACCAATTGTGGTCATATGCTCCCGAAGGCTCAATAAGTTTGTTGGGCAGATTTTCCAAACAGAGATGGACCTTCATCTCCTCCTGGAAGGGTTTGAATCACACCAACCACCAGCGCCAGCACAGTGGCAAGCAACATCATGGCAAAAAAATTACACTGTCTGCAACCACTAAGGACTAATTGTCAGCATAAACCGGTGGTCTCATTTCAAATCAACCCTTGGCTCAAATCCCACAGGTAATAATCTTCAAGAGGGAGGTGTTACAGTGTGCCAGAACAATCAGCACCTAGTGATCAGCAGAAACCAATCCATTGCTGACTGGCACTAATTGGTTGATGTCCCAATCAAGGACTCAATTGTTCTAGGGCAAACCATTTAACTGGCTGTGCAAGTTTGAATTGAGTTTTGAGACTGGTGTAGTTTACTGAATAGAGGGCTATTTTGAATTCCAGCTTGTTCTGTTGTCTGGCTTCAGGTTTCATCAGTAGTTACAGGCAACTGAATACTAGTCACACCCTGCCAATCTCAAAACTACCCATTTATACATTGTTTTCATTCAAACAATTTTCAACCTGTGCTAGTACATTTCCAACAATCCTGTGTTACAAAGGCCTTCTGAAAACACAAAATAATATACATCCAGTAGTTGTCCTATGCTACTAGTTACATCCTCAAAAATTTTTAATTTACGTCACTTCCCTATTCTTCAGTAATTCCTCTCACCTTCTGTGGGCGTAGTTACATTGGGTTTCTCAGTAGCTTATTGTCAAATTCTGCTTTACCTTCCTTTACTGAAGCTTTAATCCTCTGTTGTTGACTTCTGAAATTCGTCCAATCTTTTCCACCCTTTGCAGACAATATGAACTCCTGAAATTCCCCTTGAATGCTATGGAGGATGATCTTCTTTGCCTCTTTATGTAAGATAAGTTAATTCACCATTAGCCAAAATGGATCAGCCATGTAAACACTGTTGAGTAAGAACAGGCAATGTATCCTGCAGTAACTGACATCCCAAATTCTTTCCAGAACTTACGAAGCACAGGTCAGGAACTTGATGAAATACTAAGCACTTGTATGAATGAGTGCAAGTCTGATACCAGTCTGGTTCAACAGTATCCAGAATAGCATGCCACTAGTACCCCTTTCAATACCAGAAACACTCATTTCCTCTGCCAGTTGAGGCTCTGATCTGCAGCATATGTCACTGACAAAATGTACCTACATTTAGACAAGGAGCCCCTCGGGCTCAAAGATGAATTACTGCAACTCCGGTTTTATGGATCCTGAGGCACCAAAGTAGGCCAAAGTAAAAACTACAGACTCTTGCACTGATGAGGAAAAGTGGCAAAAGCAGGCAGATGGGTAGTTTGTGATGTGCAAAATTGCTGCTTATGCAAAATTTCTGTGTGCTCCCAAAGAATTGTGACCTCAACCCATCATCTCTTTTTTGGGTTCCCAGGAACCTGTTCAAATCTTACATTTCTCTACCACACCGAGCACATCCTTAAATCTTCCTCTGTCCAGTTTGAGTCTTCCTTGAACAAAGCTCAGAACGGAGCATCTGAAGTTGGCCTGTGAAAGGACCCTACTGCTGTTTTGCTTATCCTTCCAGTATATTGATGATTTATGCAGACACAAGCACTTTCCATTGTCCTGAGGTGCCTGCTGAAGGTAGTCCAGGCATCAGAAGCATATAAAGTGTCAAGATCATGGCTGCTTGGTTTTTGAAAAAACAAACATTAACAAAAAGCTTGTGCTGTCTCACCAAAGGTGGTGGTGAAGGTCGCTGACATCTGCCTTTACCAAGAGTTGGATCCAGAGAAATTAGAAGTTGTCCATTTTTTCTCCAGGATTGTGCTTTGAATTGTTATCAGAGGACAGTGTGTTACAGCGTTAGATTTATAGAGGACCTGTCTTTCAGAAGCTGAATGCAAAGCCCAGTGTCTCAAATGTTTCAGGAAGATGTTAGCAATGGCTTGAAGCTTGGTGTCTGACCTGCACAAATGACAATATAGCTTGTATATACCTCAGCCACTAGAGATTGGATAAAATGGTCTGGTAGAAATTTGTCATAAGATGAACAGCTTCCTATTATTCTGATGATTACCCACGTTTACATGCAAAATTTAATAAAGGTGAGATGCAACATTACAGCAAGAAAAAGAAAGAGAATAGTTTTGGGAAAAACGAAGCAACAAGTCAAACAGCAACCCAGTGGTAGCTTTCCCTTTGGCAAGCAACAGGGAAAGCCCCTGGTGGTTGACCTTTAAGATGGTCACGATTGCAGCATCCCCAAGGCCCACCAGAATATCCTCCTCTTCCCAGATGAGGTTGTGGATTGGTGATTTAAGAACTTCACAGCTAAGTTTCAGGTTTTCAAGTGGAAGATACTACATAGCCCGGAGGCCTTGGGACACAGGCTTTCTTGACTTCCTTTTGCTCAGAATTTGTAACAAGGCTGGCCAAATAGACTGCTGAGAGACAGAACCAAGGCCAATTATGTTAAGGTCAGTGATATTGTTAAGGAGGTCCTCGATGCATCTGTTCTATTGGATACGGACCAGCTCCTTGCCTTCAATGAATTCACCCCTGCTCTTCGCTCAGCCCTTGCCACCAATCACAGCAAGCGCAGGATCTCTGGTGCTGCAAAATCCATCTACAACCCAAACACCCAAGATTGCACCTGAAATAAAGTAGGGATTAATAGGACTACTCCGACAAAATCTCCCAAACTCTCAACTTCTACCAACAAGGATGATGGCGAGAGACACAAGGAAGACCATTAGTTCCCTCTTCATAACATACACTGTTCTGACTTGGAAATAGATGTGTCAATATCCTCTGTTACTGGATTTGAGAAATCCATACTCAAGGAGGACTACAGCAAATCAAGGTGGTGATCAGTCAATAAACCATGAAATTGATGCCAATACCCATGAAACCCCAAAAATGAATTAACAAGTATAAAAATGCACCAAATAGAACAACTTGCAAGTCTGGTAGATATTACTGAATCAATGCAGAAAGGACTGAATATATTAAGAATACAGTCAACTAGTCTTACAGAAGTTCTTTTTAAATGCTCACTACACATCTGCAATTTTAAATGTGTTTATTTTAATACCATCCTCTCACCCCATTCCTTCCATTTCCTCTAAAACTACTCACCCTTTCTGGAATGATTACCATGGATCGATATAAATGGATGCACTTTACTTCAGCCTCAAGTTAACATATTTTGTAGTGGAGGGCATCAGAAATCTTACTATCATTAAAGTGGACTTCCAGGTATGTTTACAAAAATACCGCAACTCCTTAACATTTTTTCCTCACTCTTGTCAATAAAACCGAAGAAAATTAAAGCAATATTATCTATTGTCTCAACTATTCAAACAAGACATGCTCTGATTACATGATTTAATGTCCCGTCCAGTAAATGCCAATTGACAATTCAAGTGAAAATGTATTTGGACAAATGAAAATATCTTAAAAATCTTACTTGCATAGATCTGTTGAGTCTTGAGTTCCTAAAGAGTACAATATTGAACTAATTCTACTGTTGTCATCTGCCACATCTGGAAAGAAAAATCATGTACAGTGCTACAGTAAGATACATTTCTCATGAACTGATCAGAAAATTTAGTTTTTATAAACTCCTCATTTAGTCTGCTTTGGTGCACAATTTCAAAACCAATCCTAAATTCATATGCCTAAAGCCAATCCAAATCTATTCCCTTTCCCAATATTTCACATCCTTCATAGAATATTATAATAAACTCTGCCTCATCCCCAATAGTGAACTGAATTTCAGGTTTGTGAAGCTATCTAATAACCAGAACCATAAATATTCTCTTTGACTAATTCAACAATGCTACCAGTTTTACATTGACTGGTTGCAGTCTATCATTCCAAGTTAAATCAATGGCCAGTCAGAAGTTCCTCAGTAAATCAGCAGCTACCTGCTAAATGCAGACTACAATGTCTGCATTTTACAGCCTGTAAATAAGGAATGTGCTTGAAGCCAAGTCTGGATGCAATCTGCAACTTACTGAGCTGAAATTATTCCTATTTGACTCCTCAGCATATCAGCCAGAAATAGCACACCTAGTGAAGCCCCATTCACTGACTAAAAAGCCAAGTCACTTGGGGTATTAAAAATGTAATTATTAACAATTGATAAGATAGCACAAGTTGCCATAAAACATTCCACGGGCAAGCCTTTAGTTTCTGTCATCTTTGGCCAAATCGCTGCACATGGATTACCTTGCAGAAAAGCTGCAGCAGTAAGAACAAGACACTAGGAACCAAAAAAAGTGATGATGGGCAGTGTGATCTGTCCCTACAAATTGGAGGTTACGTTATCTCCAAACAAACAAACATAAATTGTGGTAGTCCATGCTTATATCTTTCCACTAATTACATGCCCCACAGGAATAAGTAAACTACAGTGAAGGGATTCAAAGAAATGAAAATGAACAAAACTTTAATGGATCACATAAAAATGCTACTTACTTTTGTGTGACTTTGTCAATTTGTCAGCTTTGATAGCTGCGTCCTTTATTCTGTTATTATATTCTAGAAGAAAGGTTTTCTCATGCTCGAAGAAATCATCGACATCCTAAAAATATTTTGTATTTAGATTAAAACAACCTAATATGGAATTAAAACACTTCTGCTGAAACAACATTCAGATAGCTGTAAGTTTTCAAAATTACATTTCAACTCTCAAGCTCAAATCATAATAGTTGTCAGTTAAATAGAAGGCCAAATTCTGCATTTTTTAAAGAAACGAATTGCACCTTAACAAGTTTAGAGTCAGAGCCATCGAGCACTATATCACACAAAAAAAAAGTCCCTCTGGCACATCTAGTTGGGGCTAAACTGTTATTCTGCCTAGCCCCATCGACCCACACCTGGACCACAGTGCTCCATACTTTCTCCCATCCATGTAATTATCCAAATCTCTCTTAAATGTTGCAATTGAACCCACATCTAATGCTTCCACTGGCAGCGTATTTCACATTTGAACCATATTCCAGTGAAGATGATCGCACCCCCCACCCCCCCCCGGTAATAATCAGATAAATATTTCACCTTTCATCTTTAACCTACGACTTCTAGTTCTAATCTCATCCAACCTCAGTGGAAAAAGCCTGCTTGCATTATCTCCATCCAAAGCCCTCAGAATTTTGTATATCTCTATCAAATCTTCCCTCCTCCTACACTCCAGGAGAAAAGTACTAGTCTATTCAACCTTTCCCTGTAACTCAGCTTCTCAAGTCCCAGCAACATCCTTGTAAATTTTCCCCGACTCTTTCAATCCTATTGATATCTTTCCTGAAGGTTGGTGACCAGATCTGCACACAATACTCCAAATTTGGCATAAAAGTCTTACACAATTTCAACACAACATCCCAATTCCTCACTCAAAACTCTAATTCATGAAAACCAAAGAGCCACAAGCTCTCTTTATGACCCCATCTTCCTGTGATGCCACTTCCAAATAATTATGGAAGTTTACTCCAGATGCCTTTGTTCTAATGCACTACTCAGTGCCCTACCATTCATTGTGCAAGTTTTACCCTGGTTTATCCTCCCAAAATACAACTCACTTGTCTCCATTAAGTTCCATTTGTCAATTATCAGTCTATTTTTCCATCTGGTCAAGATCCCACTGCAAGCTTTGATAGCCTTCCTCACTGTCCACTATGCCTCCAATCTTGGCGTCAGCTGCTAATTTACTGATCCAGTTTACCACATTATCATCCAGATCATTGCTATAGATGAGAAACAACAATTGATCCAGCACCAATCTCTGAGGCACACCACTAGTCACAGACTACCTGTCAGAAAGGAAACCATCTACTACCACTCTGACTTCTCTCATGAAGCCAATGTTGAATCGAATTTACTACCTTATCCTGAATGCCAAGTGACAGGATCTTCTTGACCAGCCTCCCATTTATGGCTTTGTCAAAGGCCTCGCTAAGGTCCACATAGACAACAGCCACTGCCTTTCCTTCATCAACTTTCCAGGTAAACACCTCAAAATTCTCTAGGATGGTTAACATGATCTACCACATACAAAGCCATGGTGACTATCATAATCAGACCCCATCTATTGAAAGACTTCTAACCTGTCCCATAGAATACCTTCCATTAATTTACCTATAAATTCTCAGCTTACATTTTCCCTGGCCTTTCTTAAACAAAAGGAATAGCATTTGCTATCCTCCAGCACCTCACCCATTACTAAGGAGATATTAAATATCTCTAATAGGGCCCCTGCAAATTCTGCACTAGTCTCTTACAAGGTCTAAGGGAATACCTTGTCAGGCCCTAATTTTTTGATCTTCAAAAGGACCAATTTTGTCCCTTGCAATCCTTTTGCTCTGAATTTACCTGTGGAATACCTTGGGATCCTCCTTCATCTTGTCCACCAAAGCAACCTCATGCCTTCTTTTGGCCCTCTTGATTTCTCTCGTGTACATTTCTTATACTCAAGTGCCTCATTTGTTCCTTCCTGCATATACATCCCCCTCCATCTTCACCAAGGCTTCAATATCCCTTGAAAACCAAGGTTCCTGCTATCTGTTAGCCTTGCCTTTTGTTCTAACAGAAACAAAAACTCTGTACACACAAATATTTCACTTTTGAGTGCCTCGCTCTAGTCAATCATCCCTTTCCCATAAAAAAACTATCCCAGACCACACCTGCCAGATCCTTTCTGACTCCATCAAAATTTGCCTTTCTCCAATTTAGAATCTCAACCCGAGGACCAGTCCTATCCTTCTCCATAATTATCTTAAAAATGGAATTATGATCACTTTTCTAATGTAGTTGTCATCAGGCTAATGCTCTTTGTTTTTAAAAAGCAGACTAACTATTTATTTCTGGATAGCATTAAAGACTTTCATTGAGACAGCACCATTAACTATATCATTGCCTGCTGAACATCAAATCCAGGGAGGAATTGGAAGGGTAATTGAAACTAATGAAAAAAAAAGTTGGATTCAACTTGAAGAATGGGAAGAGCAATACAGAAAGGCTTACAGAAGACCAATGGTGGAGTGCAACAACAATACATAATTTACTAAAATCAAAGGAATGGTCTGTTTGGAAGGTGAAATAAGGCTTCAAGAGATGTAAAAAAAAAACTGGGTGTGACTTGATGGCGCAAAGATTTTAAAACTTTCATCCTGGAGTCATCATAAATCATTAGGGACAGAAACGATAGGCAGAAAGTTAACAGAAAGTTAACTCCAGGGAAGAACGTGGACATTTTCAACATGTTAGGATATTCTCAAGGCCCACAAGGAATTTGTCAGAATTATCATTTGTAAGTAATAAGGGCATAAGAGTTCCAAATATTGAGCAGCTGACGTACAAGAGAAGGTCAAAGTAAGCAAATGCACCTTTTAGTTAGAGGGCAACAATTAGCACAAGTTAGGGAAACCAATATCAAATATCAGGTTAATATAACTAGACATCAATAACAAAATATTGATTAATTCACTGATTTTACAAAAATGATTTGAGAATCTGGAAATCTGACAATGCTTCTTATTTGTCTATGCTTCTCATTTTACAATTTTTTGACTTTTTAGTCAAACCTTGATGTAGCTAAGTACTCTCTCCTGCTTTCACCCCCCCCCAGTCTAGTGTACTGCATCTTCTTTATAAGCAGCAGCTACCTCACAGATAAATATCTGCAAAAGGTCTGAAGTAATACTTTTCACTTGAGATAACAAACCTAAAAGCAATCTAGTGAATAAAATGCAATGGTCATTGCACTAGAGTGTTAGATATGACAAATGAATATTTTCAAAATATTATGCTTAAGTACAAATGGCTATGTAATATTTTTAAAAATGATATTAAAATGTTTTTCAACTTAGATTAAGTTAACTTAAGTAGAACTGTGTGCAACATAAGCAGAAAATTTAATTTAAAAATTAACATGTCAATTGATACTTTTTTTAAAAAAGAGCATTCTTAAAATTAGGCCAGATTTAACTACTCTGCAAATACATAACCTGCATGCTGGCAGCCATGATCAAACCAAGAAGCCATTTATCACCCACGAGGAAATCTGCAGATGCTGGAAATTCAAGCAACACACACAAAATGCTGGTGGAACACAGCAAGCCAGGTAGCATCTGTAGGTCCTGATGAAGGGTCTCGGACCGAAACGTCGACAGTGCTTCTCCCTATAGATGCTGCCTGGCCTGCTGTGTCCCACCAGCATTTTGTGTGTGTAGCCATTTATCACCTTTGTGGTTAAATGTTCAATTTTTTGTGTTATCACTGAAACCACGCATCTCAATTGTGTAATAATAAGCATGTATTAGGAATGGTGTGTTCTTCACAAATGGAAAACTAGCTAATTATGGATTGATGGTTTTCTACTGAAATGTTGACAAGATAGTAACGTTATTGCAGAATAAACATGGACCAATAAGACAACACCACAGTTTGGGAAAACAGCAAGTAATAAACTCAGCACTCCAGCTTTCACCCTATTATATATTTAACCACAAAAGTTAACCAAGTTTCAGAGCTGTAGACTGGAATCTCTACTTTATTGAGAGCTAGTGGGAAGTATTAGTACATCAAAAGAATATTGATTTCTCCCAGCTGTCTCCTCTGTCAAAAATCACTTTCTGCATTATCAACAAAAATAAAATCCCTGTACCACTTGCTAATATCATACTGTTGTGTTTCCTCCTTAGTCGTGCCTTACTATCAACAACATCTGGCAGGAATATCCTGCTCCCTTTTCTGAACAGTCTTCCATAATCACGTGATCAAAAAGCAGCTAATTAGGAGCCATATTATGTTCATGAAATTCATTTTCCCATTGAAACAGTCCAAAAAAACAAAGAAAATCTTTACTTTGAAAGGCTTTTTGCTTGGCCCAAGGTTCAAATGTCTAGAAGAGGCATATAGATTTGCTATATGGTGTCACATAGTTGCCAACAATGCATGTTTACTATTTTAGTCTGATAATTAATTTTTTTAAACGTTAAAATCATTAGAAAATATATGAACACACCTTAACACCTGCAACAAGAACTTCATCAGCTGACTTTACCACATTCTTAAAGAAATCTTCCAGTTTCTCTTTTTTATTTTTTCCTCGAATACTCAACTTTTTTTAAAAAAAAAAATCAAAATAGGTAGTTATTACATCTAGCACAGTATTTGGCCACAAATGTAACTTAATTAACACTCTAGTTTTTTTTAAAAATTGGATTTCTAAAATCATTTCTCCATTTAAAAGTATAAAATAACAAGCACAAAGCTTTACAATGGAATAAAACTTGTGTCTTAGATCTTTATCATCAACTCCAAATGAAAGCACAGGCATTGGCATCAAATTGCTCCATTATATCTGGTGTAATCATCAATCCAGATGGATTTCAACAGATTCAAAATATGGAAAACCTGCAAGGCTTGCCATCAAACCATGCTTTTTTAAAAATCTTTTTAGATAATACAGTAAAACAAAGCACTTCACTAAAGGTCACAATTTAATTTCCTCAAACACCAAGCTCCCCCCTACTGTGGGAAGGAACTAAGCAAACACTTTTATCTGCATTTCACGTATTCAGTTAATTAAATCCTTAAAAATAAACTAAACAGGCAGTCTCAGTCTTCCTAGTTTCCATCAACTTCAACTATTAATCTTCAAGGAGATGGCATCTAACCCTTCCAAAGCTACAGTAATCATTAACTGTTGCAGATAAATTATCACAAATATTAGTGGTTTGTAAGAGGAATTTGATTATCCAATCTTTCAGCATTTTGTTGGACCACTCAAAAAATATTTTGAACATTTAGTGCCAACATAAACAAGCTAAATTAATTTATTAGTTAGCCACTTCAAAATGAATGTCAACTGTTCTGAACTTTGTCTACTAAATCCTGGTATATGGTTAGCAGCCTTATGTTGGAAATCAGTTTCTGAAATCATGAGACTTCTAAGCACATCTTCCTTCACATCAACTTACATCAAAATTATTTGCAGAAAATATAGAAAATGGAAATCTTAAATCTTAAGGATGCCATAAACATCAGAAGTAATTTGATGTTTCCATCACTTAAAATTAAAGCATGTACAAAGTTGCATTCCAAACAAAAACAAAAAAAAAAGGTAAGTAATTCAACACAACACAATTGACTAGATTGTGGTGGTAAACACAAAGTACACTGCAGATGCTGTGGTCAAATCAAGACGTACAAACAAGCTGGATGAACTCAGCAGGTCAGGCAGCATCCGTTGAAATGAGCAGTCAACGTTTCAGGCCGAGACCCTTCCAGTAATTCCCTCCCTCTCCCTTCCACCATCCTACTTTCACTCTGCCCCCTCTTCTAGCTGCTTATCACCTCTCTTATGATTCTGCCTTCTTCTACTACCCATACTACCCTTTCATTCCTTCTTCACCTCTCTGGCCTATCCCCTCTCCCACCCCTTGATCTTTCCTCTGATTGGTTTTACACCTGGCACCTTCCACCCTCCCCCCACCTTCTTTATAGGGCCCCAGCCCCCTCCTTCTTCAGTCCTGATGAAGGGTCTCGGCCCAAAACGTTGACTGCTCGTTTCAACGGATGCTGCCCGACCTGCTGAGTTCATCCAGCTTGTTTGTACGTCTAGATTGTGGTGGACTTAGCCCACTGCCTATAGTGCCCACTGACCCAAGAATTACCATTTCCAAATACTGAAGCCAAAGAAGGCAACTTTTCACATACTGCAAAGTAAAAACTCCAAAATAAAAAATGAGCAAGGCTTTGGGTGCTGTGTCCCTGAGGCTGTACACCCAGAATGCCCTGAAAACACCGTAAAAGACTTTTGAACAACATTTACCTACCTCTGAGAGGAACATATAGAAATATTCAAATAGATTTAAAGGTTTCTATTTTAAATGTTGAAAAATAAATTTTAAAACACTAACAAGTAACCCAAATTTACTTTTTGCAATTTCAAATTCTCTATCATCTTGACCAGCTTGTCACGGACACCACATATGGCTAAGCATGTACTGAAATACAAAATGTGCTGGGGGTTCCTTATGAAACCAAGAACTGTCAATTTGAATTAGTCCTCTAAAGACAACCATTGTCAATATATAGGCATAATACCATGCCTTTATTAACTGCAGAATCTTCATAAATTAGTTAAATGTTAAACTAATCTTGAGTGGGTACTATACATAAAAGACCTTATAAAGTAAACTCAACTGACATCTTGATTATATTCCAAGAAGACATGAAAGTTTAAGTCATTTCGTAGAACTGGATGTGCAGCTACACGACACAAGAATACTTCATGCATGGCAACAGTTTTCTTGAATATAGCCAGGTACTCGCTGTGAAAAGAAAATAATTTAACATCACAATTAGCAACTGCACGGCAAAGTATTGACTTGTTTAATCTGCACGTATATCATGCTCACGCTTCAAGTTCTTGTTTCATCTTTGTGAATTCCTCCTTGGTCATTGATCCTTCTCCTTCTCCAAGTTTCTGCAGTTTATCCCTTGAAGCATCAAAGTCAGGCTTTGGAGGTGCTGGTGGGATCTGTTGATACAGTATTTAGCTTTTATTAGTAACTTGCTTCATGTTCAGCATTGCTCTACTTTTGACCTACTGGAAGAAATATGGCTACAACTGGAAGCTGTGAACTGATTTTCATTCTCAAATCAAAATTACCTTTCAAGTTGAAATATCAGACAGTACAATGAGAACTCATGGTAGCCACTGTGGGTGTATTTAATCAAGTTCCCTTTACACACTTAGTTTCTAAAATTGTTCTTTTGTACCAACATTATGGAAGATCCTTGAAAACACAAGGTCAGTATATTTGTATCAGTAGAAGTATTTTAGCTCCATGCTCTGTAAAATGCAAGATTTACATCCAATTACCACCTATTAAGATCCTAAACTTAGCTTTCCTATTTAATAACCATCCATCTTTAGAGAAATTCTTTCTCTAGTAACCATGAAATTAAACTGGACAGTAGATGGGAGCAAAGTCAACCTGAAGAGTCATAAAAGAGGATGAGGAAACTACATCTAAAAAGATCACTTTGAATCAGTGATAAAGTACATGCAAGCTCATCAAGAGATAAAAGTCTGTAGGAAATAGCAACAGAATTAAGCAATTTGTCTTGTGCCTGGTCTACCATTCAAGAGTAACAAGGCTGAATTTTTAACCTCAGTACAACTTTCCTGTAGTAAATCCATAATTTGTTTCCCTTAATGTCCAAAAATCTACTGATGTCTATCAGTTTCCACAGCCTTCTTGGATTAGGAATTCACTCCTTTCATGAAGAAATTCCTTTTCATCTCAATCCTGAATGGCCAGTCCTTATTTTGAGACTAACTCTCCTAGTTCTAGGTACTAGAGCTTGAGAAGATCTCATTTCTGTATTTATTATTTCAAGTGTCTTCAGAACTTTGTATGCTCCACTGAGATCGTCTCATTTGTTTAAACTCTGAAGAATGCAGGACAATTCAACTTGCTCTCTCCATTACAAGAATCAATTGTGACCTTCATTGTACTTCTACCACATGTATATCCCTCCCAAGTTAGCAGGATCAAAAAGTTAGAATATTCTAGCATCTTACTAAATTTCTGTAAAAATCCTTTACTCTTGTAATAAAAGGACAATTATCATTTGATTTCCTAGCTGCTTCTACACCCTTACATTAACTTTCAATAATTGTACTAGAATACCTGTAGGCCACTCTCAACACAATTTTATTCAAAAAAATGCTGATCTTTCCATCAAAACAAATTTCATATTTCAATTAAATTCCACCAACATAGCCTGTCAATATCCACCCCAAGCTCCTCTGCAATGTTCCCATTTTACAAAGCCACTCATTTTCAGATCATTGGTAGACCCAGATATATTATGCTTGTTCCTCTCATCCAATAGATAAAGTTTGGCAACCATAAGGAACCCAACCCCGATCCCAGCAGCATCCCACTAGCTAACCAAGTTAAAATTGTCTTTTTCCTGTTTTCTGTCCACTTTAATCAATCCATTGCATATATTAAACAGATTTCCATGTGCTCAAATTTTATTTGATAACCTCCTTTGTAGCACCCTATCAAAAACCTTTTGAAATTCTAAACACACCAAATCATTTTGCTTCCATTGTCTCCATTTGTATCACTTTCAAACCTTTGGAATGAAAGTCAGTTTATGGGGAATAATCCACTTTCAAAGCTGTTAATTTCTCCTTTTTTTAGAATTTTTTTTAAAACTTGTTTATTTCTTTGAGATCTTCATTTACTCGAGTTGTTGCTTGCCACTATTTCTGAGAAACTGAGGCTTCCTACACAGACAATTCAAAATACATAATTTCCATAATTTTCCTATCATCTCAATGGAATCTACACTAACTTTGCTGTTTTTTTTAAAACTTGCCTGTAAAGCCTTTTACAGTCTGCTTTTATATTCCTTGCTCTATTATTCATTCTACTTTTCTACCTTCCCTTATCAATGCTTTAGTCTTCCTTTGCCAAATTCAAAATAAAAATCTAATGCTCATTTCCCCTTTGGCAACAATGGCATTTTTCTTTGATTTAATAGCATTTTAAATTTCCGTGGTAGTCATAGCTAAACCACTTCCTTTTGGATTTCTGTTGTAAATTATGTATTCAGACTGTAGAATTAGCAATTGTTTATCTACTTTCATACCTCTAACTCTAGTTTCCCTATTGACTATAGTTAGTTCACATCTCATGCCTTTACAGAGTTTGCTTTTAACTTTAAAATCTTAGTTTTGAATTGAACCAAATCACTTCCAATATCAAATTTTATCATACAACTCTTTTGAAAGGCTTGTTTTCTTGTTTAATGCGATATGTACCCTCTTCTCATTACTACCCTCAGTGAGGAGGTACAGAGCCTGAAGACCCACACTCAATGTTTTAAAAACAATTTCTTCCTCTTCACCAGATTTCAGAATGGACCATAAACACGACCTCACTATTCCTCGTTTAGTTTTTGCAACTTATAGCAACTTTTGTCTTGCAATGCACTGCTGCCACAAAAATACAAATGTCTTGACATACATCAGTAATAATAAACCCAATTCTGATTCTAATGCGACCCCACTATTTCAGAAAGGCAGCACAGACGTCAACAATCGACCAGCTAGTATCATTAGTAACAGAGAAAATAATGGAATCTGTAATGAAGTAATAACAACTAGAAAATAATACGATTCAGCTGAATCATATGGATTTATGAATAAGTCCCTTAAAAGTAGTTTGAATAGCAAGGTTAGAGCCTGTGGAACTGAGGGAAATATACTAGCAGGGACTGAATTGATTAACAGACAAAGTAAAGAGCAGGAACTAACTAAAAGGTGATTCACAGATTGTGAGGCAGTGTCCTGTGGGGTAATAAAAGGGTAGGTATTGTTTGGCTGAGAAAATAAATGTCATATTTCCATATTTGCTCATGATACAAAGTGTGGGCTTGTGAGTAGTGAGGAGGGTATAGCAATGTTTCATGGGGATATAAACAAGCAAAGTGAATGAGCGAGAACATGAAACGTTTAATGCAAAAATGTGATGTTCTCCACTTCGGTGCGCAAGTAGTATATTACTTAAATGTTGATATTCAACATTCAAAGGTGCCTAGTTGTCTTTGTATACAAAACAAAGTTAACCTGCAGGGGCAGCAAGCAATTAAGGCCAAATGATGTGTCATCTTTAATGCAAGAGAAATTGACTATAGGAGGGGACACCTCATACTGCAATTATAGAAGGCTTTGGTGAGGCCATTCCCCTGTATGCAGCTTTGGTTTTCTTATGCAAAAAGGATAAATTTGTCACAGAGTACAATTTGTTTCTCTTTAGGGTGATGGGTTTACTGTTCAAATAGAGTTTGCATGGACTCCTAGAGAGTTCAGAGGAAAAGGCACAGAATCCTTGTTAGAATGCAGGAAAGATGTTCCTCAAGACAAGAACTAGTCTTGAAATAAGGGAAAAGACACTTCATACTGAACTGAAGATGAGCATCTTTGGAGTGTGGTAATTCCCCACTCAACAGGCTTGAAGGCTCAGATTTTTGAGTTCAGGTCACTGAATACATTAAAGCGATCAATAGATTAGTAGAAATAAAGGAAATCTAGAGACTTTGGGATATTGCAGACAAAAAGAACAGATAGAAGAATAGCATGTTCTTGATGAATGGCAGAAAAGCCTTAAACTGCTAGACAGCCTGCTCATATTTCTTGCATTATCTTTAACAAGGGGACATCAAGGTCAAGGCTACCCTTAGTTACCATTTTCTGAATGACGTCAAAATGTACAATGCCTTCACAGAAGGTACAGTTTACATTAACTTATTTACATATTTGTCCAAATTTATCTAAGCTTTCCTAAATTTTATTCTTCTGTAATATTACTTAAATTGATTCCATGACGTGGTCCCAATCTTTGCTGCTGAGGTAATCCAATCCGCTTTATTTGGACAAGTGAGTCAAGAGATATGTTGAGACCATGAATACATGGTATTGAGATTGGGTCAGCCACGACCGTATTGACCAGCGGAGCATGGTTGAAAGGGCTGAATGGCCACCTCTTATTTCTCAGGTTATTATGGCCATGCTCCACTCTTAACAACTACTTTATTCTTAGATGCTCTGTATGCAACAGGGCTTAATACCCACTGATTTTGTAGCTGCTGATCTGCACATTTGTGGGGTTGACTGTGCATTTCCGAGTCTGGAGCTTCACATGGATCCTCCAGAGAATCCTCTTCTGGTGACTGGTAAATGTTTACCATGAGTTTAAATATCAAAAGCTGGGCTATGTCTGGAGCCACGGTTCAGATAATGGGCAGATGGGGGAGGGGTCTAGAGTGCGTGTTTTGTAAAAACTTCTATGTCAAATTCAGCCTACTTTGACAAGCTAAAGCTGGCAATGAAGTTGTAATATCTATGGAGGGATAAGATTGCAATCTTTGTGGGTACATTTTTTTTAATCTATGGGAAAGTTCACAGATTTAGAAGATTTGGTTTGTGATTTTGCACCACTGTGTGATTAAATCTATTAAAAGAGATGGTGTTTGATAAACCTGGCAATTTTTGCATCAGACTGAAACCACCAGAAATAAGTGCCAAAGACACAATTTTTCAACTGTAAGATTTGTACTTTCAAACAAAATCGACAAAAGCAGAATCTAATTATTAGTATAACCCAAGATGTCCTCCATATCATAACATTTTAATATGATCCCACATCGATATTTATGATGACACACAAGACACTTAGCTCATCAGGTCCCTTATTAACTCTCCTGAACAGTTTTATCAGTCCCATTTCCTTTTCTGCACTATCCTATAGCCCCATAAACTTATATCTCTCACACTCACATCATGTTTCATTTCAATCCTCTTGCCAGGTACCTGGACATGGAGGTAAATGTATCAGGGTTGTGCAGGAAAACAGAGCTCTTGGTGAGAAACCCATGTGATCTTGCAAATTTTCATTAACATTCAATTTCAAGACTAGTCTTCTTCCACAGTGCATTAGTGAAAAAGTGTTAAGAACTGCACCATTCCTTAAACAGCAGATAAGAGTCCATAATCAGTCAGAGTCTGCAAAGATCAGAATCTAATCCAGATCCCTAGAGCTACTGGGCAGAAGCATCAACTGTTGTGCCACAGTGTGTCCAATTGAGGGATTAATCATAAGCTTTAATTATATGCAATTCAATTACATTTAACAAATTTCCTTCTTCTCGTGACCTTAGAAATTAAATTTTTGATAAGCTTAATAAAATGCTTTGTTTTACTCTACTTCAAATCAGATCTGCAAACGAAAAGGCTACATTCAGATGTTATTGATTTGGGAACTAACCATCTTGGGTTTTTTTTGCATTTTGAAGAGTTATAAACTGATGTTTCATGCTACCTGCTGGGAAATGGATCTGTGAAATTAATGTAAATGGAATAGTTAATTTGGGTTTTAAATGACAGAAAGGAGATGGAGGGAGAGACAAAAAAGGATTGCACCCAATCGTAATGTCACAAACAGGTCTCCAGCATTTAATCGGCACAACTAAATACAGCACATCATTCACAGATGCTAGACACTTTATAACTGCAAATTAGTGGCAAATGGGAGTATGTTAAAATTAACTTTAGAGTGTCACTGAAGAAAATGGCATCTGGGGGGGGGGGGGGGGGCACCCTTTCATTCATGTTTGGTTCCTGACTTTTTGATAACTTGCTTCAAACAAAACACAGTAATTCAATTTGTTTGTGAACAAACTAATTTCCCCATTTCCTAATTGTTTACATAAAACGACAAAAAGGAAACACTTAAAATTTATAAAAATGCATCATGACCATCAGAAGCTTCCCGCCTCTTGCTCACCCACCCTCCCCCTCAATTCTTTGAGGCATCTCTGTATTCTAGATTAGTTCATTTTTTCTTTTTCCTTTGCTTAACTTGTCTAATCTGCTTAATTGCTATGTTCATTTTGTACCAGTTATTATTTAGAAAAATAATGCATTCTGATTGCAATCCATCAGCTTACAAGCCCTGACATACCTGATCAATTCGATTATTTCAGGGAAATTACTGCTCCACAGGAGAGGAAGATGAGACATTCTAACTGGCATTTTCATCGATAAAGTTAATCAGTTAATCCAAAATTTTCTTTCAATGTTTATCATTTACTATTTTAAGATATAGATTACTCAGGTACCTCACTTGGTGATAATTAGCATTAATAGATTCAACACTAAAAAGTCATTATAAAAATTATATAAATAACAATGCATTACAGACATCACTGCTCTTCTGAGATTCCGGCACTAACCTCTGCCTTCTCCATCGCTCTGTCATGAACCTGAAAGTTCAGTTACCTACTGGCACTCTCAGAGCAGTGAAATAGTCCATGCTTTCATTGCCTCAGCAGCTCACTCTATACCACGCCATGTGGCAAAGTCCTATAGCCACCTGTGAGGGCTATGACAACTGATATTGCTGCTTAGCACCAAGATGCAGAATGCAGCCTGACCAGTACAGTGAGTGCAGCACCTGCTCCACATATTAACAGATCCTCTATCATTACCTTCTGTAGAATGCAATGGACGCTACCATTTCCCCCTCTTTGTTTAGCTGCATGGCTCACCCCCGCACAGACATTTCTTTTAACAACCAGCTCAATTGCTGCCATGGCGACCAGAGCACGTCCCTGGACCCCACATCCCAGTCTAATCAGCTGCGCCATTCACCCCAGCCCTCTCAGCTAAACATTGCACATTGCTTCAGTGTTCTAATCAATCCCAAACCACCGCTACAGGAACATCAGGTTCCAGTGCAGCCTGAGCAAATGTATTTACCTTTCAAGTGTATCTGCAAACATTCAGACTACAAGACCAAAAGTATAACAATGAATCGTGGTTTGAAGGGTAGTGGTAAATGGAGTATCAGCGGATTTATATAAACTTTAAATTTGGCCCAGTTAAAAACATCATAGCAAGATAAATAATTTTTCTTTGTTATAATTAACTATTCCGTTTCCAAAACACTCACAACGTAGCCAGCATATTCTTCATTTTCAACAAAAGCATCATGAAGCCAGACAAATTCTTCATGCTGACGAACTACAGAAAATTCATCTTGTTTGAAATTAGGTAGAGTACTCTGCAAGGATACAAGCACATTGTAAGTCACAATTTATCTTTGCAATGTTTTAAAGAGAAAAAGGAAACTTATGGTAGATGCAATAAACCATTAGCATAAAGCTGACTTGCATAATTGCCAAGAATTTTAATATAACAGACCTGCATTTACAGTCAAAAAATAAATAATGGTGATAAAGGGCAGTAAGTAGGATTGGATCAAAACAAAGCACTGGCAAAGTTTGAGAGAAATGTTTTTGGAGTACTCTAAATGCAGAGGAGAGCAAGAAAGTGGAGGATTAATGGAATAGGTCACTCTCCAGTGGATAAATGGAAATAAGGAGCAATCCTATATCAGAATATGCCACACTTTTAAAAAAAATTAGCATTCGTAAAGTTCCTTTGACAACACAGAACATCCCACAGCACTGTGCAACCAATGAAGTTGTTTTAAACATAATCGTTGTTGCATTGTAGGAAACATTAACAAATTGGAGAGGAAGCTTCCATAAACAGCAATGTGACTATTTACACTTGATATTGATCGAGACTGCACCATGCATAACGTCCCTGCTGTTCTAGTGCCTGGGAATCTTGTGCCTGACTGAGGGAGTGAACGGTTAACTATTTCCTTCCAAAAGCAGCATACCTGACATGCAACACTTCTGCCATAGTGCATTTAGGTGCCCGAGCTGGATTTCTGAGCTCCAGTCCCTGGAATGGGCTCCCCAATATTCCAACTCAGAGGAAAACTGTTTCTTACTGATTTATTAGCCAAATCAGAGCATGAGATACTTGAAAATACATAATAATGTTGAAATCAATCCAGAAGGGTTTAAGGGGCATGTGCGGCAAGATGAGCACAGAATCAAATTTTAGCTTAGCTAAAGATTATATTATGGCATTTTTCAGAACAAGAGCAAATAGCTTGAGTTTTTATTTTACATTGAAGATAATGATTTTTTGAACGCGAACTAATTTCCTTTTGCTGATCACAATTTGGTGGCACAGCGGCATCAGCGCCGGAATTCGGAAGCGAAGGCTCCCAAGTTCGAACCCAGTCGGGCCCCCCCCCCACCCCCCCACCCCCCCCCCCGAGCACGCTCTCCATCCGTGCCGGGTTGAGCGCCAAGCTAGCCACTCGGCCTCGTAAAAAAACAAGGGTTGAGTCAGCAATGTTCATACTGTGAACCAGTCAATCCGAAAGGAGACCAATCCTGACACCACGCACCAGACAAGAATGGCTGACTGGTGTGACAAGCTATGAAATGAAAATCTATAAACAATGAGATTTTTAAAAGGTATTTTAAATTTGTTGATCAAAATCAAAATCGTTAAATAACTTAAGCAAATAACCAAGATGTTTAGAGAACAGTACAAGGCAGACACATGCAGGGAGTGGCAGGTGTATGGAATGTGCTGCCAAGGGTGGTGGTAAAGGAACATACATTAAGGACTTTTAAGAGACTTTTGGATATATGGATGAAAGAAAATGAAGGGCTATATGGGAAGGGTTAGAGTAATCTTGGAATCACCACAATATCTTGACTTATACTGTAATGTTCTATGGTCTTAAAAAAAGCAAATAAAAGTGTAAGAACATGAAAACTTTTAATAATGATGCAACACAAGCATAGACGATTAGCACTTGAAATGAAATTTGAGCATCCTCACTTCAAAGTGGTTTACATACAGTATGTCAGTCACTCGTGATTTTTGTAGCAGCACCTGAAAAATTCAGGCAGGAAACGCATGTACTGTGATTTTTGAAGGATTATTTTGTTGTTGGTACCAATAAAATTAAATGGAAAACTATTACATCAATTATATACTGTATAACACAATATTAGAAGAAAACAGATTAAAGTGCTCAGTTTTCATCTTAACTTTAATCCCTTTACCTTTGTGTGAACTGTAAATTTAACTTTATCTCTTTCACTAAGAGCATCAGAAATGTCAACCTGAAGACTGCCATCTGCTTGGAGATCCACATTGACTGGTCTAGACTGAAATAGGAAAAATAATTTAAAACTAAGCTTCAAAAATATTCAAAAAAATAGACAATATTATTTCATTTAAAAATAAAATATAGAAAATGCAAACTAATACATGTTGAGTCAGAATTGGTGAAAACTCAAATCTTAAATGGTAAAGTTTCAAATGTCAGAGAAGCACAAGGAGTTTGCTAGGAGATAAACAGGTCACCAGAGTTGGCAGGAGAATTATTAAGTAGAGGCCAATAGGCTTTTAAAAGCCATGAACATGCAACTTGAACTTCAATTATTTAGCAATAGCCTCTATCGTTACAGATTCATCCATTACAAAATAAAAGATACAAAAGGATGAAAAATGCTGGAAATATATTCACTGGGAGTCTATCTAACATTGTATAACTCTTATATTACCCAAAGTTAGTATTTGTCATGAGTTGAGATTGGGGGTTTGAAAAGCAAGACTATAGATGCTTCAAGTTCTGAAATACTAACAACAGAAAATGCAGCAAATGCTCAGCAGATCAGGCAGTGTCTTTTGAGGAAAGGGAAAAAAAACTATTTCAACTTGACAATCTTTAACCAGAATGTCCTCATTATAAAAGATCAAAATAAAAATTTTGACCCACAGTCACCCCACCCCAGATGACGGTGCCTGATCTGCTGATTATTTCTAGTGAGTCTTGTTTACATTTGTTATTGATGAGTAACTAATAAAGATCTTCAAAATAATAGATAATCACCAGTGGTGGGATCTTTTCCATTTACTGGCAACAATAATAAACCAATACAAATATTAGTAATCCTTCAGTAACATTTGTATGGATGGCAGATCAAATATGGAATTCTCTGCTTCAAACTCCTACTGAAACAGGATCCATAAGGAAAATTAACTGGCTGCTGGAACAAGAATGACATATAATAAAGAATGGTGAAGGATAAAAGCAATTAATGAGAAGTGCAGAATCAGACTGTGCCCCATGTGATACAGCACTGACAGACTTGAGTATGTCTGATTTTACACGTACGTGTAAATTCAAACTGCAAACATAAAAAATATAAAATAACATTTTATTCCTTTAAAAAACCTACAAACAATAGCTACTGTGTGCACCAAAATATCATTTTCCTTCTACAAAATTCAAACTAATACAGTACTGGAAACTTTTATAAAAAGTATTAATTACAATTTCCACAGAACAGGATTGCCACAATAAATCAACATTATTGTGGCAACACGTTATCCTTCAGCAGAACATGGCATTACCTTTTACACCAAGGCTAATCTCAGCAGTAGCCCAGCAAAAGGAAAGCATTTAAGATTTTGTAAAGTACAAAATCTTCCAATAGCTGTATTAATGAAGAGAAAACCAAAAAATTTAATTTATAAAATCAGTACCTTTAAAAAAACTCCCCAGTTAGCAATAAAGCCACTAAAATTTAGATTTTCAAACTAATAATTATTACCGATTTGGTTTAAGACAGTTTCCTTTCAACAGACAATCCTTTCCACCAATGCCAAAGATTCTTGTCTTGATTTTAAATTAAGTTGCAATCCACTTCCTGTTGAATACAGCTGAGATTATGCTTCTCTAAAATGTTTATTAACAGGTGAAAATTAACTTAAGGAGCACTGTAAAAAGGAAATATCGGAAGTTCAAAGCTGAACCAAAGAGAAATGGGGTGCATAAGTAGTCAGAATTGTGCAAGAGGTCTGTGAGGAGTTGTACTAACAAAGATAGAAGGGGTCTTCGAATAGACGGATAGAAAATTTTAAATCAAATCCAGGGATGCCACTATTTGTCAGCAAGCTTAGGCTCTAACTGAGGACTAATAAATGTGTTCAAACAAGGAGAATATTTTACTTAAAATTTATTAAACATATGCACCAGCTATGATAATTAAAATGCACTGTCAACTCAAATGCCACACTTGACATAGATTCATTTTAGAAACTCTAAGGCAAAGAAATGCACAAAGCTAATTCAGTATATTTACTTCCCTACTTTATCTGTGAATTTGGAGAAACAATAAATTATGCATTCTGATTTTATAACAAAGACAAATACAGTCCACCCTCCTTATCCGTGGGGGATTGGTTCCGGGACCCCTCGCGGATACCAAAATTCGCAGATGCTCAAGTCCCTTATTCAACCTGTCTCAATGCGGTGGACCTTAGGATCCAGCGGAACCCCAGACCTTATTCAACCTGGCTCAATGCTGTGGACCTTAGGATCCAGCGGAACCCCAGACCTTATTTAACCTGTCTCAGTGCGATGGACATTAGGACCGGCACCCGAGCTCAATGCGCAGTGTTTCTGTCCACGAAAATAATCACAATCACCATTGAAAATAAAGTGGAAATAATAAAGCGATCGGAAAGGGGTGAAACACCATCGGTCATTGGAAAAGCATTAGGCTACGTCGGTCAACAATCAGAACAATTTTAAAGGATAAAGTGAGAAAGGCCCTGCCCCGATGAAAGCTACAGTTATTACTAAGCAACACAGTGGTTTAATTATTGGGTTTTGGGGTTTTGGGTTTTTGATCCTCCACATCAACCCGGCACAGTGGAGAGCGCACTCAGAAGTGGTCTGTCTCTGGATCAAACTCGGAAAATTCCGTTCCCGAGCCTGGCGCTGAAACATACATTCTTAAATGTTTTATATGCATAGAAAGGTAAAATATATACTATATACCAAGACAAACATTTGACTAACTGACACTAAATAATACCGGATGTACCTGTTCCGACTTACTTACTTAGAGAACCTCTGATTTTTTTCGATCCTGATGCACGTTAACCCACGCACATCCTCCCGTATATTTTAAATCATCTTTGGATTACTTCTAATATCTAATACAATGTAAATGCTATGTAAAATGGTTGTTATACTGCATTGTTTAGGGAATAATGACAAGAAAAAAGAATGTACATGCTCGAACAACAAGTGCTGGAAGAGCACTTCCAGGTTTTCGTGATTTGCGATTGTTTGAATTCGCGCATGCAGAATCCACGGATAAGGAGGGCCAACTGTATTTGGATGGCACGGCAAAAAAAAACTTCTGCTGGAAGGAACAAGAAAACATGAATTTCACCATTGCAAAAAGTCACAGAAAGCACACCATGTGGCATGGTAAAATGTTCTTTCACAAATATCAATCACAATAGCCATCGCATCGTGATTCAACAACTCAAAACCAGTAGTACAGGTCCTCCAAGGATACAGAAGGGTTCAGTTCGGAATTTGAACAGTTTGCATGTTGGAATGCAGCCATGAACTGAGTTCTTCCATGGCAGATGCCTGCAGCACCACAGCAGCTGGCAAATCCAGACTGAGTGGCTCTCACACACTGATTCATGTGTACAGACTATACACAAGTATGGCATTCGTAAGGGGAGGAACTTTATTAACAATTAATAACCAAATTCAAAAGGAGTCGTGTTTTTCCTGGAAGGTTCACAACTCCTCTGACTCTATGCAGCTAGTGAAAAAGTTTCTGATGATTACTTCTGTGTTAATTACCTTCTTTATTGAACATATTATTCACACTCAAGGAGAAGGGCATCTACTGACCACCCACATTAACTATCGGCTTCACTGCATTGAGAAAGTATCCCATCATACACAAAAGTTATTACAAAAATTGTTACAAAGGATTGTTACACAAAAGTTATTACAAAATTGTTTCTGCAGGGAGTATGAGAAAGTAACAAAATCGTAACTCTACAGATCAACAGGATAATCTGGACCAGGGGTGTCAAACTTATTTTAGGTCACAGGCCGGATTGAGCAAAATGCAGCTTCATGCGGGCCGGATCAGTCGGACGCGTGCGAACGCAGCTTTCGTTGCCTCCATTTTTTCAGCCTGCTCTCATGTGTCTCAGTCTCTGCTATAACTACAAAGTGTTTCACTTTACAAATTCCGTTTCTTATGAAGAAGACTGCCGAGCAAGACTGCTGAATAAACACTAAAAACCCTGAAAACCTGGTACCTGAATAAACTCAGCATTAGCCATATCATACGCCATAGGCGCTTCGATTACTGGGGCCAGCTTTAATAGTAATTAGATATTATCTCGCGGGCCAAAGATAATTCCACCGCGGGCCTTGAGTTTGACATATATGTTGTACACAGAAAAACTCTACCCCTCATCAAATCATCTGATTTACACTTTTGGCTTAACTAGTCTATGAAACTTCCCATACAAGAATGCCTCCAAAACCTCAACAAGTTCATACTTTCATTCTTTGACTCTTTGGGATTAATTAAAGCAGTGCCAATAATAATAAATAATTATGCTGATTACACAAATAAAGCAGCCTATTCAACAGTCTTGACAAATAGCACAAACATTTTCTGTTTACTTTTGCAACCATGTTTTCTATAAATTAGTTGATCTGTTTCCTTATAATTGAAGATGTACTTTAAAACATACCTGTATGACAAAAATGCTATTTCAAGTTTAATTGTCATTCAACCATACATGAATACAGCCAAACAAAACAACATTCCTCCATGGCCAAGGTGCAAAACATAGTACCAACAGTCACACACAGCACAAGCCACATACAAGATATCAGTAAAATACAGTAACAAAACAAAGCCTAAGGCCCCAAGTCCATGAAGGTTGCAGAAATCTGCAGTTGAACACAATACAGATTGCCTTCTGCCGAGTGAACACTGGGGTGGCAGCACCAACTCCAGCTTGAACGCGTGCCATACCGCCTCTGCTGGAGCGCACCGACTCCGATGCCTCTCTCCTGGATGGCTGTAAACTGGAGACACCGCAGCTTGAGGCCTAGTCCTTGCTACAAACGAGGCCAAGCAACTCCCCTGCAGTCCACCGATAAAAATCAATGAATCGGACTTGCAGCATTCCACATTCACAATGTCCAAAAGGGTCTTCCAGTAACCAGAAAAGCAACCAAGACGATCACTCACTGTTGGGACTGCACACCGCCTTTGCGTCCCGACTCCTCAGATGCCTCTCTGATGCAGGCAGCTGCTCAAACTGTACCAAGCCCAGCTCTCCCAGCTTCTCTGCCAATGACCAACTCGCTAATGGGTACACCTGCAGTACTTCAAGTTCTTAATGTCCTGCAGTATGTTGTAATTGTAAGCAATAAATTTAAAAAGGACACCACCACCTTTGGTTGACCCGTAGAAGCTGTTGTGAGTGAACGCAATGCCAACTTACAGCACAATTTATTTCATTCCATAAGATCTGGACTCATTCAGCCTTGAAAAGAATAAGCCATACTTTTGTAACCTTCAATTCATTCACGATAAGAAATCAAACTTTCCATCTCTTCTTTCAACCACCATCAAGGCTTGACAGTTCCTTAAAGCTTAATGGTCTGAAATCAAAGTTAGAGCTTTGTTATGCCCGCAGCCCCCTCCTTTGTGAGAATTGCAAGAGCACTCTTGGGTTGGGTCAAGGGACCCAGGAAATGAGGGAGAGACGTGCAAATTGCCTCGTTCCCCGGCGATGTAAAGTCACGAGACATTGGCCATTGTCTCTTGGAGACACGTTTGTGGATTGCGATGCTATGCTACGTGACAGCCCTCGGGCAAAGTGGGCTGGGTGAAGGGGAGAGATTGCATCATCCCCCCAACCTGATTGACATCTACAACCCTGCAAGTCAGGATAAAAGAGGAGCTGTAGGAACAGCCCCCAGAGACGCACCAGAAGAAACGCTAGCGATCCCGTAATAGCGGGAAGCCATTTGAAGGAAGCCACGTGCGTTCGGTTCCCTTGCCTGGGAGCCAGTGGCTGGTACCACGGAAAACGATTTTTGAACTAACAATGGGGAACCAACTCCCCCGACTCAACAGATTGGCCTCATCAAAAGACCCGGGCAAATTTAAGACTGTCTCTCTCTACAACCCAAAAAGCTGTATCTTGAATGACAATTGACTTTTATTTTTCCATCGGACAATACAGTAACCCCTAGACAAATGATAGAGCTATTTCTTATGGATGATTATGATTATACCCGCGCGTTTAGATTGAGTATTGACGACGTATATTATCTGAATGTTTGTATTAATCTTATTTTTGTGCCCCTTTATAAATAAAGACTTTTAAAAATAGTATCATCAGACTTCAACGGACCTCTCTATCTTTGCTGGTAAGTGACCCAGTTACGGGGTACGTAACAGCTTAAACAAAGCACTAAACATGACTTCCTTCAGACTCGGGTTCAATACTAATTTGGTAATATGACCAAACATTAAATTTATGCTGAAACATTAAGTTGGACTGCTGAACAATAGATTCTGTGTGCTAACATTGTGCTTTTTTTAATAAAACATGCCTGTTACAAATCTTGGCTTCTGACTTTGATATCGGCAATCTTTAAGCTGATAAAGTACTGAGGAACTTTCTTAGCCTACAGCTATAGCAGGCGATAATCATTCAAAAAAAAACCACGAACAATGAATCAGGTTTTACAAACCCAACTCTCATTTTGAGCATTTGTATCAATATATTCTGGAATGTGCACTTCGACCACTCAGGGCAGGGGTTCCCAACCTTCTTTATACCATAGACCCCTACCATTAACTGAGGGATCTGTAGACCCCAGGTTGTGAACTTCTGACTTAGGGAAACTAACATATGTTTGTAATATTGTGCAAACACGAGGAAATCTGCAGATGCTGGAAATTCAAACAACACACACAAAATGCTGGTGGAACACAGCAAGTCAGGCGGCATCTATAGGAAGAAGCACTGTCGACGTTTCGAGCCGAGACCCTTTGTTAGTCCTGACGAAGGGTCTCGGCCCGAAACGTCGACAGTGCTTCTTCCTATAGATGCTGCCTGACCTGCTGTGTTCCACCAGCATTTTGTGTGTGTTGTTTGTAATATTGTTCTGATCTTAGTAATAAACTTTTCAACAAAACCAAATAGCCAATTCAACTTCGTGTTCTAAACCATGACTGTTTTCATAAACTTGCACATCTAGCCATGAAATGCAAATTTTATTTATTTATAGAGATACAGCACAGAACAGGCCCTTCCGGTTTAACAAGCTACACTCTCCAGCAAACCATCTATTTAACCCTAGTCTAATTACAGGACAATTTACAATTACCAATTAACCTACTAACTGGTTAGGTCTTTTGGACTGTGGGAGGAAGCCGGAGCACCCAGAGAAAACCCCATGGACTCACAGGAAGAATGTACAAACTTACTTCCAAAAGAAACTGTTACAACATCGCGCCAACCGCTACGCTACCATAGTACCTTTTAAATGCCATTCAACTCCATTCTACCAACTGGCAGACCCTGGTTAGTTTGGATTAGCAACATCTCCTCCATACTCACCATCAGCATAAGTGCACTACACGACTGTGTGTTTTGCCCCTGCTCTACTCACTTTATACCTATGATTGTGTAGCTACGACACCAAAGTTGTTAACGAAATCAAAAATGCTGATGAATCGGCATATAGGAGGGAGACTAAAAATCTGTTTGAATGGTGCCACAACTACAACCTCTCCCTCAACGTCAAAATCAAAGAGCTGATGATCAACTACAAGAGGAAGAGGCTGGAGGTCCTTCTTCATTAAGGGATTGGGGGTGGAGAAGGTCAGAAGCTTTAAACTCCTTGGCATTAGTATTATAAGATGATCTCTCCTGGGACCAGCACGCCAAGTACCATCACAAAGGTGGCATAACAACACCATCTACTTTCTCAGAAGTTTGCATAGATTTGGCATGACATCAAAAAATTTGACAAACCTCTCTAGATGCACAGTAGAGAGTATCCAAACTGGCTCCCCAACTGCCTAGAATGGAAACAATGCCCAAGAATGGAAAAAACTGCTGAAAGTGGTGGTTACAGCCTAGTCCAACACAGAGAAAGATTTCCCCACCATTGAGCACATAGACATGGTGCCCTGCCACAAGAAAGTGACATCCATCAAAGATCCCCACCATTGAGGCCATACTCTCTTCTCAATGTTACAAATGGGCAGGAAGTACAGAAGTCAGTAGACCACACCACCAAGTTCGCACGATTATTAACCTACAATCATCAAGCTCCTAAATTAGAATAACTTCACTCACCACAACTCTGAACTGATTCTACAAACTACAGACTCACTTAAGGACTCTTTAAGTCATGTTATTGACTTTTTTTTGTTCAGTTTGCTTTCTTCTGCAAATTGGCTGTCAGTCTTGGCTTAATAATGTTTTTTTTCCTCATGCATTCTATTGCATTTCTATTTTTCCTGTCAAAAATTAAACTCAAGGTAGCACAAGGTGACATACATGTACTTTGATAACAAATGTACTTTGAACCTTAATATCAAACACGAGGAAATCTGCAGATGCTGGAAATTCAAACAACACACACAAAATGCTGGTGGAACACAGCAGGCCAGGCAGCATCTATAAGGAGAAGCACTGTCGATGTTTCGAGCCGAGACCCTTCGTCAGGACTAACCAGCATTTTGTGTATGTTATTTGAACCTTAATATTTTGTTTACTTTTTATTCATATTTTTAAAAGTGCCAAACCAGATCATCCCAATATATTTTGCAGCCAATGAAATGTTTTTGAACTAACTGAAAAGCAGACAATTTACACACTGTAAAATTCCATAAGAATACAACTACAAGATGTCCTTGGCATTGCTAATTGAAGGGTAAAGAATAGCCACAGCACCAGGAATAAACCACTCTGCACAGATTTGAAATAATGCATGGGATATTTTATTTGAGAGGGCAATAAAGTACCTCAGCTTATCAACTCATCTAAAAGACAGCACTGTCTCACAGGTTTTGCATTTTTCTAGTACAAAACCAGACTACACAACCTTCTTACTCAGAGGGGAGAAGCCTATAAACTGCAACAGCTGACAGAAGCTGTGCAAATAATGCTTCAGTTTATCCTTCGTGGCTACATTTGAATCCATTTAAAACTCACTTTAAGTAGGTGCAGAGACAGAGGCAAGCCTAATGCTTCTCCCAAAATATGAAGCTTACTAAAGACAAGGAAAACAATACAATTTGCATTTCGTTTTCTTGATTTTCTTTTCAAAATCAGAAAATATTAATTTCTTCAAGCAGATTTGGTAACTATAAGCCTGAATCAATTCTAAGAATGAAAATATTAAATGCATCTTACAATATCGTGCCAACAGAGATGCAAAACATAATAGAAACCTACATGACATTTAACCTTGTTTAACGGGATATAATTCGTGCACAGTTGCAATTGACACGAGGCAAGTTCACCTATCGAGATAGTAACTAGGATAGGGTTGAACGTGATTTAAAATCCCCTTTACGGCCCTATTGAGGGCCCAGGACTGGAGAACCAGAAACTGAGAACGGCAAAAACTTACTCCTCTGTCCTCTTCTGACAGGAAGTCGGGGCCATCGTCCAAATCTTCCTGCTGTATAAATGAAATAAAAATGTCACTACACAAGTCAATACTGACGTCAGTGCCCAAAACGCAAATCGCTCAGGGGAACAAAAGTGAAATGAAGTGTAAAAGACCGTAAATGGGACAAATTAAGAACACCCACCATCATGGCTGCGCAGCAGAGCCTGTGTCACGTGACGCGCAGGGAAGCCCGTGACGCGACGGACAGGGAGGTGGAGGCTCCTGGAGCGCCTGGGGGCGCGGCGTGTCCGCTCGTCCGCGCAGTCCACGGGCACGTGCTAGCCGAGCCCACCTCACTCTGCCGCAAGAAACAAGTTTCCCAATGTCAGCTGCCAGGACTTTAAATTAAACGGGTGGGGACGTGTTCTGTAGCGGGGAAGTTAAAGGTACAACGAACGTGGAGCATAAAACACTACGGCCCGCGATGGTGTGCAGGCTTTTTAACCTACTCTAAGATCAGTCTAATTCTTCCTTCTTACATAGCCTTCCATTTTTTTTCCTAACGCCCCTTATGCCTTGACCACCGCTCCTGACAGCGTCCTGCTGAATCTCCTCTGCACCTTCTTTAAAGCTTCCACATCCTTCCTTAAATGAGGTGACCAGAACTGAACATAATATTCCAAGTGTGGTCTAACCTGGGTTTTATAGAACTGCAACATTACCACACAGCTCCTGATCTCAATTCCCCAACTAACGAAGGCCAACCCACCATCTGTCTTCTTAACAACTCTATCAACTTGCGCAGAAACTTTGAAGGATCTATGGATGAGGACTCCAAGATTCTTCTTTCCTCCTTGCTGCTAAGAACCCTGCCTTTAACCCTGTGGATGTATTGCCTTCAAATTCAACCTTCCTAAATTAATCACTTCACACTTTTCCGGGTTGAACACCATCTACCACTTCTTAGCCCAGCTCTGCATCTGTCATTGTAATCTAAGCTATCTGTATTGGTGAAAAAAATAAAGGGAGGCAGTGGGGGGGGGTGGGGGCGCTTGGTAGTAAGGGAGGCAGTGGGGGGGGGTGGGGGCGCTTGGTAGTAAGGGAGGCAGTGGGGGGGGCACTTGGTAGCAAGGGAGGCAGTGGGGGGGGGCACTTGGTAGTAAGGGAGGCAGTGGGGGGGGCACTTGGTAGTAAGGGAGGCAGTGGGGGGGGCACTTGGTAGCAAGGGAGGCAGTGGGGGGGGGCACTTGGTAGTAAGGGAGGCAGTGGGGGGGGTGGGGGCGCTTGGTAGTAAGGGAGGCAGTGGGGGGGGTGGGGGCGCTTGGTAGTAAGGGAGGCAGTGGGGGGGGTGGGGGCGCTTGGTAGTAAGGGAGGCAGTGGGGGGGGTGGGGGCGCTTGGTAGTAAGGGAGGCAGTGGGGGGGGCACTTGGTAGCAAGGGAGGCAGTGGGGGGGGCACTTGGTAGTAAGGGAGGCAGCTGAGGAATTACAGACTTAATTTAAGAAATTAATTACATATTATAAGGAGTTGATCCTTGCTGCTTCATAAATGATTACAATGATCACATAATCACCTCATGTCTTGTCATTCTCACCACCATTCTCTTAGACGTTGTTTGAAGCATGCTATAATTGTTGAAAAACAATATGACTCCTTTGTATTTGGCATATGAGAAATCTGAAGAAATCATGTCATCTTTGGCACATTATTGCCATTCACTTCTGTACTACAGAATTAGCTGGTACGATTCCTATACTCTAATCACTCAATGACACAATTCCTGTGAATTAGGATTTAATGGCGTAAAGTTCAGAATCTGCACCTTCAACTGGTCTTGGCCGCATTTCTCTAGCCCATGGCCCAACCAAGATTTTGCTGTCCCACTTTATGTACCTTCACACAGAGAGTCATTTTTCACCTCTCTTGTCAACCATGTTTCCTTCACCCTATCATCTTTCCTCTACCTCAATGAGACAAACTTATCCAGAACCCCATGCAAATACTCCCTAAACAAACTCTACATTTCTGTTGCGCATTTCCATGAGTACATCCATTGCCAATTTATGCTTCCAAGTTCCTGCCTAATAGCACCATAATTCCCCCTCTCACAATTAAATACCTTCCCATACCATCGGCTCAGTCCCTGTTCAGGGTTAAGATAATGGTCAGGGAGTTGTAGTCAATGTCTCCACAATGTTCACCCATTGAGAGATCTGGCACCTGACCTAGTGCATTACCTAGCTCCAGATCCAGTATCTCCTCTCCTCTAGTCAGATCATATACATATTGTGTCAGAAATCCTTCCTGGACACACCTAACAAATTCTGCTCCTCTAAACCTTTTGCACTGAGGAAGTGCCAATCAATATTAGGGAAGTTGAAGTCACCCATGACAACAACCCTGTTGTTTTTGCACCTTGCAAAAATCAGCCTCCTGATTTGTTCCTCGGTGTCTCTGTTGTGATTGGGGATCTACAGAATACTCCTAACAGAGTGATTGCTCCCTTCCTGTTTCTGACTATCACACATACTGACTCAGTAGACTATCCCTCGATGACTACCTCCCTTTCTGCAGTTGTGATACTATCCCTGAATACCATTCCTTCACTTATTTTACCTCCCTCCCTGTCCCTTTTGAACTATCTAAATCCAGGACATCTAGCTGCTTTTCCTGCCCTTGTGACAGCCAAATCTCTGTAATAGCCACATTATCATCCTACCACATACTGACTCTTGCTCTAAGTTCATCACCCTTGTTCCTGATACCTGTTGCTTCAAAGTAGACAAACCTCAATCCATCCTACTGACTACAATTTATCCTTCCTCATAGTCTCTATGCACATCACATTTACCTGTATAGCAAATGCCCCATCCTCTGACCTATTACTCTGGTTTCTATTCCCCTACCAAACTAACTTATCAATCCCCAACAGCTCTGGTAAATCTGTCCCCAAGGATGTTTGTCCCCCTCAGGTTCAAGTGTAACCTATCCATTTTGTACAGATCATACCTTCTCTGAATGATCCATAAATGCCCCCTAGGATATGGAAGTGGGTAATATCAAAGGTTCAAAAGTCCAATTTAATGTCAGAGAAATGTATACAATGTACATCCTGAAATGCTTTTTCTTCGCAAACATCCATGAAAACAGAGAAGTGCCCCAAAGAATGAACGACAGTTAAATGTTAGAACCCCAAAGTCTCCCCCAGCTCCTCTCCCTCCCATGCGTAAGCGGCAGCGAGCGACAATCCCCCTCCCACCACCGGCAAAAATAAGCAAGCATCAGGACCACCACCAAGTACTCAGCTTGAGCAAAGCGATAGCAAAGACACAGATTTGCAGTTACCCCAAAGACTTCGTGTTACACCTGGCATTCGACACACCGCAGATTCTCTCTCTCCCTAATAAGGGAGAAGGAGGTGTCTCCGTTTTTTTCCTAGCGAGTGGGGAGACATAACAAACAACTCGCTGGTTTATGATGTTAGAAGTCTATTACGTCACTTTTTTCGATCTCTGTGCCCGAAAATCGCAAAGATCCCAGGTCTTCGGGCCCACAGTAGATATCCTGACTCCCCCAACAACACACGGATCTCCTGCCATGACACCAACCCTCGATCCACCCGTCTCCAGAGCCCCCAGATCTTAGGCTTCCAAATTTGAGCCGGACTCTCAGGCCGTACCCTTGGCGTGCCAAACAACGGCCAGTCCTGAAACCCCGAGAACGGGTCCCATACCTGCAAAGAACCGTAGTCAGTGTGTAACTCCAGGTCAGGGTCTTCAAAAGAACCCTGAAAGGGAAAAATAAGATGCAAGCAAAGGAGTCACCATTTAGCACCATCTTAACTTAGCTCTGCCTCCAACTAATATTTTAAAAAGTCAGTGAAACTCTGCTATCCAACTTCTCAGAAATCCTGATGGTTCAGGATTGTGGCTAATCAGATAATGTTTGGCTCACTCCCTTCCCTCTCGGCAGGGTCTTCATGCCCCGACTCTCTCCAATACATCAGGGCCCTGGTTCCTGTGCTCCATCGAATATTCCAGGGCACTAGTTTTCACACTCCCTCTAACAATACAGGGCCCCAGTTCCCATGCTCCCTGTAACATATACTGCTATGTTCCCCAACTCCCTCGAACACACTGGGGGTTCTATTTCCTTGTTGTCTTTACCATGCCAGGGCCCTAGTTTCCAAGATCCCCTAACACTCTGCAGTCACCTTTCTACTCACTCAGATCCTTTCTCCCATGCTCTTTTTCCACTCAAATGGGCTTCATTCCCGTACTCCCTTTCAACTTACTTAGCTTATTAGGAAGTGCATTACAGTGTGTAATACCTTAAAAATTGTATTTAAAAAGTGTTGAGCTATTGAATTGAATTGACTTTATTTCCCACATCCTTCACATACATGAGGAGTAAAAATCCTTACGTTACATCTCCGTCTAAATGTGCAAAGTGCAATCATAGTAATTTATAATAATTTATAATAAATAGAACAGACAATGTAATATAGAGTACACTCAAATCAACGTGCGTTCATCAGTCTGATGGCCTGGTGGAACAAGCTGTCCTGGAGCCTGTTGGTCCTGGCTTTTATGCGGCAGTACCGTTTCCAGGATGGTAGCAGCTGGAATAGATTGTGGTTGGGATGACTCGGGTCGCCAATGATCCTACTGGCCCCTTTTATATAACTGCCCTTGTAAATGTCCTGAATCATGGGAAGTTCACAACTACAGATGCACTGGGCTGTCCGCACCACTCTCTGCAGAGTCCTGCGATTAAGGAAAGTACAGTTCCCACACCAGGCAGTGATGCTATTAATAACATCCAGTAATAAAATAACTTCCGGTAATCCAGAAAATCTAACAATACTGTATAATCAAATTCCTGATCATGCTGGATTATTGTTACATGTAATGAGGAACAGTGAAAAACAGTGAAAGCAACGTTTTGCTTTCCCTCCATACAGATCATTTAATTACAGCAATACATTGAGGGAATACAAAGGAAAGCAATACAGAATGCAGCATTAAGTGTTACAGTTACGGAGGAAGTGCAGTGCATGCAGACAGACAGACAGACATACTTTATTGATCCCAAGGGAAATTGGGTTTTGTTACAGCCACACCAACCAAGAATAGTGAAGAAATATAGCAATATAAAACCATAAATAATTAAATAAAAATAAGTTAATCATGCCAAGTGGAAATAAGTCCAGGACCAGCCTATTGGCTCAAGGTGTCTGACACTCCAAGGGAGAGGAGTTGTAAAGTTTGATGGCCACAGGTAGGAATGAATTCCTATGACGCTCAATGTTGTATCTCGGTGGAATGAGTCTCTGGCTGAATGTACTCCTATGCCTATGCCTGGTGCAAGGTTATAAAGAGTTAGATTGCGAGGTCAGAGTATTAGGGGAGCATTCAGTAGTCTTATGACCTTATAGGCCAAGCTGTCCTTAAGCTTGGTGCTACGTGCTTTCAAGCATTTACATTGATGCACCATCAATAACTCTCTCTGAGACGTGAAGGCGAGATAACGGCTTTTATTGACTGGAAGAAAGAACAAGCAGTAGTTGACCACCATACTACATCCTGGAGACTGAGAGGCCGGGCTCAGGCCTCAATTGCCTTTATACAGGGGTCTGTGGGAGGAGCCACAGGAGCAGTCAGCAGTGGGTCTGTGGGAGGAGCCACAGGAGCAGTCAGCGGGGGTCTGTGGGAGGAGCCACAGGAGCAGTCAGCAGGGGGCGTGTCCAGACAGGTATATGTAGTTCACCACATTCACCCCCCCCTTTGTTTTAAAAGAGAGTCCCCATGGGGCGAAGTTTCTTACAAGTATATTTACAGGTTAAGTCTATCAGGTGGTCGAATCTGTCGCTGCGATCTACGTAGCTCCAGCTGCAATTGCACAGGTGCCGGTGGTGGTGATTGCACAGGTGCTGGTGATTGCACAGGTGCCGGAGGTGGTGATTGCACAGGTGCCGGTGGTGGTGATTGCACAGGTGCCGGTGGTGGTGATTGCACAGGTGGTGGTGGTGGTGATTGCACAGGTGCCGGAGGTGGTGATTGCACAGGTGGTGGTGGTGGTGATTGCACAGGTGCCGGTGGTGGTGATTGCACAGGTGCCGGTGGTGATTGCACAGGTGCCGGTGGTGGTGATTGCACAGGTGCTGGTGGTGATTGCACAGGTGCTGGTGGTGATTGCACCGGAGACGGTGGTTGTGCTGGTTCCGGCCTAACTGGAGGTGTCAGCCCACTAGGCATCAGTGATCCCTCATGCATGTGCGAGGCGCCTGATATAAGCGCGTACGAGACGCCCGGTATAGGAGTGTCGTGAGGAGTCTGTGTAGGGCTCGGTGTGCGCGGTGTCACCACGGGTACAGGGTTCATAGTTACCGTGGAGTGTTCAGGGTAGTGGTCTGCTGCTCCTGCGGGCGCCATGTCGCGGACGGAGACCGTGTCCTCCCGCCCATCAGGTAAGACCACGTAGGCATACTGGGGGTTCGCATGTAGAAGGTGAACTCTCTCAACCAGCGGGGAGTATTTATTGTTCCTCACATGTTTCCGGAGCAGCACTGGCCCTGGGGACGTCAGCCAAGCTGGTAGGGTGGTCCCAGTGGCAGACTTCCTGGGAAAAGAGAATAGACGCTCGTGAGGGGTGGCATTGGTGGACGTACATAACAGGGAGCGGATAGAGTGGGGTGCCTCGGGGAGGACCTCCTGCCATCGAGAGACCGGCAACCCTTTTGACTTAAGGGCTAAAAGTGTGGCCTTCCACACTGTGGCATTCTCCCTCTCCACCTGTCCATTTCCCCGGGGATTATAACTCGTGGTCCGACTAGTAGCAATGCCCCTAGCCAGCAGGTACTGGCGCAGCTTGTCACTCATAAAGGAGGACCCTCTATCACTGTGGATATAGCAGGGATATCCGAACAGAGTGAAGAGCTGGTGCAGGGCTTTTATGACGGACGTGGCAGTGGTGTCGGGGCAGGGGATGGCAAAGGGGAACCGCGAGTACTCGTCGATAATGTTGAGAAAGTAGACATTGCAGTCGATGGAGGGAAGGGGGCCCTTAAAGTCAACACTCAGTCGCTCAAAGGGCAGGTGGCCTTGATAAGTTGCGCCTTTTCAGGATGGTAGAAGTGCGGTTTGCACTCAGCGCAGACTTGGCAGTCCCTGGTCATCGTCCTGATGTCCTCAAGGGAGTACGGCAGGTTCCGGGCTTTCACGAAATGGTAAAATCGGGTGACCCCCGGGTGGCAAAGATGTGCATGGAGGGCGTATAGCCGGTTGAGCTGCACACTGGCACATGCTCCCCGGGATAGGGCATCAGGGGGCTCATTGAGCCTTCCAGGCCGGTACAGGATATCATAGTTGTAGGTGGAGAGTTCTATTCTCCACCGCAAAATTTTATCATTTTTGATTTTGCCCCGCTGTTGGTTGCTGAACATGAACGCAACCGAGCGCTGGTCGGTCAGCAAGGTGAACCTTTTGCCGGCGAGATAGTGCCTCCAGTGCCTAATAGCTTCTACTATGGCCTGGGCTTCTTTCTCCACCGCGGAGTGCCGAATTTCAGAGCCTTGAAGGGTACGAGAAAAGAATGCTACTGGCCTGCCTGCCTGATTGAGGGTAGCAGCAAGCGCGAAATTGGAGGCGTCACTCTCTACTTGGAAGGGAATGGTCTCGTCCACCGCATGCATCGTTGCTTTGGCAATGTCCCCTTTAATGCAGCTGAAGGCCACTCAGGCCTCGGCAGAGAGGGGAAATGTGGTAGACTTGACCAGGGGGCGGGCCTTGTCTGCGTAATGAGGGACCCATTGGGCGTAATAGGAAAAGAACCCCAGGCACCATCTGAGAGTTCTGAAGGTGGTGGGAAGAGGGAGCTCTAACAGGTGGCGTATACGGTCGGGATCAGGGCCAATGACCCCGTTTTCCACGACATACCCAAGGATAGCGAGTCGGGTGGTTCTGAACACACACTTGTCCCTGTTATAAGTAAGGTTCAGGGCTTTGGACACTTGGAAAAATCGTTGGAGGTTGGCGTTGTGATCCAGCCAGTCGTGACCACAGATGGTGATGTTATCCGGATAGGGAAATGTGGCCTTCAGTTGGCACTGGTCCACCATCCGGTCCATTTCCCTCTGGAAGACCGAGACACCATTTGTGACACCGAAGGGGACGCGCAGGAAGTGATAGAGCCTGCCGCCCGCCTCAAAGGCGGTGTAGGGGCGGTCCTCTGGGCGGATGGGGAGCTGGTGATAAGCAGATTTCAGATCTATTGTCGAGTACACCTTGTGCTGAGCTATCTGGTTGACCATATCCGCGATGCGGGGTAGGGGGTACGCGTCAAGCTGCGTGAACCTATTGATGGTTTGACTATAGTCCACGACCATCCTATTTTTCTGCCCAGTCCGAACAACAACCACCTGGGCCCTCCAAGGACTTGTGCTTGGCTTAATGATCCCCTCCCTGAGCCTCTGAGCTGCACCTCTGACTGAATGAAGGCCCTGTCCCCCGCGCTGTACCTCCTGCTTTTAGTTGCCACAGGTTTACAGTCGGGGGTCAGGTTGGCGAACAGCGGTGGGGGAGGGATCTTGAGGGTGGAGAGGCTGCAAGTGGTGTCAGTAGCGCAGCTGTCGGCATGGTGCTGGGCGGGACGTGTGGTTCGGTGTGTGTGAGTGGTCAGTAGCGGGGTATATGGCGAAGTCCCACCAAACTGAGGATTCCTGACAGTGAGTGGTGGGAGGGGCCTGTCATATGCCATAGTCACACTTTCAAGGTGGCTCTGGAAGTCCAGCCCCAATAGCACAGGCGCGCACAGTTGAGGCATGATCAGTAGCGCAAAGTTCCGATATTCTGTGCCCTGCACCACCAATGTCGCTACACAACCCACCTGGATATCTGTGGAATACGACCCAGAAGCCATGGTGACCCTCTGGCTTACCGGCCGTGTCACGAGTCCGCAGCGTTGCACCGTGTCCGGGTCAATAAAACTCTCAGTGCCGCCCATGTCAAACAGGCAGCTAGTCCTGTGCCCCTCCACCAGGATGTCCAACATTGACCCTGCAAGCTGGTGTGGGGCACTTTGGTCGAGGGTTACGGAGGCCAGAGTTGAACTGCCGTCTTGGTGCCCAGTAAGCACCGGTGGGTCGGGGGCGGGGCATGTTGGCGCCGACAAAGATGGCCGCCCCCATCCGGGCATGCAAGATGGCGGCCCCCATGCCTCACACGCAGCGCTGCCTGACCCCACTCGTGGTTTAGACTTACAGACCTTGGCGAAATGGCCCTTCTTCCCGCAGCTGGAGCAGGTCGCTTCTCGGGCCGGGCAGCGTTTTCGGGGGTGCTTTTCGAGTCCGCAGAAGTAACACTGCGCGGGCTTGCGACTGGCAGCAGCTGTGGTCAGGTTCAGGGAGTTCGTGGAATCGCGACTGGCAGCGGCGTTGGTGAATTCGCTCGCGGGAACCGGTGGTGGCAGGGTCTGAGGTGTCCACGGAACCGGCGGGGGATCGCACGGCTGGACAGCATCAGTGTTGTGCAGAGCAGCTTCCAGCATGTCGGCCGTCTCGATGGCCGAGCGTAAGGTAAGATCGGCATTTTCCAGCAGCCACTGGCACACATACACTGACCTGATTCCTGTAACAAAGGCATCTCGTACTAGCAGCTCCGCATGCTGTTCCGCCGTGAGAGTTTTGCAGTCGCAAGTCCGCACGAGTGTCTATAGGGCTCAGAGAAACTCGGCGCTCGATTCTCCAGGCTGCTGCTGTCGCATAGCTAAGCGATGTCTTGCGTAGACGGTGTTCACCGGCTGCAGGTACTGTCTTTTGAGGGCGTTCAGTGCCCCTTCGTAGGTCGGCAGGCCTCTGATAAGTGAGTAAACTTTCGGGGTGACCCTCGAGAGGAGAATTCTGTGCATAACAGCGGGTTCAGTTGCACTAACCTCCTCCAAGTATGATTGGAAGCATGCAAGCCAGAGTTCAAAGGCAAGAGCTGCTTCAGGGGCTTGGGGGTCCAAATCCAATCTTTCCGGACGTAAAATGCTTTCCATGTTTTAAAAGTTCCAGTCAATAAAATTGAATCACCATCAATAACTCTCTCTGAGATGTGAGGCGAGATATCGGCTTTTATTGACTGGAAGAAAGAACAAGCAGTAGTTGACCACCATACTACATCCAGGAGACTGAGGGCCGGGCTTTGGCCTCAATCACCTTTATACAGGGGTCTGTGGGAGGAGCCACAGGAGCAGTCAGCAGGGGGCGTGTCCAGACAGGTATATGTAGTTCACCACATACATCTGTTGATGGATGGGAGGTGGGGGGGACGGAATAGATTATAGCTGAGATGGGTAGGGTCATTGATTGTGTTTGCTGCTTGACCAAGGCCGCGTGAAGTGTGGACAGAGTTCATGGTGGAGCGAAGGAGGCTGCATTCTATGATGTCCACAACTCTCTGCAGTTTCCTGCAATCCCAGACAGAACAGTTGCTATACTTAGACAAGATGCATGCAGACAAGGTGCTTCCTGTGGTGCAGTTATAAAAATTGGTGAGAGTCCCGTGGGACATGCCAATTCTTTTTACCTCCCGAGAATGAAGAGGTGCTGCTGCATTTCTTCTGCCAGATTGGACCAGAACAGGTATTGGTGACCTTTGCTCCTAGGAATTTGAAGCTTACAATCCTCTTGACCTCAGCACCATTGATGTAAACAGGAGCTCGTGCAACATCCCCCTTCCTGAAGCTGATAACCATCTTTTTTGTTTTGCCAACATTGAAGGAAAGGCTGTTGCCATAATGTCACATGACTAGACTCTCTATTTTCTTCCTGTACTCAGCTTCATCATTATTTGAGGTTCAGCCCACGACCATCATAAATGAAGTCAGAGTACAATCAGGTCACAGGGAGTAGAGTGGGGTCTGAAGATGCACCAGTGTTGAGGGTAATCATGGTGGAGGTGCCAATCCTTACTGACTGGTCTGTTGGTCAGGACCCCAAGGATTCAGATAACTAAAGAATGGCAAGAAGGGAGAGAATATGTAAACATAAAACTATACCTCAAATTAGTCAGAAAAGGAAAAAATAAGAAATATAGATTTTATGTGCATGGTTGAGTATCTTCATTTCATTTATTTCAGATTTCTAGTAGTAGCAATGACTTGAATTTCATGGTTCTAGCATATTTATTTTCTCTCCTCTGCCCTCATTCATTTAATTTTTCTTGTAATTCCCCCAGACTGGCCATCTGCAATTAACAAACTTTCATCACATTCTTTCAATCCTTTGTGTCGTTCAATCTCTTCAGATTGCCAAACATTCACAAACATTCCTGTTGTTTTCTGTATTTCTCTCCTTTCTCTGTAACAAAAAAACAGTTGATTTCTAACTTTTCCTGATTCTGATCAAAGGCCATTAACCTGATGTGTAATTTGTTTCTCCCTCCAGAGATGCTACCTGACCTGTTGAGTATTTCCATCATTTTCTGTTTTCATTTCATATTTCCCATATTTGCAATTTTTTGCTGTATGATTATGTAATATAGGCAAGTTTCTTGATGTGTGTGTTGTGAGAATATTGTCAAGCAAAGTGAAAGGATGAGGACATGAGAGATGGGCTATAAAATGGAAAAATAGGAGTTTATTCACTTTAGAAAAGAAATGTTTAATTGATGAAGACCAAAAAGTGTTGGTGTTTTGCCCAATTGCATTTGCTTCAAGATCACTGACAAGCGCAGAACGCCTCTATGCGCAGATCAACCGAGAGGCCCTTAGTCTAGTATGGGGAATAAAGAAGTTCCACCACTACCTCTACAGACAGAAGTGTACACTACTGACAGACCACCAGCCCCTTGTGTCCATTTTCAATCCCAAGAAGGGAATTCCAGTGATGACGACTACCTAGTTACAACGCTAGGCACTATTCCTAGGAGCCCACACATAACACAAAAATCAAGGGTACCAAACAACACAGCAACACTGATGGTTTGTCACATCTTCCACTGTTGGCAACTGAAGAAGAAAAGTCTTCATACTGTGACCCAGCAGAAGTGTTCCACACAGCATTGGTGGACCAGTTGCTGGTAACAAATTCTGAAATCAAAGAGAAACAAAGAATGACCCGACATTGTCCAAAGTCTATGATGTCATCATGCAAGGATGGACAGCTCACGGTAACCCAATGTTTCTAGAGTTCTCAGTGAGACAAGACCAAAAAACACTGATGTGTGGATCTCATGTTTTGGTTCCCTCTGTTATGCCTGCAGCCCCCTCCTTTGTGAGAATCGCAAGATCACTGTTGGGTTGGGTCAGGGGGCCCAGGAAATGAGAGAGAGGCGTGCGGAATGTCTCGTTCCCCCGGCGATGTAAAGCTATGGGACATGGCCATTGTCTCCGGAAGGCGAATTTGTGGATTGGAGACTATGCTACATGAACACCCTCAGGCAAAGTGGGCTGGTTGAGGGAGGGACTGCATCACCCCAACCTGATTGACAGCTGTGACCCTGCGAGTCAGGATAAAAGAGGGTCTGTGGGAACAGCCCCTCAGACGCACCAGAAGAAACGCTAGTTATCCTGTAATAGCGGGAAGCCATTTGAAGGAGGCCATGTGCGTTCAGTTCCGTTGCCTGGGACTGGTGACTGGTACCACGGAAAACAGCTTTTAGCTAGCAACGGGGAAACCAACTCCCCCGACTCAAAGGACTGGCATCATAAAAGACCTGGGCAAGTTTAAACCGTCTCTCTCTTAAACCCAAAACGCTGCAGCTTGAATGAACTAACAGTGACTGTTATATTTCCATCGGACAATACATTATCCCCTAGACAACGATAGAGCTATTTCTTATTGATTATTATTATACCCGCGCTTTTAGATTTAGTATTGACGACGTATATTATCTGTATGTTTGCTAATCTTATTTTTGTGCCCCTTTATCAATAAATACCTTTAAAAATAGTACCATCAGACTTCAACGGACCTCTCTATCTTTGCTGGTAAGTGACCCAGTTACGGGGTACGTAACACCTCTAAACTGCACACCAGAGCATTAGAAAACATACATGAAGGACACCTGGGTACAATCAAGAAGAAGAGTCTCATCCAGAGCTATGTGTGGTGGGTGGGAATAGATAAACAAATTGAAGATGGCCAAAAACTGTACCGGATGCCAAAACGTTCACAGTACACCCCCACAAGCAACGTTACACTGGTGGGATTGGCTGTCATCACCATGGCAGAGAGTACATACTGACTTTGCTGGACCATTCATGGACTCCATGCTTCTGATTGCTGTGGATGTTCATTCGAAGTGGCCGGAAGTTAAACCAATAAAGTCAACCATCTCAACAAAGTCTGTCTCCGCCCTGAGGACTATCTTCACCAGAAATGGCTTACCAGAACAAATTGTGAGTGACAACGGACCACAATACGAGTCAAAAGAATTCCGACTGTTCATGAAGAAAAATGGCATCAGACGTTTCAAGTCAGCTCCTTACCACCCAGCAATGAATGGGTTAGCTGAATGGTTTCTCCAAACCTTCAAGAAGGCCTTTAAAGGGATGGACAAGGAGGACATTCCTTTACAGTTCAATGTGGACGCTTTCCTTTTTGTATATCAGAACTCGGTTCATGCACCGACAAATCAAACACCGGCAATGCTGATCATGAGCAGGAATCTGAGACCTCGCATAGACCTCCTGAGACCAGACCTCCGGAGGGAAGTGCAGAATAAACAGATCAGCCAGTTGTCAAGTGAAACAGCGAGGAGCTTCGAGTCTTCATGATTACTGAGAAGACAAGTGGACACCTGGTAGGATAGCTATAAGAACTGGACCACAGTGGATGTTAGAGATCAGGCATGCAGACATCATGGGGACCAGACCTTGGATGCACAATTGAAGAGCACACCTGAATCAACTGCATCCAACAAGATGGACACATTACAGTTACTGGACTTACCTCTCAGTGATGATCACTGACAGCAATGTGACACTGGAAACTGAGAATATTGTCTTAGACAAGACACCTACCAAAACTGATGCCACTCCACAGGTCCAGAGGCGCTATCCCGAAGGAAACAGAGCGCCACCTGAAATACAGAATCATTAGAACTGTGAAGTTAGCTATGGACTGTCATTGCGAAAGCATGTTTATGCAGAATATGGGTTTTATGAAAGGGAAGTTTAATGTTTTGTACATATACATTGTACATTGTTGTATTAATCTAAAGAGGGAGGAAGTGTAATGTATGGATCTATTTCATTGAGAGCAATGACCCACTGCTTTTAGCACTACGAGTTGATCTGTTGTCTACACAGGCGCATGGTTCTCCCTCTCGTTGCAATGTGAAAACACCAGTTAAAGCAATCTCCCGTGTGCATATTTTTATTTAATTGACATATAGTTGTACACTGACACAGTAGTATTTCCGATAGATGCTGACTCTGCATGCATAGCAAGGGGTTTTCACATTTCTAGCAAACCTTTGCTAGGACTTTGCAATTTTATAAATATAATATTGTATTGTCTGACATCTGGGAGCGGGCTCAGAGGTAGAGGTTCAATTTGTAAGAGAGATAATAAGAAAAGTGAAACAGTGCGGAACTTCCTCTGTTGCTATTAAAATACCAGAAATACCATTGAAGTTCTATCTACTTGAACAAGCAGTGCTGCTATATGGAGGAACTTGGATATCTCCACAAAGCTAATACTTGAACTCAGCAAGTACGGAGAGTCAAATAAATGTTTCTGTTGCAGGGGGAGAAGTATAAAAGTTGGGAAGTCTTGCTACAGCTATTTTTTTTTAACATTGGCATTCCTGAGGATGAAATGGGAATTTCTTCTACTCTGGTTTTGTGTATTTTGCGGATGATGATCATGGCCAATATGGGAACTGCAGATACCCTCCATCAGGTGGGATAGAAGGTCCCTGACCAATAGTTTGTGGTGTGGTGTGGTGTGCTTCTCCTATTGTTTGCATGCGGTTCTGTGTGTTGCCAATGTATCCCAAATGATTCTGCTCTACTTGAAGCCATCATAGACCAGACTTTCCCAGAGATCAGTGGAAACCTTGCATATCTTCTTTGAATGTTTTCCTCTGTGCGTCTGATAATCTCTTGGAATAGTTTGATATTGTGTATATGAACCCCATGATCTGCCCCTCAGTCAAAATAATGTAACTTGGGCTTTAATATTGGAGACGCCAGCCAGGGACTGGATACTGAAGTAGGTTTGCTTATCCTTACAGAGAGTCTGGAGCATTGTGCAGAGAGGCAGTTCCTGAATGTGGGAAGTAGACTACAATTGCAGTGAGTAGTGCTGATTAATGGGGTTTTATAATAAAGAAAGGCTAAACTTGCAATTTTGAAGAACTAGAGTTAATTTTATTGAAACATAAGATTCTGAATAGGCTTAGTATGATAGATGCTAAGATGATACTGGGAATTCAGAACAAAAATATACTGTCTAGGATTAAGGGGCCACCTATTTAAAATACATGAGAATGATTTTTATCTCTTAGCTGGTCATGAATATTCAGAATTTTCTTCCCAATATCATTGTGGAGTCTGAATCACTGAATAGATTCAAGGCTGAAATAGGTAGATATTTGGACTGTAAAGGAAACTGGAGTTGAGGCCACGATTTTATTGACTGGCTGAGCAGACTTAATGAACTGCATCACCTCCCTCTTTTAAACAAAAACTGACATTAGCTCATCCGGCTTTTCAAACAACCAACTCATCTCCACTTTTTCTCTTCTCTTCATTATCTATCTCCCAGATTCATGCCCACCCTTTCAGCACTCTGAAACTCATAAGTCAGCATCCCACCCTGAACAGTACTGAAATGTTCTTCATCAAAGTCACAAATGATGTCCATTGTAATTCTGGTATCCAGAACCTCATCCTTTTTGCAACTTGTCTGCAGCTTTTCCTGTAAAAGATGGCAAACTCTACCCTTACTATCTGAAAGATATTGCATGGTTGACTATTTCACACCTCTCCAGATCTCTTCACCTTTGGCCTTTCTCATTTCCATTAAGCCAGGATATAAAACTAACACGTGAAAGTTTGAAGATGCTAGGTGTTCCCATTTAGTGCCCCAGACAGTCCTTCCAGTTAAGGCAGCACTTCACCTGTGAACCTGCAGAGGTCATCTATGCAGCCTTCACCACGTTGGTGAGACCCATTCTAAATTGGGGGACCACTTTGTCGATCACATCCGCACCATCCACCACAAATGCCCACCATCAGGGTGGAGGAGCAACACCTTATATTCTGTCTGGGTACCTTCCAACCTGATGGCATGAATATTGATTTAAAACATAGAACATAGAAATCTATAGTACTTTACAGGCCCTTCAGCCCATAATGTTGTGCCAACCATATAACCTACTCTAGAAACTGAATTTCCCTAGTGCATAGCTCTCTGTTTTTCTAAGCTCCATGTACCTATCTAAGAGGCTCTTAAAAGACCCTATTGTATCTGCTTCCACCACCGCCCGAAGTACATTCCACACACCCACCACCCTCTGTGTGAAAAACTTAACCCTCGGTACCTATTTCCAAGCACCTTAAAACTATACCCCCTTGTGTTAGCTATTTCAACCCTGGGAAAAAGCCTCTGGCTATCCACACTATCAATGCCTCTCATCATTTTTTATACCTCTATCAGGTCACCTCACATCCTCTGTTTGTCCAAGGAGAAAAGGCCAAGTGCATTGAACCTATTTTTGTAAGGTACACCCTCCAATCCAGGCAACATCCTTGTAAATCTCCTCTGCACTCTCTCTACAGTATCCACATCCTTCCAGTAGTGAAGTGACCAGAACCGAACACTACTCCAAGTGGGGTCTAACTAAGGTCTTACATAGCCGGAACATTTACCTCAAGGCTCTTGAACTCACTCCCACAGTTGATGAATACCAACACACCATATGCCTTCTTAACAACACTGGCAACCTGCACAGCAGCTTTGAGTGTCTTATTGACATGGACCCAAGATCTCTCACATCCTCCACAGTACCAAGTCTCTTAACATTTTTATTATATTCTGCCTTCAAACTGGATCTACCAAAATGAACCACTTCCATCTGCCACTTCTCAGCCCAGTTCTGTATCCTATCGATATCCCACTGTAACCTTTGACAACCATCCAGACTATCCACAACACTCCCCACCTTTATGTCATTAGCAAACCTACTAAACCACCCTTCTACTTCTTCATTCACGTCATTTATAAAAATCACAAAGAGAAGGGGTTGCAGAACAGATCCCTATGGAACACCACTGGTCACCGAGCTCCATGCAGAAAACAAACCATCTACAACCACCCTTTGCCTTCTGTGAGTAAGCCAGTTCTGGATCCACAAAGCAAGGTCTCCTTAGATTCAATGCCTCCTTACTTTCTAAAGGAGCCTTGTATGGGGAACCTTATCAAATGCCTCATTGAAATCCATATACATTACATCCACTATTCTACCTTCATCGATGAGTTTTGCTACATCCTCAAGGAATTCAATCAGGTTCAAAAGGCATGACTTGCCCTTGACAAGGCCATGCTGACTATCCCAAATCAGATTATGTCTCTCCAAATACTCATAAATCATGCTTCTCAAGATCTTCTCCAAGAACTTGCCGACCACTGGTCTATAATTTCCTGGGTTATCTCTACTCCCTTTCTTGAACAAGGGAACAACATTCACAACCCTCTAATCCTCCAATACTTCTCCTGTCCCTATTGATGAGCAAAGATCATCACAAGAGGCTCAACAATCTCCTCCCTTGCTTCCCACAGTAGACTGGGGTATATCTCATCCAATCCCGGTGACGTATTTAACTTAATGCTTAATGTTTTTCAAAAGCTCCAGCACATCCTCTTTCTTAATGTCTATATGCACAAGTGTTTCAGTCCACTGTAAGTCATCCCCACAATTGTCAAGGTCTTTTTCCCTGGTGAATACTGAAACAAAGTACCGTATTCATTAAGTACCTCCCCTACCTCCTCCGACTCCATGCACACGTTTCCACTGTCACACCTGATTGGTCCTATTCTCACACAGCTCATTCTCTTGCTCTTCACATACTTGTAGAATGCCTTGGGGTTTTCCTTAATCCTGCTCACCAAGGCCTTCTCATGGTCCCTTCTGGCTCAACTAATTCCATTCTTAAACTCCTTCCGAGCAACCTTGTAATTTTCTAAAGCTCTAACAGTCCTTAGTTTCTTGAACATTTCGTAGGCTTTTCTTTTCTTAGCTAGATTTTCTACATACTTTGTATTGAATTGAATTGACTTTATTTCTTACATTCTTCACTTCCTTCGGAGCAAGAAGGCTCCGAGTGAATGGCTGATTTTGGGAGCGAAGGCATTTTTTACTACTTGGGGTAAAAGAGAGGCAAGACTGCGCAGGTACGTGACGTCAGCCAGTAGAGCGCGAAAGGTTTAAAAAGCAGACCACCATATCCAGCAGGCAGCAGAGTGATAGAGCTTTGGCTCAATGGGCTTAGGCAGTAACAGGACGAGGCAAGGTAGGTTTACCGGTGTTATTTGGAGAAATTTATTTGCCAGTTTTCTGTGCTCGGTGTCGGATGTGGGGGGTCCTGGAGTCTCCTCGGCTCCCAGACGGCCATATTTGCACCAGGTATGTCGAGCTGCAACTCCTAAGGGACCGAGTTAGGGAACTGGAGATGCAGCTCAATGACCTTTGCCTGGTCAGGGAGAGCGAGGAGGTGATAGAAAGGAATTATAGGCAGGTGGTCACGGAAGACAGACAAGTGGGTCACAGTCAAGAGGGGGAAGGGCAAGAGTCAGGTACTAGAGAGTACCCCTGTGGCTGTACCCCTTGACAATAAGTACTCCTGTTTGAGTACTGTTGGGGGGAGGGGGACAGCCTACCTGGAGGAAGCGACAGTGGCCTTGCCTCTGGCCCACAGAGTCTGGCCCTGTGGCTCAGAAGGATAGGGAAAGGAAGAGGAAGGCAGTAGTGATAGGGGACTCTATAGTTAGGGGGTCAGACAGGTGATTCTGTGGACGCAGGAAAGAAACTCAGATGGTAGTTTGCCTCCCAGGTGCCAGGTTTCAGGGATGTTTCAGATCGTGTCCAAGATATCCTGAAGTGGAAGGGAGAACAGCCAGAAGTCGTGGTACATATTGGTACCAATGACAAAGGTAGGAAAAGGGAAGAGGTCCTGAAAAAAGAGTACATAGAGATAGGAAGGAAGTTGAGAAGCAGGACCGCAAAGGTAGTAATCTCAGGATTACTGCCTGTGCCACGTGACAGTGAGAATAGGAATAGAATGAGGTGGAGGATAAATGTGTGGCTGAGCGATTGGAGCAGGGGTCAGGGATTCAGAATTCTGGATCATTGGGACCTCTTTTGGGGCAGGTGTGACCTGTACAAAAAGGACGGATTGCACTTGAATCCCGGGGGGACCAATATCCTGGCGGGGAGGTTTGCTAAGGCTACAGGGGAGAGTTTAAACTAGAATTTTTGGGGAGTGGGAACTGAATTGAAGAGACTGGGGAAGAGGAGGCTGGCTCACAAATAGAGAAAGCTTGTAGACAGTGCAAGAGGTAGGATAGGCAGGTGATAAAGAAGGGACACACTCAGACCAAAGGTTTGAGATGGGTCTATTTTAATGCAATGAGTGTTGTGAACAAAGTGGATGAGCTTAGAGCATGGATCAGTACTTGGAGGTATGATCTGGTGGCCATTACAGAGACTTGGATGGCTCAGAGACAGGAATGGTTACTTCAAGTGCCGGGTTTTAGATGTTTCAGAAAAGACAGGGAGGGAGGCAAAAGAGGTGGGGGCATGGCACTGTTGATCAGAGATAGTGTCATGGCTGCAGAAAAGTTGGACGCCATGGAGGGGTTGTCTGCGGAGTCTCAGTGGGTGGAGGTTAGGAACAGGAAGGGGTCAATAACTTTACTGGGTGTTTTTTATAGGCTGTCCAAAAGTAGCAGGGGTCTCGAGGCGCAGATAGGGAAACAGATCCTGGAAAGGTGTAATAATTACAGAGTTGTCGTGATGGGAGATTTTAATTTCCTGAATATCGATTGGCATCTCCCTAGATCAAGGGATTTAGATGGGGTGGAGTTTGTTAGGTGTGTTCAGGAAGGTTTCTTTACACAATATGTAGATAAGCCTACAAGAGGAGAGACTGTACTTGATTTGGTATTGGGAAATGAACCTGGTCACGTGTCAGATCTCTCAGTGGGAGAGCATTTTGAAGATAGTGATCATAATTTTATCTCCTTTACAATAGCATTGGAGAGAGGTAGGAACAGACAAGTTAGAAAAGCCTTTATTTGGAGTAAGGGGAATGATGAGGCTATCAGGCAAGAAATTGGAAGCTTAAATTGGAAACAGATGTTCTCAGGGAAAAGTACAGAAGAAATGTGGCAAATGTTCAGGGGATATTTGTGTGGAGTTCTGCATAGGTACGTTCCAATGAGACAGGGAAGTTATGGTAGGGTACAGGAACTGTGGTGTACAAAAGCTGTAATAAGTCTAGTCAAGAGGAAAAGAAAAGCTTACAAAAGGTTCAGAGAGCTAGGTAATGTTAGATATCCAGAAGATTATAAGGCTAATAGGAAGGAGCTTAAGAATGAAATTAGGAGAGCCAGAAGGGGCCATGAGAAGGCCTTGGCGGTCAGGATTAAGGAAAACCCCAAGGCATTCTACAAGTATGTGAAGAGCAAGAGGATAAGACGAGAAAGAATAGGACCTATCAAGTGTAACAGTGGGAAAGTGTGTATGGAACCGGAGGAAATATCAGAGGTACTTTTTGAATACTTCAGTATTCACTATTGAAAAGGATCTTGGTGATTGTAGTGATGACTTGCAGCAGACTGAAAAGCTTGAGCATGTAGGTATTAAGAAAGAAGATGTGCAGAGGCTTTTGGAAAGCGTCAAGCTGGATAAGTCACCGGGACTGGACAAGATGTACCCCAGGCTACTGTGGGATGCGAGGGAGGTGATTGTTGAGCCTCTGGCGATGATATTTGCATCATCAATGGGGATGTGAGAGGTTCCGGAGGATTCGAAGGTTGCGGATGTTGTTCCTTTATTCAAGAAAGGGAGTAGAGATAGCCCAGGAAATTATAGACCAGCGAGTCTTACCTCAGTGGTTGGTAAGTTGATGGAGAAGATCCTGAGAGGCAGGATTTATGAACATTTGGAGAAGTATAATATGATTAGGAATAGTAAGCATGGCTTTGTCAAGGGCAAGTTGTGCCCTACAAACTTGATAGAATTTTTTGAGGATGTGACTAAACACATTGATGAAGGTAGAGCAGTAGATGTAGTGTATATGGATTTCAGCAAGGCATTTGATAAGGTACCCCATGCAAGGTTTATTGAGAAATTAAGGAGGTATGGGATCCAAGGGGACATTGCTTTGTGGATCCAGAACTGGCTAGCCCACAGAAGGCAAAGAGTGGTTGTAGATGGGTCATATCCTGTATGGAGGTCGGTCACCAGTGGAGTGCCTTAGGGATCTGTTCAGGGACCCTTACTCTTCGTGATTTTTATAAATGACCTGGATGAGGAAGTGGAGGGATGGGTTAGTAAGTTTGTTGATGACACAAAGGTTAGAGGTGTTGTGGATAGTGTGGAGGGCTGTCAGAGTTTACAGAGGGACGTTGGTAGGATGCAAAACTGGGCTGAGAAGTGGCAGATGGAGTTCAACCCAGATAAGTGTGAAGTTGTTCATTTTGGTAGGCCAAATATGATGGCAGAATATAGTATTAATGGTAAGACTCTTGGCTGTGTGGAAGATCAGAGTCCATAGGATGCTCAAAGCAGCTGTGCAGGTTGACTGCGCAGGTTAAGAAGGTGTATTGGCCTTCATGAATCGTGGAATTGAATTTAGGAGCCAATAGGTAATGTTTCAGCTATATAGGACTCTGGTCAGACCCCACTTGGAGTACTGTGCTCAGTTCTGGTCACCTCACTACAGGAAGGATGTGGAAACCATAGAAAGGGTGCAGAGGAGATTTACAAGGATATTGTCTGGATTGGGGAACATGCCTTATGAGAATAGGTTGAGTGAATGCAGGCTTTTCTCCATGGAGCGACGGAGGATGAGAGGTGACCTGATAGAGGTGTATAAGATGATGAGAGGCATTGATCATGTGGATAGTCAGAGGCTTTTTCCCAGGGCTGAAATGGTTGCCACAAGAGGACACAGGTTTAAGTTGCTTGGGAGTAGGTACAGAGGTGATGTCAGGGGTAGGTTTTCTACTCGGAGAGTGGTGAGTGCATGGAATGGGCTGCCGGCAACAGTGGTGGAGGCGGATACAGTAGGGTCTTTTATGAGACTTTTGGATAGGTACATGGAGCTTAGAAAAATAGAAGGCTATAGGTAAGCCTAGTAATTTCTAAGGTAGGGACATGTTCAGCACAACTTTGTGGGCCGAAGGGCCTGTATTGTGCTGTACGTTTTCTATGTTTCTATATGAGGAGTAAAAATCTTTACGTTACGTGTCCGTCTAAATGTGCAATGTAGCAATCATAGTAATTTATAATAACTTATAACATGTAGAACAGTCAATGTAATATAGAGTACACTCAAATCAGTGTGAGTTAACCAGTCTGATGGCCTGGTGGAAGAAGCTGTCCCAGAGCCTGTTGGTCCTGGCTTTTATGCTATGGTACTGTTTCCCGGATGGTAACAACTGGAATAGATTGTGATTTGGGTGACTTGGGTTGCCAGTAATCCTACGGGCCCTTTTTACACACTTGTCCTTATAAATGTCCTGAATGGTGGGAAGTTCACGACTGCAGATGCGCTGGGCTGTCCGCACCACTCTCTGCAGAATCCTGCAATTGAGGGAGGAACAGTTCCCATACCAGGCAGTGATGCAGCCATCAGGATGTTCTCAATTGTGCCCCTGTAGAAAGTTTTTAGGATTTGGGGACCCATACCAAACTTCCTCAACCATCTGAGGTGAGAGAGGCGCTGTTGTGCCTTTTTCACCACACATCTGATGCCTGGATGTGACTATGGTGTTGAACGCTGAGCTGTAGTCCAAGAACAGCATTCTCACATAAGCATCCTTCTTCTCTAGATATGTAAGGATGATATGTAGAGCAGTGGATATTGCATCATCTGTCGCTTGGTGTTGGTATGTGAATTGTAGGGGGTCCAGTTTGAATGATAGCAAGCTGCAGATGTAATCCTTGACCAGCCTCTCAAAGCATTTGCTTATTATTGAGGTGAGTGCGACAGGACGCCAGTCATTCAGGTATGTTACCTCAGTCTTTTTTGGTACAGGGACAATGGTGGATAACTTGAAGCAGGAGGGCACTCTACACAACAGTTCTTTAACTCTACCATCCTTTCCCTGACTCAATGGAACATACCTGTGCAGAACTCCAGGCAAATGTTCCCTGAACATTTGCCACATTTCTGCCGTGCATTTCCCTGAAAACATCTGCTCCCAATTTATGCTCCCAAGTTCCTGCCTAATAGCATCATATTTCTCCCTACCCCAATTAAATGTTTTCCCAAATTGTCTGCTCCTATCCTTCTAAAGTGATATGGTGAAGGAGACAGAGTTGTGGTCACTTCCTCCAAACGTCTCTCCAACTGAGAGATCTGACATCTGACCAGGTTCATTTCCCAATACTGGAACAAGTACAGCCTCTCCTCTAGTTGGCTAATCTACATATTGAGTCAGGAAACCTTCCTGAACACACCTAACAAATTCCACCCCATCTAAACCCCTTGCACTAAGGAGATTCCAATCAATATTAGGAAAATTAAGATTTTCTATCACAACAACCCTATTATTATTGCTCCATTCCAGAATCTGCCTCCCTATCTGCTCCTCGATATCCCTGTTACTATTGGGGGGTCTATAAAAAACACCCAATAGTTATTGCCCCTTCCTGTTTCTGACTTCCACCCACACTGACTCAGTACATAATCCCTCTATGACTTCCTCCTTTTCTGCAGTTGTGACACTCTCCCTAATTAACAAAGCCACACCCCACCTCTTTTGTCTCCCTCTCTCTTTTCTTTTTGAAACATCTAAAGCCTGGCACACTCAGCAGCCATTCCTGCTCCTGAGACATCCAAGTCTCTGTAATGACCACAACCTCACAGATCCACATTTTGATCCACACTCTAAATTCATCTGCCTTGTTTATGATACTCGTTGCATTAAAATAGACACATCTGAAACCATCTGGTTGAGTGCATCTTTGCTCTAACATCTGCCTATCCTTCCTCACAAACTCCCTACAAGCTGTCTCTGCTTGTGCTCCACCTCTTCACTTCGGTTCCCTCGCTGCAGGTTTGGTCCTTTATCAACTCTGCACAAAATTCGTCCAGTTTACTCTGTGATGCAGGAAAGCGTTCACATACCTGAGCTAAGTAGATGTTGGCATCTTCCATGAGGGCAGAGTCAGCTTCCGACCACTAATTTTTGCATGGCATATTCTGCAGAGTGTTTGGTGTTGTGAAAGATGTTCCGGGGTCATAACAGTATCGCATATGCTTCATTCTGAATCTTTGCAAATGTAGAGGGAGGTCATCCAAGAGTTTTGTGATAAGGAGGCTGACAAGTGGCCTGTGGGCTGTTTCAAGTAGGAATTTAGTACTAATTCACAAGACCACACAGAGAGTCAGCATTTCCTTTTCGATTTGGGCGTAACGCTGTTCAATAGGAGTCAGTGCTCTTGATGCGTACGCCACCAGTTTCCATACACCACTGCAGCGCTGCATGAGCACTCCCCCTGGGCCAATGGAAGAGGCGTCTGCTGAGCCCTTGGTTGCTTTGTTCAGATCAAAGAATGCCAATGCCAGAGAGATAAGCTCTGCTTTCAGTGATGAGAATGACTTCTCTTGTGGTGCACCTGAGGTTGAAATGTTTTTCTGAGACAGGAGGTCACATAGTGGTTTTGTTTGCTCTGCCAAATCTGGACTAAACTTTCCCAGCTGGTTTACCCATGCCAAGGAAACTGTGGATCTCTGATACTTTTGTAGGTTATCCCTACCATTTTGTCTGAATCTAGTTGCACTCCCTTTAAGGACAGTTGGTGGCCTAGGAACTTCACCTCCATCTTTGCAAATTCACATTTCAGGGTGATTCCAGCCTGTTTCAGTTTCTACAAGGCAGCTTCCACTCTTTTGTCATGTTCCTCACTTGAGCCTGTGAAGATGAGTATATCATCCATGTGGCAAACTACTCCTACTAGTCCCTCCAGAATTTGCTTCATCCTCATCTGAAAAAGCTTCAGGGCTGATGAGATGCCAAAAGGGAGTCCATTGAAGGCATAGCATCCATATGGTGTGATAATGGTTGTGAGCTCTGTGACATGCAAACTAAACTGATCTGACAGAACGCTGAGTTTGCATCTAGTTTGGTAAAGAACTTTGCTCCACCCAGCATACCCAATGTGTGCTCAACAGAGGGCAAAATGAACTTCTCCCACCTCACTGCATTATTCAATTTTGTTAGATCAACACAGATCCTCACTGTGCCATCTGGCTTGGGATCAGGAACAATGCCCACACATCAGTCAGTAGGTTCACTCACTCTAGTTATGATCCCAAGTGTCTCCATTCTCTCAAGTTCAACTTTGATTTTGTTCATTAATGGCACTGGTACACACCCCACTGTGGTCACAGAGTAGGGCATCACTCCTGACCGCAAATGGATTAGGTACTCTTCTTTCAATACCCCAAGGCTTGTAAACAACTCCGGGTACGTCTCCTGCCACTGAACATTGTTTAGTGAATCCAACCTTGCAATGAAGTTCATCTTCTCGATGGCATGTCAACCCAGTAGTGGTGAGAAGAGATTCTGAACAACATAGACATCCTCTTTTAACTATTTCTCTCTTCTACAGATGGAGGTAGTAAACATTCCTTTCACACTATGCTTATGTTTCCCTGGCCCCATGTTCACTTACTTCGTTGGGTTTAGTGTAATGCCTGTTTCCTTCAGCAGCTTTTTGAACTGACATTCAGGGAGGGTTGCGACATCTACCCTGCTGTCCATTTTCAACATCACTGCCTCATTTTGCAACTGAACTTTAATATACCAGCCTTGTCTATTTGAATCTAGAGCCCTAAGGCAAGGTCTGTCTTCATCTGAATCACGGTCTTCTTTGACCTCCTGAAGAACTATTTTTGAGTGACACTGACTTTTATAGTGGCCAATTCTATTGCATTGGTGACATTTACGTTGGGGGAGCAGCATCAGTGCTAGTGATGCAAAAAGACGAAATAACCTCATTGAAAAGGCTAGATCTATCCCACTTGGACTCTTTTGAGTTAGTGGTGGAGAGGAGGTCACTTAACAAACTGTTAATCCATTATGGACAATCAGGCACATCCTCTCCGTGATCTACTGAATAAGCAGCGGAGCATCCTTTTGAGCAGACTCACTCAGCTCCACTGTCACAAGGATCATTACAGAAAATCTTTCCTACCAATTGCAATAAGCATTTACAACAGTTTATCTCTGTGCGACAGGAAAACATACATCACAGTACAATAGTCTCTGCTTTTTTTATTTCATATGTTATTATTGCGCATTGTAAATTATTATTGTGTATATTATTCTGTATTATTAGTTAATATTATTATTGCTAAGTGTGTTTAAATGTGCTGCTGTAACAATATAATTTCCCACTTTGGATCAATAAAGTACTTCTTATTATTATTGCTGTTATTTCACTTCTTTCTGACTGCAACTTGTTTGTACCCTTCTTTTTTTACATCTTCTAGCATTACCTCAGCATTGTTTTTGTGTCTGAGTTCTGCCTGTTGCTGATGAACATTCTCACTCTGCCTGACCATAGTACAGTAATAGCTTTTTTTAGTGTGAGATTTGCTTGTAACTGGCATCTCTCTGATAATTTGGTGTCTACTAGCCCAGCAACCATCCTGTCTCTAATAAGCTCATCTCTCAGATTTCCATATGCACAGTTGTCTGACAGGGCATACAATGCTGTGATGAAGCCATTTACACTTTTATCTGGTTCCTGTTTCCTAGAGTTGAACTTTGCCCTCTCATGTCACATTTCACTTTGCTGTGAAATATTCTTTGAATTTGTCCTGCACTGTTTTGTATTGCCTTTTCTGAGCAACCCTCCATCCTAATCCACTCATGATGTAATCTGCTTTGTCACCCATGCAGTATATCAGTGTGCTTACTTGATGCTGTTCTGAAGCCTGAGTGAGATTGCTTGCAACCCTAAATTTCTCAAAGCGTCCCAGCCATCTCTCAAAGTCCCCTGGTTTAGAGAAATCAAATGTCTCGGAGGGCTCTATTAGGTAAGTAGATGTAGATACTGCAGGTATTTAGCAAACACTTTACTGTTTGCTAGTGTAAGGCCCTGGTGACGTTTTCTGTAGAAGCAGTGTTTGGGTTATGGTTGGAGATAACAGGTGCTTTGGAATGTGAGCCATCCAATCGGGGAGCAGGCTATTTTTCTGTGGCTGACACCAGTGTGAGCTGGGGTCTTTGTTTGCTGGAAAGAACCGGTCATAGGATTCAACCCATTGGGGGACTGTGATTCAATGGAGCAAGGTGTAGAAATCTATTGAGGATCGGTGAATATGACTTTTGGAAGATTTGAGCTCCAACTTGTGCACATTTGAGTGTTTAATTATAGTGGACCCCTTTTGTTTTTTCTTTTCTTTACTAACCTTTTAGTTAACATTCATAAATATAATACCTTTAATCATATGCAGTGTGCTGTCTGTTATTTCTTGGCACTAAGTTGTAACAAGGTAGCAAATCACACAGTATCCTCACAAACCGGGGTTTGGGGTGGGACAGCCATCCCAATCTCACGGGTTTGGCAGGACCGGAGTCTGTTTTACCTAGACTTATGCAGCCCAAGGAAATCAGGGTTTCACTGTGGGGGTATTGTCCTGGATTGATTTTGTTCGATGCTGTGTGATTGCCCTGAGCAATCCAGTGGGTTGTGTGTTTAAGCCTGTGTTAAACTATTGTCCAGTAAAATGATTAAGATAAGTGGTTATGGATGCTGAGCAGTGGTGCAAATCTATGGGATTACCGGTAACAAGTGCGTGTGTATTAAGTAGGGTGGACCTTCGTAGCCCCGATGAATTGTTGATTAGGGCTCTGAGTACTGTTAAAGCATCAGGAACAGTTATGATCATGGAGCAGAGGTCTGACAAAATGACGGGCAAAGACTTCGTTTTAGTTCAGACTTGTGCTGACATAACGGCAGTGGATCTGCCTCGTACTACTGGGGCCCCAGGAAAGGGGCTGTCCATACTTTCTGGGAGGAGGGGAGTGTAGATGAGGGTGCCAAATCGGAAGCTGAGTTTCCTATAGCTGCGGAAGGAGACTTTAAAGACAAGTTGCTCTCGTTTCTGTGGAGTGAGGGGAAGGAGTGGTCTGATTTGGAAGGTTTAATGAGTCCTCCAGCGAGGGATGAGCATATCAGCCCTTACATCCCCAATGAATAAATGGCCAAGTGCCCAGGTGGAGCTGCAGTTATCATAGACTCAGAATGTTCTCCAGTGTAACACACACCCCTGAAGGGGAAGAGAAATATGAGACTTGGGCGGAGCAAACCTCTCAGATACTGGATGAGTGGCAGTGCTCTGACAATGTGAAAAGACAGTGACTGGTGAAGAGTCTGCCAGTTCCGGCTGCTGACGTAGTGAGATCTTTAAAGACACAGAACCCTTTGGCTACTTCCACAGGCTACACGCAAGCGCTAGAAAACGCTTTTGGCACGACGGGAAGCCCAATGGAGCTTATGACGGGGTTTTGGAACATGTTTTAGGAGAAGGGGGAGAAACATTTTTTAGTTAGAGAGACCTACATTCGGCCTACGTTTTTTGGCTAGAGAGA